>NC_141550.1:18347500-18647500 GCF_021556685.1 Rattus norvegicus | reverse complement strand
AATAACCACACGTTCAAGTTGATCACAATAAAATCTCCATTTCTGGTACCCATTTTAAGTCTTAGTTACGTTTCCTGTTGCTGTGAAAAAAAAATTCCCTCTCTTGAGTAACTTAAGGGAGTAACTTAGTTTGGCTTACAGTCTATCCTGGTAGGGAAGTCCTGGTAACAGGAACTTGATGGGGCTACAGGTCACCTGACATCTGCAGTAAGAAGCAAAGAAAAATAAATACCACTGTTTGGCTGCTTTCACCTTTTAAAATGCAGGTCAGGACCCTAGTTCACAGGATGAACCATCTATATTTAGGGTGGGTATCCCCACTTCAATTAATAAAATCAATACAATCGCTCATGGACCTTCATAAAGGTTTGTTTCTTAGCTGATTCTTGATCATTTTAGGTTGACAATCAATATTGACAGAGAGTTTGTAGAAGGGGGAGAAGCTGGCCTTCTATAGAAAGGCTAACATGAGAGATCCCGGGTCCCTATTTTAATTGTAAAGAATGTCTTGGTTTTGATAATATGCTATTGTTTTGCAAAATATCATCACTTATGGACACAGGCAAAACAACACATTATTCATTGTACTCTACGAAAATAAAAAATATATATATTAAAGTAGAAAAATTGAACCAAAAGTAAAAGGAAAGAGGCTTGATAGATTATCCCAATGTCTACTGAATACTGAGATGCCAGGAGAACTTGAGATTATCTGTGGCACACTTCTGGTCACCATCTGCAAGCTGTCACTACTTTCCAAATGCAGATGGCCTGCCAATCCCGAGGATGATATTCTCAAAAATACCAACAGTCACCGTGACACCCTGACCCAAGGAATTTCACATTTGATCCCGAGGCCCTTTGTGATTGTTTATAGCTATCTCTAAGGTTCCCATAGCTGAAGTCTGAGACAAAGAGGCCCTTATGGCTAGAGATTCCTAGTACTGCATGATGACCAATTATGACACCGGAGAATCATCAAGGCCGAGGACAGATGGTGACCAGTGTCATATCCTCCAAGGATGGGCTCCATACACCCTCCCAAAAGCAAGGTTGAATTCAGTACAACCTTGGTGGCTGCTAATAGACATAGGCTTCTTGGTTTACCAAGTTCTGGAAGAAGACTTTTGATGGCCCAGAGAGGCTTGCTCTCCCCTGCTTTGAGAAGATGATATGCTGGCTACATGACTCAAGTTTGTCTGTGGAGTCTAGGTCACTCCACACTGAAGAGAGGTAAACTTTGACATATAAGCTTGTGTAAGGGAGTAAAGGCACCATCTTTCCTCCGCACATCTCAGTGGATAAGTACTCGCCGGTCCTATGTCTTTCCTAACCACATTTGCTGTGACACTTTGCTGAACTAGTTACTGTCCCCACACAAAATACCAGATTAAAGCAACTTAAGGAAGGAGGGGCTTATTTGGACCACAGTTACACAAGATATCATGGTAGCTAAGGAAAGCTCCTGTGGGAATGGGGTGGCTGGTCACATTGTGTCCATAGTCAAAAGGCAGAGAGCAATGGATGCTGGTACTTATCTGGCTTCCCCCTTTTCTAACCTCCACCATCAGGTAGTGCCACTCACCTTCAGGTACGTTTTATCACTTCAGCCAGAGGTCCATGGAAACACCATCAAAGATATGCCGACAAGTTTGTTTCTTGGGTGATTCCGAGTCCCAGCAAGTTGACAATTAAGATTTACTTGCATAACTGTCTTTTCCCATTGCAGTTTCTTGATTACTACCATCCCCACAGTGTGATAAAACACAGTAGACCATGAAGCACCAGGGTCCTCAGGATGGTTCATTAGATAAGGGCCCACTGCCAAGTCCGAGGACATGAGTCAAACCCTGGGACCCACATGCTGGAAGGAGAGAACCAACTCCCAGAAATTACCCTCTGACCTCTACAAGTAACACATGATACATACATGTGCGACCTCCTCCTTAGTCACGTATGCTTGAGTAAATCTGTGGCTGCAGTTTTTATCTGTGAAATGACACATTTTCAAAAGGCTCTAGCTTCCTGTTATCCTGCCTATCAGATATTTATGTTATAGTTTAGAACAGTAGCAAAACTATAGCTATGAAGTAGCAATGAAATAATTTTATGGTTGAATGTCATCACATGAGGAACTGTCTGAAAGGGTCTCAACATTAGGAAAGTTGAGAGAACCATGGTTCACATGTTATCTGGCCCTGCAGTTGTCATTACCTCTCTTACACCCTCCACTTATTCACTTCCTTCCCTGAAACCAGGCATCCTTGTTTCCATTAAGACCAAATGATGCGAGCTCTCTTGGGTACCCATGTTATTAAAGGGCTTGAAGAGATAGGGTTACAGACTAGTAACATGTGCATCTTAAAACTGAAGATAACCCTTTGCTGACCTTACAAGTGCCTTAGGTATCCCACTAGGATATCCACTCATTTTCCCAAGCTAAAGCCACATCTTCTCTTCTTCTGAGGGTTGGAGAGGTGTACAAACCCACGTCTCATTACTCTGTAGATGGAAAGTCCAACATCAGCCTTTGGCAAAGATCTAACATGTGGTGACATCACAGGAGAGCCCTTGAGAGAGGGAGAGTTCACCAGCGTTGAACAGGAAGCCAAGAACTATTCAGGGGGTCAGACCTGCTAAGTGACAACTTGCTGTCACAAGAGAGACTAAAATCACTTTCAAGAGTATGGCTACCAAAGACTGAGACATATCCCTTGTGTTACACTCTGTCTCGTCATTCTTATTATATGTTTTTTTTAAAAATATAAACGAAGAGGTATATTTTATTATGGGATTGTCATACAGACTTGTTTTGTTTTATGTTGTTCTTGCTCCCTTCCCTCATCACCCTGTCCCTCTCTAGCTGGTCTCCTCCTTCCCCGTTACTCTGCTTCTGCTCTTACACCACATGTGGTATTATTCACTTTTTGTTCTTTTTCCCCTCCCTAGGCTCCCTAAAACCCCCTTTTCCACTCGTAGTCCCCTCTCTAGTTAGTTACATAACCTGCATTGTCATTAAACACACATCCAAAGAATGAAAACCTCTGATATCTGGTGAGCACACTTACTTCATGTGTGTGTGTGTGTGTGTGTGTGTGATTTTACTAAAAATAACGTTTGTGTGCATGCTCACAGATGCACATGCATGCCCATGAACATGCACTTGCACATACTTGTCCCCTCCTGGCCTTTGATCCTTTGGAGCTGGAGTTACAGGTGGCTCTTGGAAATCCTGCTCAGCTATTAACCACTGAACTGTCTCTACATCCCAACCTTAACCTCTCTTAAATTTTCTCTCTTACACATATAAAAATGAAAATCTAGAGTCCTTGAATGAAAGAAAATGTGGCTCATTTTGCTTAGCATAACTACTATTAACATAATAGAACTGGCTATTTCTATTTGTACCCATTTCCTTCCAAACACCATGGTCTCTCTCTTTTTTTTTTAACGGCTGAATAAAATTCTATTGTGTGTACACATCGCACTTTCATTATTCATTCCTCTGGAGGTGAGCATCTAGGTTGATCCCATCTCTTAGCTACTGTGAATAGAGCAGCTACGGACATGGGTGTGCCAGTGTCTCTGTGGTACTATATCCAGTCCTTTGGGGCTGTGCTCAGGAGTCGTTTAACTGAGCCATCTGGTGGTTCTTTTTTCTCTTAAAGGTCCCTCTGCCTCTCAGCACTGCCTCATTTCCAAGCTCACAACACACAACCTTTGAAGGATATAATCGAACCACAGCAGGGAGTTACTGGCTGTTTTCTGAAGCTGGGATCTGGGCCAGTCTCCCTAAGCATGGCTAACATCTGTCCTCCATGACGGTTCCCTCTTGCAGAAGTAGAAACGTCTATAAGTCATTCTAGATCCTGATCCGCCCACGGCATCACGCCCGAAGCAAGTTCCTTGCACACCATGCAACTTACCTTGCACACCATGATGTATATTTATTTGTGTGGTCTGCTTTACGTCATCTTCCAGATGGGCACACTCTTTAGAGACTCTGGCCTGATGATGAGGACAGACAAAGTGTTCATTGGGAATTTACTAAGTGGAACTCACTCCTCTGCCTTTCTCCTTGGTTCTCCTTGAGCCTTTCAGGGGGGTGAGTCACTCTGTTGATACACCGCAAGTAGTAATAACATCGAAGAACAGGAGCATTTCTCTGGAGAGCTTGTACGTAGGAGACCACATTCACACATGACTGGGTGGGATGGGGAGGGACGCTTGACTACTAGGCCTTTCAGAGCATTTTCTAACTACAAAGATCCTCCCCATTGAATTGTACAGCTCTTCCGGGGGGAAAAACGGTATGAACAAACTATAACCTCATGACTTTCATTATTTGGGAATAAAAGGCTGAAAGCATAATGTGGGCTTTTTTTAGAGACGAAGTTCCGTGTGTGTAGAGTATTGCTAAGTCCATATTAATGCGGGGTGTTGGAGGAAGTAAGCCCAGATCTACAGGAAAGCGGCTCACAGCTCTAGTAGTGGGTGGCCAAGTGTGAGCTTCTCTCTCTCTCTCTCTCTCTCTCTCTCTCTCTCTCTCTCTTCCTCTCTCTCCCCCCCTCTCCTGTCCAAGGAATGAACATCCCTCCTCCCAATAATGCACTCACTCTAAGCCACCAACAAGCCAATTCTGTGCAAAACCAGACGGCTCTGTGGCCTGCGGATATGAACTCTGAACTCTCTTCTGAGCATTAGCTGCTACTTGAACTTTGTTCCCTGGTTCTTCTTGAAAATGAGCCCTCTCGCTGCAGACACTTGTCCCTCACCCATACACACTGGCTACAGCTTCCTGGCTTAGCTGGTTCACAGCCCTGGGAAGCAGGCGCTGTGAGGTATTATTGCTGTACCTCTCTGTAAAACATTGACAACATTATACTCTGTACACTAATGAGCTCCCTTCTGTGGAAGACCACGAATGGAAATTAAATCCCAACGTATTTCAGGCGTGTTCTCCTGTTGCTTTGGGAGGCTTTCATGAAATTTACGCTGCAGATATTAAATTAGAATCATTTTCTTGCTCATCGTGGGGTTTTGTCGGAATAGTGAAGCCTGCCACAAGGGTTGCCAAGGTGCTCCTTTCTGGGACCCATTCTTAACCAATTACTTTGACCCTAATGCTAACAGTGGTGGTTCCAGGTTGGTCTCCTAGTAACTATTTCCTTCATTTTTGCTATAGGGGTGGCACCCATCCATGAACAGATGTGTGCACACAGGTGGAGACCAAAGATGGCTGCCAGGTGTCTTCCTCTATTGCCCACTCTCTTGCTTTCTGAGGCAGGGTCTCTTCCTTAACCTGGAACTTACCAGTTGGCTGGGCTGGCTGGCAGTGAACTGGAGGGTCCCCCTGCCTACATCCCTGGCTTTTTAAAAATGTGAGAGCTACGGTTCCAGACTCAAATCTTCACACTTACATGAAAGCACTTTACCCACTGAGCCATCTCTCTAGCCCTGAGTATGGTTCTTTAAATAGGTGATGTGAAAAACAGGGATGAGGTAGGAGAACGGAGAAGTGGGTACCACAGGGGACAGAAACAGATGGTTAATGACCCTCCAGCCCGGTTGTCTCTCTTCAACACTTTGGAAAATTCCAAGACAGAGAGAAGCAGAAGAATGTGTGGCCACAGTAGTGGGGGTGGGACAGAGGTTGCCTTTTCTTCAGGAAAAGAGTGGGTACATGAGGTAAGAAGCAGGGCCCCAAATCTCCCTCCTTTGCCCTTCTCTCCCTCTTTATATTAACTATTCTCCTGGATAATTGTGCAATAGTGAAACCAGCTCCTCCAAATAGAAATGTGCTTAGGGCTTCACTGGGGAAAGGAGAAAAAGAAGGTAGCTCCACCATGATTGGCATGGCTTTTTCCTTTGTTGATTTTGGTAGATTGCATTAGGGCTGTGCACTCATTTTGAGTGTGTCCATATGTTTCTGAAGTTAATATCAGTGAACACACAAAGCCTCCATCATGGGCTCAGCCTAGAGAATTGAAACAGCAGGTTTCAATTTTGAAACAGTTGGATATGGAGAGTATCTTCAAAAGGCTCGGGTGGTCAAGCCATAGCCCCCAAGGCAACGTTCAGAGGCTTCTGTTAAATGGTTGGCTCATGAGGGTGCTGACCTAACCACCGGATTAATCCATTGATAGGACACAATCTGACAGCATGACACAATCTGATGGCATGACATAATCTGATGGCATGTTCAAGCAGCAATGGAAACTAGGAAACGGACGTTAAGCAGAGCTTGAAGTAGGTCACTGGGAGAGTACTCAAAAATTGTAGCTTGTCTCCAGCCCTTTCTCTCTCATTCTGCTTCCTGGCTAGCAGATCCACTCTACCATACTCTTCTGCCCCTATGTCCTTGTGTTTCACAAGTCTACCATGACGGGTCCTGCCCACCGTGGAGCACAGCCTCTGAAACCATGAGCCCAAATAAATCTCTCTTCCTTAAGTTATTTGTCTATGTTAATTTTCCACAGCAACAGAAGATGATCGGCAGAGAATTTGCATGAGGGGAAACAGCATCGATGGTTTTGTTTAGCCACCATGTCTTTTCCATCCCATCCAGTCATGCATCCTACAGAGCCCTGTCTGTCATTATGACTAATGCCTAGTCTGGTACCCTGCCTGACACATACCCTCCTTGCTGTCATTCATGATTGGTTCTTGTTTGGTTTTTGTTTTTCTAAACTAGCTGGTTTAGAAACAAATTTAATTGTTTTTATTGCTGTTTCCAAAGGACCATTTCTATTGCAGGCTTGGTTCTCCTCTCTTATGTTGCTCCCTTAGAGGCATTTGGGCCTTTTTATTGGTGGTCAGAAGGGCTTTTACTCAACTGTTGCATGTGTATTCATGCGTGAGCATGTAACACACGTACATGCGTGCTTGTTTACTAGCAAGTGCATGTGGAGGTCAGGGTTTGCCTTTGGATGTCTTCCATTGCTCTCCACCTTCTGAGACAGAGTTTCTCATCCAACCTGGAGGCAGTTCAGCTAGACTGACTAGCCAATGAGCTCTCAGAATCTCCATGTATCCACTGTACCCAGTTCCATGGTTGTAGGTATACTTTACCACACTGCCCTGTTCGTGGGTGCTGAGGGTCTGAGCTCTGCTACTCAGGCTTGCCCAGCGAGCACTTTACCCAGGAGCCATCATCCCCTCAGCCCCTCATTCAGCCTTCTACACCGAAGTCTGTTGCCCGGGAGAGACATGTGTAAGTGATCCCGCTGACAGAAATCGCTGACTCCAGTCAGTGCTGCCTCCATTCTGACATCTGTTAGCCAGAAACTGCAGGACTCTGTGTCAGGAACAAAAAAAAAAAAAGAAAGGAAGAGAGAGAAATGCTAGTTGGCCAAAGATGACGTGATGACGATGGATCGGCCCCTATAGCAAGTAGAGCCAAGAACTGCATCGCACTTCAGGGTGACCATTCCATAGTCAACCTTCCACGGGCTCTCTGCCTCTCTCAGGTGATTCCCTACAGCCCTCAGATTGATTGTACTCTGTACAGCAGGAGCCTCAGGACCGGAAGATGGGACCGGAAATGAGCGGTGGGCTTCGTAAGACTCCTTGTCAACAGAAAGGAAGCTGGAGTGGAGACTTAGGAAGAAAATGTCATTAAAATCTCAAAGATCAAATAAACGACTGGATGTTCTCTGGGCAGTAAGTCAGATGTTCCGTGTCTGTTTTTCAAATGAGTCTTTCAGGCAAATCTTGAATGTTCCATTTTAGACTCAAATATGAGTTAAAACATAATTGCCCTTTTCCTTCATATTTGATAACAGGCCAAGCTACTACTGCTGTTACTGTTATCATTACAGGGCTGGGGGTCGAGCTGATGGCCTTGCACATGCTAAGGCACATCCTCTACCACTGAGCTACCCTCATCCCAGGCCAAGCAGATTGAGAAGGCAGGGACTATCGTACTGCAAGTGTCCTAAGGGGAAACCTGACAGGCGGTCTTTTCCTCTCTTCAAGCTTGTACAGACAAATACTTCACCCTGGGAAGAGTTGTATCAGATGGTGGATGCTGAGAATTGTACCTGTTCTAAATTCAGAGCAGCTGCTCCAGGGAAGACTCACTTAAAAGCCGATTTACAAGTTCGGATAATTTCCCTAGATCCAAAGCCAGCTTCCTTCAAAGGTGGGCAGTCCTGAAGCTAGGGAGAAGGAAGATTATGGAGGCTCATCATGACCTACGGTGTCAAGGTCACACAATTTCCAGTATTTCTGCCCTCTCCCTCACGCCTCCCTTTCTTCGCTCCCATGGAGAGCCATGCGGGTTTTAAAAGCTGGATGGAGAGAGATATATCAGCCGAGCAGGAGTCAGACTTTGCTAAGGCTGCATGTGGGAGCCAGGAACAGGCTTGGCCACGGATGGCTGATCTGGAATTTGGCACTGTGTCCTCCCCACTTTGCCCTGGAAAGAGCACTCTAGGACTGCCACTGGGAGCCCAGCCTGCAGCCTCTCTTTCGCATTCATCACAACTTCAGAGGTTTCCACAGGGAGACAGGGCAGAGTCCTGCTCTGATTGGTTGCTTTCCTCTGACTTAATGGCCAGCTCCAGCGAATCCATAGCCTGGACTCCAAGAACGGAAAGATGAATTGAATCGCGTAAGGCCCTTAAGGGTAGGGGTGAGGGGAGAAAGAAAAGAAACAATGTTTGCACCACCAAGATCAAACCACGCACACCCAGCTTCTGCAGGGACCCCCCCTCCCCAGAGAACTGCTGTTGTCTTCTAGAAGCCCTACAGGCAGGTACCAAAGCATCCTCGACGTCTTGGCTTCTAGCCAAGTTCAAACCATTTGTAAACTAGGTCATTGGAAGTCACATCAAGCAGTGGAGTCCGGAATAGGGGTGTCAGTAAGGACCTACAAAGCTGGAGGAGGCTTCACCCCTGCAACAGAAAGAAGTGGATACAGAAAGAGGGAGTCTATGTGAAGGGGGGCTCCCTAAGTGACAGGTTCTAGCAGATCGTGTCTTGAGGCATTCACAGCTGGTCAGGAGATCAATTGCTCTGCACAAGCCCGCAGCAGGACTTGGATGATAACCTTGAATGAAAACGCGCTCTAAGGAAGCTGACGTCATCTTTATTCAGCTTTTTGCTCTATGTGATCAGAGAGCCCATTTCATTAATGAGGGTTTTTCTAGCGAAGCAGCTGGTTCCTTGCCCTCGCCCCAAAGAATGCAATTAAAAATACCTAGATGCATGCGAGAGTGCCCTAAATAATAAGAGGAGGAAGATGCATATAAAACAAACGATATCCCTCCTTCCTGCTCTCAAACATAAAGCTCATGATATTCTTACTCATGCAGACGTGGGTCAGAGAAAAGGAAACTCCATTTTCTTGATTATAGAGCCGCAAAGATACAAGGGAAATAAATACTTTCAAAGCACAACCTTCCTACAAGTGTCCCCTGAAAGTGGCGTTTGCTATACTGTTTTGTTCTTTGTCCCCAGCCTCTTACAGCCTCTCTCTTCTGGTACAAAATAATCACCTTTCAAGACTAGTCTTAATTTTTTTTCATGTTAGGAAACACATCTGGTTCCCTCTAAAACTATGAGCCCCGTCCCTGGGGAGGTCCCAGGCTGGAGAAGGGCGGTCCCAGACTGGAAAGGGGCAGTCCCAGGCTGGAGAGGGGCGGTCCCAGGCTGGAGAGGGGCGGTCCCAGGCTGGAGAAGGGCGGTCCCAGGCTGGAGAGGGGCGGTCCCAGGCTGGAGAGGGGCGGTCCTAGGCTGGAGAGGGGCCAGATCCCTGCAGCAGTAACTGTAGCCAACTTTTCCTTAGTGTACCCAGGAAAAGTTGTGTGTGAAGTGATTGCCTAGGTGGTGTTGTACCTTTGCTCTTGGGATGCACAGGCTCTACCTTAAGTCTCACTCTTTGACGACCATCCATCACATATAGTTAGCCCAACATATTGCTTTTAGGACAGTGGGAGAAACAAAGAGGAGAGAGAAGGGAGAAAATACACCTTTACAGAATGCCTAGTAGGTATGAGGTGAGATACTGTGCAGTTTTCTATTGATTTTTTTCTTTTTTAATTTAAAACTCATAACAGCTCTGGGATGGAAGATTTGCTCTCCACTGTCTTAAAGATAAGGAGAGAAGCTTAGAACTGTTACATAACTCACCCCAAAGCAAACAGCCGGCGCCTGGTTCTCTACTCTATTGTCAGCTTTGCCTGGTGAGGTTTTTAAAGTGTCCAGGGCAGGGATGGGGAGGTAGCTCAGTGGGTAAATCCCCTTGCCACCAAAGCATGAAGGCCCACACTTGGATCCCTGTGCCCACTTTAAATGCCAGGTGTGGTTAATGGCTATAAGCCCAGCACTGGAAGGTTAAGACAGAAAGATCCCTGAGGTTGACTGGCCAGCCTCTGTTGCTGAACTGATAAGCTCCAGGTTCTGTAAATCCTGTCTTAAAAAATTAGGTGGAACCGATAGAGGGGTCACACCTGATGTCAGCCACATGCCTCCACACACACTCACACACATATATGTGAACCTATGCACATGTGTACATATATGAATCCAATATGCACATGCTCATGGGCATGCACACACATATATACATATTTACACACATATGTACATATATGAACACAACACACACACACACACATTGCCCTTCAGGTGTGTCAGTGTATATTTGGAATCCCAGCACTCAAGAGGCAGATGCAGGAGGATCCCCATGAATTTGAGGTAGTCTGCTCTCTATATCAAGTTCCAGGCCAGTCAGGGCTACATACAGAGATCTCCGCTCAATGCAAGCCAACACAAAACATTTCTAATACTGGGTTCTAAAGCGTTGAAGACTTTGATTTCAGTTTCTAAGCTCAGAGTATCAAAGTGTTCACGGTATTACCTGCTCTGTTGTGGATCAGACCCTGCACAAAGAATTGACAGTGTTTATGAAACAAGTAAGGGGCTTCAGTCTACTTAGCCCAGAGTTCCTCAGGTCCACCTTCGTGTTAGGGTCTCCTGGCCAGGGAATTGCAATCGGTGCCTCTCTCTGCCCCTGCTCACAGAGGTTTTGACACAGTTGGTTTCGGGGCAGAGCTTCCTGACAGACAGCCCAGCTTGCCGAAGCTCCCCCAGCCATCCACATGGGTAATTCCTGCCAGAACCATCTGTCCAGAGTGAGGTCAGACAGCATCTGCAGTATTCAGAGCTCCACACAGGTGATGCTGAGCAGCAGGGCTGAGAACAACCGCCTACACCGTGTCGCCTCTCTCTGAGCTTTATAAATGGGAAAGCATCACTTTCTAAAAATAATCTCGTCAACAAGGATGGGAATGATCAGCCATGCACAGCAGTGCAAGCATTTGGGGGATACATTACAGAGGAAACAATGGGGCCCGCGGTCTCCTCTTGTGATCTTAATCGGTTCCGTGCTAGCTCGTCCTTTGATTTGTGTCTGTCAGGGGCTGCTTGGAGAATGATTTATGAAACTAGTTGATGAGGCTCTTGTTTTGCAGCTTGGGGGAAAGAGAACAAGCATCCTGAATACCAAGCTAAGGGTTGGCTTCTAACCTCCAAGAGCTTCCTTGAGAAAGGCCTGTGAATCGAATACCTGTGGCGATGGACGGGCCCCATTCCGGGAACAGGAGGGAGAGTGGGGACGAACACAGCAGAAGCCGCAACTCTCTGAGCTTCCAGAGAGCAGCAAGAGGAAGGAAGGAAAAGGACGCCTGTAGACGTACCTCACATATGTTTAGTTATGCTTCTAACGACCTGGAAAACAAAGAGAATTACACAGGATGGGCTTTTGTGTTGCTGGCTTTAAATGCTTTCGAAAGTACATTACCCTGACTGTATCAGAAAGCGGTTTAATATTAATGAGACAGGTTCTTATTATGCTGTGTAATAAGCCCAACCAAGAACCCGTGCAAGAGACATTTCCTTCAGAGTCATGTTGGCGTTACATAATTACTATGAGCCCATAACCAGCAGCCACTGTTAGGAATGGAGAAATGAGATTGTTTTAAAGAGCAAATCATTTCAAACTGGGGTGGGGGGCACTTTTATATGCACCATGACATTTGTATGCAATTAAAAAAAAATAGGTGACATTTGCTGAGTGTTCAGTTCCACGCCTGGGGAGCCTTTGGTTTTCTTTCTCTGTATTCTCCTTTTATTCCTGAAACCGTGACCAAAGCACGAATTAGGTAAATCTTACGATTTCCCTTTACATATCAAAGCGGGGCACAGAGAGACCAAGCGACCTGCCTGAGGACACACAGCTAGGAAATAAGGAGTAGTATGAGTCGATGATGCTCAGGCAGGCTGCTTTCATAGCTCATCCTTTGAACCAGCACAAACCAGAAATAATGTTTGCTCTGCACTGATGTTGTGTTGTTCTAAGCAATTGCATCTTTTTGTTTCACATGCCCAGGCAGATGGCAATCAGAGAAAACAGATTTCTGGAGGGAAAGCAACCATCACTTCATCCCAAATTTAACTCTGCACCTCCTCCCTCGGTTTCTGCGAGTAAATCCAACTTCTGAAATGTCTGTCTTGTGGGATCCAGAACAGCAAACTATGAGAAACGTTGGTTGGGGGGTGTGTGCCACGCAGGCTCGGGGAAATGGAAAAGCCAGCTTCATCTTGAAGGTTCTCTGGATGGGCAGGAGAGATGGCTTGGTTGGTAAACTGTTGGGTATGCAAGCATGAAGATCTGAGTTCAAGCCTCAGGACCTACCAAAAAAGAAAAACCTAAAAAAAACAAAACAGCAAACAAACAACACCCCCCACAACACACATACACAAATCCAAGCATGGTAGTGTTTGCTTTACTCTTAGGACTTGAGGAGAAAGGACAGCTATAACCCTGGAACTCACTTGCCGGCCAGCCTAGCCTGCTCAGTGAGTTAATGGTACCTGTGAATGATACCTGAAATTGCTTTCTGGCTTCTGCACAGGAACAGGTGCACGCACGCACACACACACACACACACACACACACACACACACACACACACACACACACACACACATATACTCGAGAATATCTGAGAACAATGCTGGCAGATGTTTGTATTCCCATGAAAACCCTGTCATGACTTCCTTTCATCTTGTTAGTAGCTAGTTAGACACTTACAGGTTTGAAAGTCCTTGGTGATGGAACCCCTAGCTCCCTCATAAACAACGCGTAAAACCAGGAGCTGAAAATTCAGGACTTGGATTAGTGGTCAGAAGAAGAGACCCACCGGCACATGCATCCCTATCCTCGAGGTCATGGATGGATAGCTCTCTAAGCCCAATTACGGGGACTATCTAGCTGGAGGCTTTCTGGTAAAGAAGAGGGGTATGTCATTTTTTCGTCCTGTGTTTGTCATCCAAATGAGCCAGGACAGGGAGAAGGTTCTGAAGTGCCATAAAGCTTGCTGGAACATAGGTGGACACAATGGTCTCTCTGGCCATAGTCCACTGTCCGTATCCCCTGAGAGCCTTTGCTTTCCTCTGTCTTCTACCCCATGCTCTGCGTGTGGCCTGTCGATCCTTTCCACAGCAATGACAAATGATGAGGAATCCCCATCCTGGGACCGCTCCTCTCCAGCCTGGGACCGCCCATTTCTAGTCTGGGACCGCCCCTCTCCAGTCTGGGACCGCCCATCTCCAGCCTGGGACCGCCCTTCTCCAGCCTGGAACCACCCCTCTCCAGCTTGGGACTGCCCCTCTCCCTCAGTGATCTTAGGTTTTCCCCCAACTTCCCCTAAAGCAACCAATGCTTTCAGTCTTTTGCAGAGCAAAGTCTTCCTGTGAGCTCTTTCTACCATCTCACACATGGTCTTCCCTGCCTGCCTTCCCTGCAGTTGGAAACTCCCCTGTATGCTCCAAGTAGCCTCAATCCAAGCAGCACTTTCTCCGGAAATCTTTTCCTACTTTCTCGGACATTTTTTTTTTCCTGATGGTGGGCGGCCGGGTGCTGTAGACTCTCTCATGGTTTCTTTGATTTTCCTGCATGTGATACTTGTATTATTGTTTGTTCGAGACTGCGTCTCCCATCTGTTCGCTGAATCAAGTAATCACGTGAAGAAAGGTGTGTCTTATACTATGTCATGGGCCATTTTACCGCACAGAAGACTCCTAATATATGTTTTAAGATCCTTCCCTCTGTACATAATGTCTGTCCTAGGTTGCAGGGGAAGAATGGCTCTGCTGTAATGGGTCCCAGGATTCTGTGCGTTCTTTGTTCTTCCTCCATAGGTCCTCAAGTTAGACTGAATTTCATGTCACTTGTATTCTGCTGTATCCTAACTATATATATAATTATATGGGTCAAAACCAAAAGAAAAAGAAAAGAGAAAGGAAAGAAAAAGAATGGTTTAAAAGCATAGAAAGAATTGACTATTCTTAGAACTCATTTGAATATTTTCATCTACATTTCTAAACATCACAATGGCTAAATATTTGCCTGAAAACAAAAATGCATATTTAAGGGGTCAATTGCTATCAAGTAAGTTATATATTATTAGGTGATTTGAAAGCACCATTTGGTTTTTGTGAAACAAGCTCTACATTAAGCCTCACCAGAGAAGCTCAGTGGTCCAAGAACCTCTCAGTCAGTTCTACCCACACCCCTACTCCCATGCATCTCTCTCCTCCTGCAGCCCCCTCTCCTGTATCCCTGACCCCCCATGGCATCCGTCTCACTCCTGCATCCCCCTCTCCTGTATCCCTGACCCCCATGGCATCTGTCTCACGCTACCTCCCTCTTCATCATCACTGCTCCTCTTCATATTCCTCTCCTTCTAGAAGAACAAATAAGGGCTAGAAGGATGGTGGGACCATTCCACAGAACCAACCACCCATCGGAGATGCTCTTAAGAAGTTAGAAGTGGCAGGGCAGGAAGGAGGTCTTCCAGCTTTCAGAAGAATACTGTTTTTCACTATAGATGGAACCAGCCTAATAATGTGCCTGCCACTCCCTGACCTGAGGGGCTGTTGGGAGGCAGCTCTCGGCCCTTCGTAAACGTATTTATAGTAAGGGCCCAAGGGGGTCACTTCCCTCTCATTCTACATACAGACTGAAAAACATAAATAAAACGGTGAAAATTGTTCTTCCTTAAAACAAAAGGAATTATTTGTTGACAATCTAGGGGGACAAGAACCTGAAATCGAAGCCTTGGCAGGCTTGTAGGCTCTAGGGAAAGGTCTCCCCTGGCCGTCTTAGAATCCAGTGGCTTCTGGCCACTTCCTTGGCTTGTAGACGCTGCACTTTGATTTCTGCCACTGTCATGACAAGGCCTCTACCTTCTGTGGGAGCCTGCTACCTTTAGTTCTCTCTCCTTACAGGATACAAGTCATTGGATTGGGAGCAGTACCTCATCGACCAGGCCCTCAGTTTACTTGACTGATTTTGTATACAGCAAGCTGGCTCATTTGGAGAGACAATAGGGCTTATGATGTCCTCACAACTTTTTCTATGACACTTGATATGTCTGTCTATCTATCTATCTATCTATCTATCTATCTATCTATCTATCTACATACATACATACACAAACACACACACACACGTGCACCCACATATATATATACACACACGCACACACCAAGGGTGTGTATTTATATATAAATATAATATATATACAAATTTATATATACTTACATACTTCTACTTTTATATACTTATATACTTACATATTCTCATATTTATACTTATATTTAAATATAACTTACATATACCTCAATATGCTTTTATATATAGTAATATATAAGTATACATATATACTTACATGTAATATATATACTTATATATATAAGTATATATAAATCATACTTAATATACTTAAATATACTCAAATATAAGTATAACTTATATATATTAACAAATAAATATAACATGCTTACATTTACACATAATATATATAATATATATAATATATAATCTATCATTCTTTTTGTACCTTTTTCTATTCTGTATAAATGTTATTGGCAGCGGTAAGAGTCAGAGATGGTGGATTACTCCAAGGAAACGGTGGCTTCCAGATGCACCGGGACTGACACATAATGACACATATGAACTCACAGAGGCTATGAGAGCGTACAGCAGACCTACACAGGGTTTGTACCAGATGAGATTCCAGAATTAAGAAGGGGAATGAGACTCAAAGTCCCACCCTTAACCAGGAAGGTATTTTCAATTCTATTTGCTGGAGGAAATCAGTTTTCTCCAATGGTGTGGCAGTGGGCTTATCCATCTCACTCTAGAGCAGGCTCCATGACGAGGAGTAGCTTAGTAACAGAAAATGGACTCCATGGTTTTTGTGTATGATCTCTCTCTCTCTCTCTCTCTCTCTCTCTCTCTCTCTCTCTCTCTCAGGCTCTGGGTATGTGTGACTTTGGTTTTGATTATCCTCTTTTTTTTTTTTAAAGAGAGAGAGAGAGAGAGAGAGAGAGAGAGAGAGAGAGAGAGAGAGAGAGAGAGACTATGAAGTTGGGTGCATAGGGAGGTGTTGCGGATCTGGGAGAAGTTGGGAGAAAGGAGAAAATGTGATCAAAATATCTTGCAATGAAATCTAAAACTAAGACTATAAATGACTGGTTGACCCCCCCCCCCCTCGCCCCGTTAGACAATCTAACCACAGGACTACCCGTTTTGTTGATGTCTACTTGGTTTTTATGTTACAGTGTATCCCCTTGAGATGGTGAGAAGGCAGATGCAGATTGAGAGCCTCCCAGCTCTGACAGGGTGGGTTCTGTGCATCCTTTTTTAGTAATAGATGTCAGGGTAACTCCATGGCTATGGTGGTTAAAAGAGCCACAGGTTCGTTTCTTTCCACTTTAGTTTTAGAAGTTTTCATGGATGTCTCCTTGAGCTGAGCCCCCAGCTTCTCAGACCACCCAACTCCAAGGTTTAGCTTTACCGTCTTTTCCTTCACTCCCAGTGGCCTAGTTTTGACATCACTTCCTCTCCTCCCCTGGGAAGCCTCCCTCCCTTTGCTTTTGTAGGAGGAATTAACCCTCCCATTGTGTGTGTGTGTGTGTGTTGTGTGTATACTGTGTGTGTATTGTGTGTGTGTTGTGTGTGTGTTGTGTGTGTACTGTGTGTGTACTGTGTGTGTTGTGTGTGTGTGTTGTGTGTGTGTTGTGTGTGTGTGTTGTGTGTGTGTTGTGTATTATGTGTGTGTGTTGTGTGTGTTGTGTATTATGTGTGTGTGTGGTGTGTGTATCGTGTGTGTGGTGTGTGTATCATGTGTGTGTGTTGTGTGTGTTGTGTGTGTGTACTGTATGTGTGGTGTGTGTGGTGTGTATGTACTGTATGTGTGGTGTGTGTGGTGTGTGTGTGGTGTGTGTGTACTGTATGTGTGTTGTGTGTGTTGTGTGTGTGTACTGTATGTGTGGTGTGTGTGGTGTGTGTGTGTATTGTGTGTGTGTACTGTGTGTGTGTTGTGTGTGTTGTGTGTGTGTGTTGTGTGTGTACTGTATGTGTGGTGTGTGTGTATTGTGTGTGTGTACTGTGTGTGTGGTGTGTGTGTGTAGTGTGTATATTGTGTTGTGTGGTGTGTGTGTGTATTGTGTGTGTGTACTGTGTGTGTGGTGTGTGTGTGTAGTGTGTATATTGTGTTGTGTGGTGTGTGTGTGTATTGTGTGTGTGTACTCAGTGTGTGTGTGTGTGGTGTGTGTGTGTGTGTGTGTGTGTGTGTGTGTGTGTGTGTGTGTGGTTGCTTCATGAGGCTCTCACTTCAGAGTTGACTACAGAGCAGCTGTGGTTGGGTCCACCTCTCCTTCCAGGGCTGAGCTCTGAGAGCAAACACCAGCCTGCCCTCACCTTCCAAATTCCCTTTCCCCTCCAAACTCAAGCAAACAGTATGGAGCCTGCATTTGCTATTTAAAGAACTTCCCTTGTTCAAGCCCAGTTGGATATGCTGTATCCATCCCTGAAGGTAGCTGCGGAGCTGATTAAGGAGTGAAACGGTTTGCCGTTGTTACTGTCACATACTTCTGGCAGTTTTGATGACAACAGTGTTTCACCAGGGCATGGCCATTGAGCTACTGCAGCTGCTCTCACTTGCCTGAACATGACAATCCGTTCACTGAAGGCGACAGCTGGTCACAATAAACAGAGCTCTGCGGAGCTTAAGAAGTCCCCGGAAGAGGACCCCTTGAGACTTCCGTTTTACAGATGAGAAAACTGAGACTGGGAGGTGAATGGTCTCAGCCAGAGAAGACGAAGGGAGGAGAGAGCTCTCACCCCAGTCAGGAGCCTCTTCTCATTAAATCAGAGCTTTGAAACTCCAAAGCTGTGACTAAGACCGCTGTTGGTTTAAATTAGTCTTTTTCCTCAGGTAGTGGAATTGGGAGCGGTAGCTGCCACTGCGTTTGTTTCTGTTAGCTTTTGCACGTTGTCTTAGAATACATGGCGCCACTCAAGTTGAGGTGAAAACGGATCTGAGGATCCGGTCTCACCACCTGCCCTCCAAGGATCCTGGCAGCTCTCACAGAGGAGGAAGCAGGGGCCCCTGATAGCCAGGTGGGACACACAATCCTCACTGTGGACTTGACTGACTTTACAATCACCATGGAAACGTAACTCTGGGGATGTCTATAAGGGTATCTCTAGAGAGAATTAGCCAAGGAGGGAAGACTTGTGTGTGGGCGGCGCTATGGAACAGGCTCAGGTCCGGGCTGCTACAAAGGAGAAGGCAGAGGAGTACCCGGCATTCATCCCCATCCCCCTACCCCCCCATTCTCCCCCTCCTGACTGCAGATGCACGGTGACCAGCTGCCTCGGGGTCCTACTCCCGGAAGTCCCCAACTTGCTAGACTGCAAACACAAACACGCACGAACACACGTGTGAAACTAGAGTGAATGGGTTATGAAATCCTGGGCATGAGAAAGTTATACAAATTGCACCACGATGTTTTATGATTTAGAATAAATCTCTAAGGCTGACCCATGTATGTAAGTTTGTGCCAATATTTAAAGCGGCCTGGGGACGGGGGGAAAGAAACATCTTTTGGACATATATTTGACTTTAACTACAGAATTTTTCCCCCTTGCAAAGGGTTCAGTTTAATAAAATTGTTAAGCCTGTCCTTCCTTAAGTAAGGCCTTTCAGGCATAATTTCCAGAGACCTTAAGAAAGTTGCAACTTTACACTGGAACCTTCTTACTTGAGGCTGGTGACCTCAAAGCGTGTAAAGAAACCTCTGATTTATAGGTGGGCTTCTTGATGTAATTCATATACTATATAGTCCAGTAAATTGTGGTTTTGTTTCTTGCTACTTCCAATTGTTTATTGACGAGTAGAAACATTCTATTTAAACACAAATAACCCTATTTCCAAATAGTCTGAAGGTCTTATTTGACATAGTTATATATTCATAAAATGCATATAAATGTGGGGTGTGTGTGTGTGTGTGTGTGTGTGTGTGTGTGTGTGTTAGTCTCTTGTCAACTTGATGGCATCTGGAATCCCTAGGGAGACAAGTCTCTGGGCACGCACATGCAGGATTATTGGTTATGTTAATTGAGTGGGAAGACAAATCCACTGTGGGCAGCAGCACTATTCCTTGGCTTTGGTCTTGGATTTCTTCAAAAACAAAAGTCAACTAAATGCCAGCAGTCATTGTTTAAGCATCTGACTGTGGACACAGTGTGGCCAGAGGGTCTAAGCTCCTGCGGGCAGCATTTTCCCAACCTGAGGTACTCCCAGAACTGTGAGCTACAATAATCCTTCCCTTCCTTAAGCTGATTTTGTCAGAGCATTTTATCACAGAACATATAACAGGAAGATGTAACGAGTCAGTGTGTATGAGAATCTCAATGTTACCCCAATTCTAGGCCCATAGATTAGGATTATAGCAGATTGCAGGAGAAAAGGGGGGATGGTATTGAGACTGCAAAAAGCATAAGGTGGTCCGTGTGAGCAAAGATTCCCTGGAGCCAACTGACATCTCGTTCAAGTTCAAGATAGCCACCTTTTTCAGACCTGCGATTTTGCATAATCCACTGAAACTCTCCGACCGCCATTTTTGTCGTGAACGATACAATACGAAGACACGGTTCCCTCTTCTCTCACTGAGTTCTGCGGAACGAATACGACTAAGGTGCTTAGTATTCCACAACAAGAAGGCCTTTTAAAAATCAAAACAAACAACTAAGGAGTCTACGAACGAAGTGCCCAGGGTCATTCTAAGTGCTATGCATATGTCTCTCCCCTCACAATGGGGACTTAGCATGTGTGTTTGTGTGTGTCTGTTTGTGTGTGCACGAGCACTCGTGGTGGGACTATATCTTCGCTGTACCCCTGGGAGTCAGAGGAGGATATTATCTGGTGTCCTGCCCTACTTTGCCCCAGTGTATTTCTTAAAGACAGGGTCTCTCACAGAACGTGGAGCTAGGCTGGTGACCATCAACCCCAGAAATCCCCATTTTTCTGCTCCTTAAAATGCTGGAGTTACAGGCATGCATGGTGGTGCCCCACTTTCTGCATGGGTGCAGGGAATATGAAACCCCAGTTCCTCATGCTTGTGCAGAAGCAAGTGGTGTTATCAAATGAGCCATCTCTCCGGCTTCATACTCTACAGATGACTTAGAGTGTCTGAGAGTGAATTTGGCATCTCTCCAGCCCCATAATCTGCAGATGACTTAAAGTATACGAGAGTGGGTTTGGCAAGACGGTTCAACCAGTAAAGGAGCCAGTCTCTAAGCCTGAACACCTCAGTTTGATTCCCAGGACCACCCAGTTGATAGGAGAAAACTGAATTCCATGTCCTGCATCCCCACAGTCAACTGGGATAGACTCTCATCCATCCATCGGTTTACACAAAATAAAACAAAACATGAAGTAGATAAGGGAAGGAGCCCGGAAAATATGCAAATACCGCGTGTGACATTTGCATAAGAAAGTTGAGTATCTGCGGGTTTGGGGATCCATTGGTGTCTTTGAGCCAATTCCCCCGCCCTCTCCTAATATAGCTCCTCCCCTCTTGCCTCCTGGGGCGGCTGCCTGAAGCTTGGTGGAGCCATCTTAGTTCTTATAGCTTAGCTTAGGGACTGCTGAAATGGCTGTGAAAACAGTCAGACACCTTTGCACTTGACTTTGCTCCTCCCATGTCGGCGGGGTGGCACTGTGCATACAAGGGCTCCAAAACCACAGAGTGAAAAAAAAAGCTAATCTTTAACCTTTTTCTTCTACTTTCTCAAATGTGCCAGACAAGGAACACAGACTGTGACCTCCCTGTGAAAGCAAAGTAAAAACCCGAAAAGACGCCACTCCCAGGCAGTCACTCTCAGGGTTGAAAGTGAGCCGAGTTCTTCTGGGTTCTGTAGCATGTTGCCCAGTCCTTCTCAGGGTGCTTTTTCTTTTTGGTTGGGTCTTTTTTGTCGAAGAGTCTGCTCCGAAGTCATCCGTGCACTGTTTGGTTTGAGCCCGTGTTCTGAAATATTCACACTCCCTCAGCCAACTCAGAATCTGGAATAGAGTTTGTTCTTAGTATTCTACTGTCCGTATTGATTGGATCAAAGAGAGATCCATCTGGAACCCAGTTGAAGTTCTTCCAGATGGTAAGCTCGCTTCCAGATGGCATGTTTAATAGGAGAGAGGGGGGTGGGGTGGGAGGAGTCACTACAAACCAGCCTCCACGAGCTGAGCAAGGCCCGTGACCTTATTTCTGCCAGCCCTTTTCCAGATGCAGGATGATTTCAGGTGCTTTAGATTTTCCCAAAGATTTCTCTTCCTGATTTCGTTCTGGAATTAGGAGGGTCTGGGTGATCTGGATGTTTAGAGCCAAATACTGATTGATGGTCCTTAGCCGAATGCCTGCCTGTGCTGGTAAAGTTCTTCCTCTTTTTGAGGTCAGGATGAAGTGAAAATCCCCTCTCAGGCTCCAAGAGGCAGTTAGGAGCTGTTGAGGTTTAGGTTAGCCAACCTTAAAATGTGGATGGCTTTCAGCAAACCCGAGTGTCATAGAACTGGAAAACCATCACCCCTACCCATGACATAAGTAGATATCACACGGCTGTGAGAGCCAAAACAAGAAGAAGTGTAGCGGGCTCCCTTTCAGATGATGGGTAGACACTGGGTATATGGCGTGTGGCCTCCGAGGCAAACCTCTCCTACATCAAACACTGTCTACTTTCTTTACTTTACCTTCATAAATACCCTATGCCCTTGCCGTCTCAATACGTGCCTTCCTATGGACTAGAATTTTCTATTTGTTCAACAAAGCACTATTCGCTTTTTTTTCCTCTCATTCGCTTGTGTTATCAAGGGCTTTACAAAGCATAGTTCCTGAACTCGAAGCTAGGAACACAGAGGAACGGCAGTGAGCGAACTGTTGGTGGAACCCAGACTGCCCAGCCTCAATGTCCCTTCCCTAGAACACTCTTCCCGGTCAGTGAGAGTCATATGGTTCTACCCCAACCTCTGCCTTGTGCTTATCTGTGCCACCTGAAATCACCAGGCCAAGTCGATTCAGGGGTCATCTCGGGGCAACCTCAATTGACCATACCAGCTACGTGCATTCACTCACGGCTTGCTGGCAGTCAACCCAGCAACCAGGAATGAATGATCCGGACCTTGGCTAAAGGTCCTGTAGGCCTGGATCCATACATAGAGCTGGTGGTTCATTTAGCTTTATTTGCTTTTCCTCTTGGTCAGTTTGCTTACGGGGATTCATTAGAGGCTCAGCAGCCAGCTGCACCATGGTTAGGGTGAAGAGGTAATGAGAGGTCAGGGCATACTGATGAGGCTAGGCACCTTAACAGACCGGAAGCCCGGGGCCTCCAGGCTTCTGGAGGGGGTATAGAGTGAGGACCTGCAGCTTGTTGGAATGGAGGCTGGAGAGGCTGGAGCAGAAATCGCTGTAACTTGGATAGGACTGAAGTTTGCCTTGCTATCTTTGAAGATAGCATTCTCCACCCAAAACGATAGGAAATGCTATCTTTGTCTATCTACCCCAAACTAGGGGAGCTCCGAACTGCTGCGAACGTGCGTACCGATGAAGGGATGCAGACTTGCAAGAACTCGAGACCGTCTCTCAACACCTACTCAGCTGCACACAAAATCTTTTTCATGCTTTTGGGTCACCGTCTTCCTATGTCATCCGGGATGCCTTGGAACTCACAGTGTGGATCAGGCTGGTCTGGGACTCACTCACTCACTGGCTGGACTCCCGCCTCTGCCTCCTGAATGCTGGGATCACAGGCATGTGTCTCCATGCCTAGCTATATTTCCTTTGCTTCATGCCTGGCTTTCTTTTTTTTTCTTCCTTTCCCCGTCTCCTATATTTGGGCATGTATGTGTATGTGCGGGAATGGTAATAGGGTCCTTTTAGACTTGCTATGAACTCCTGATCCCTCTGCCCCAGCCTCCTGAGTGCAGGGCATGTGCACTATGTCCTCCTGTATGCATTCTCCATCGTATATTTAAGATTTAAGGCTATTTCAATTCTTTAGAGCTAACAGGGTTGGCTTTGGTGCTCTGGTTGCAAAAAGCCTGCCTCTTCCCTAATTCACACAGGCTCTGCCACTAACTCCTGCCCTATTATTCTGAAATTGATGAGCCTGTACTGTAGTCATGGAGAACAGAGCACTGGAGGGTGCTTTGAGGTCATTTAGCCTCTGGGCAGAGCTGTTCTTAGAGCCATTTTAGACCCACGGTGGCTGATACTGCTATCCTGTGTCCTTATCATCATCTCTATTAAGCAATGCCACCCTACATATATCAGGATTTATTTTTGCCAAGTTCTCTGACCCTCATTGAAATTACTCCCTCCCCGGTCCTCATGGGGTGACCTTCTGCTATCCGGTGAGGAATCAGAGGCACCGTGGGGGCCGTGATTGGCATAATACGGCAGCAGCTACTCATGTAAGGTGGGAATGGAAATTGCTTCACGTAGCTCATGTGAAAAAGTGCCCAGACACTCTTCCCCATTGTAGCTGCTGGCTCCCAAGCCGTTCAGAGACAGTCGCTGCCCCTCCTCTTGCACACAAGACTTGGGA
The DNA here is from genome assembly GCF_021556685.1 of Rattus norvegicus. Classification (NCBI taxonomy): domain Eukaryota; kingdom Metazoa; phylum Chordata; class Mammalia; order Rodentia; family Muridae; genus Rattus; species Rattus norvegicus. The sequence continues at coordinate 18,623,544 of NC_141550.1, read as the reverse complement.
GCACATTTCTCAGGCATCAGAAGATGTCTCAGTTTCCAGAATGCTGTCCCCTCCTGCAGACATGGAAAGCTCCGAGCAGGACAGGGAGAAAGAGAGGGGAGGAAATGGAACGTAGGAGGAACAAAACACGGGGCGTTGCTTGTCTGATGCCCTTGTTCCCTTGGAGTGGCAGGTGCTGTTGTTAGGCATCCGCCTCACTGTCCACTCAGACACAGGCCGATGCAGTAGCAGGCAATTATTTCAGTGGACCTGTGTGCTGGCATTAGAAATAATAAAGCCAATTCTTGTGTGCTTGTTAAATAGGCAACATGCTGGGTACCGTCTCTTTTCATCCTCACGTGAACTATGGAGGTCATATTACTCTTTCCAATGTGTACAGAAAGAATTGAAATTAAAAAGAATGGAAGCCAGTGTCTTCGGTCCCCATGACCTATGCACCTATCTGACTCCAGAGCTTGCTCCCCGCCAGTGTTCTGAACTGCCTCTCCCATAATACTGGGAGCACAGCAGCAAGAGATTGGACTTCTCGGTCCAGTGCTGGGGTCCAGTGCTGGGGTGCAGTGCTGGAGAGACAGTTGGGGCAGAGGTAAGATATGCAAATGAGGGTTGCATTTACATCAGTTGACAGCACAGCAGCAGATCCACCATTCCCGAGCCCCACAGAGGGTCCTGAGTTGCCACAACCACCATCTCCTTGCTGAGTTACTGAGGAAGTAACAGTGATTAAGAATATCTGTGCTTCGGAGGTTGAGGATTTAGCTCAGTGGTAGAGCGCTTGCCTAGCAATCGCAAGGCCCTGGGTTCCGTCCTCAGCTCCAAAAAAAAGAATATCTGTGCTGTCATCTGGAGGTCACCAGGGGTTTGCCTTGCCTAGATGGCTGCCTTCCAAGGCTGACACAGGCCTTCTGGAGGAGCTGTGACAGTGGCGAGACCTACGGCTCTCGACAGGCTCAAGTCCATAGTGGTTTAGAAGCAGTCACTTAACCACTGAGCACCCTGCCATCCCTGACATTAGAGTTCACAGTAGCTGTCCCAAGGTCGACTCTGTACACCGTTCACCCCTCTGTCGCTGTTTGTAGTTTTGAGTCTTAGTTTTGTTTAGGGAGGAACTTTTCCTTGCCTGGAGAGCCTGAAGCCTTAAATGGGCATGCAGGATCATTCACGGGAACTCTTTTGACATGCTTGTTGGCAGAACACAGAATCACGAATTTCATGCTCTGAAAAGACTGTCAAGGCTCAGTGTTTCAAGGAGTGAAAAACCACTTCCTCGAGGTTTTATTCACTCGCCTAGAAACAACCATCACATGAGCACACACACACACACCACACACACACACACACACACACACACACACACACACACACACACACCCTGTGCTGCCTACAGCGCTGAGCAGGAGACACAGAGAGACTTAGTTCGGTCCTTGTCTCTCATAACTTAACTGTCTCGGACAGGAGCTCCTAAATCATAGTGTCTAACTGTTCTGCAAATAACCTGTTGTTGGAACATAGCCCTACCATCAATTTGCACATTGCCTACGGCAACAGAGTTGAGTAGCTTGGACGGAGATCACGTGATTCGTACGGTCTAAAATGTTTACTATCTGACCAATTATGAAAAGCATTTGACAGTCGCTCTCTAAGTGAGTCACATCAGTCCCTTCCTAGGTGACTGGGACAGAGGTTAAACACTATTAAATATTCTGATCACTGGTGAACATTGTTGAGAACACCATCTGAGTTTTTGTCACACTTTTTCTTTTGAATGAAGCTGTTGGCATAGACCTTGGACAGATCACTCTTCTGCCTGGAAGCCCTGAGAGGGAGGGTGGCTGTCACCTGAGCACCTAGCCTTGAGTTGACTGACCAGATGGTCGCAACCAAAGCCCAGCTGACTCTCCATGGACAACTTAGATGCAAGGAATTTTGTAGCTGAAGTGGCAAGTCCTGCTTCAGGAGGTTCTGCCACGGTCACGGCTATTCCAGAAAGACGATGTCAGCCTCAAGGAGGCTATTGTGGGTCATGACAAGCCCTGGTGGACTCCGGCCAACAGCACAGATATTCTCAGTCACTCTGTTACTACCTCAGAAACTCGGAAGGCAGTGATTGGTGGAACGAAGGACTTGGCTATTGGTCCCTCTGCGGGACCTCTGATTGGTGGATCTGCATGTGTGTTGTCACTGACACAAATGCAAGCCTCCCTTTGCATATTGCGCCCTGGCCACCAACCTCTCCTCTAGTCACATCACCAAGCTATTCAGTTCACTTTTTAAACCAGCCGACAGATAACGCTCATGTGGCACCCTCCAGAGGTGCAACATTAAGTCCTGTAAAACCCTTTTCCGAAACGGTCTTTTCCTTGAAGACTTGAGACTTGTATCGGGGGCAGAGCTGTCTAAGGTGGTCCCACAAAGAGGGAGTCCTCAGAGGAAGCAGCAGATGCTGCCTGGAGGATGCAGCAGCATTGGTAGCAGTGAGAAGGCAGTGCTTCGAAGAGCAGAGAACCAACAGAGAGGGGAAGGAACTGAAGTGATGAAAGAAGCTGGGAAGGGGCAGGAAGCCAATGCTGTAGAAGGCTCTGAGGAACTGAAGACAAGAAACCGCGTGTTCAAGACCATTAAATGGGTTTGGGGCGCTGCTGAGATCCAAGAGCCAACGATCAAGATACCCAAGAGGCAGGGGTTGTAATGTCTCCACTCTTAGTAGCTAAGAGTCTACAAACAAGATATCTTCAGATGCTGCAGAGATATGGTTGATAGTTACTGAGGGTCAAGGTCCAGAACGGAACCATCAGCACCTGACAGAGCGCCTGGAACAGCAAATCTCACTGCCTCACAGCGTCCGGTTCAGGAGCCAGAGTCAGAAGCTGCTGGTCCATTACCCCAGCCCATGTATGGGACCTTAGCACTCAAGAGCCCAGAGCCCCTGATTCTGACTCAGTCAGCCTTTGCTTCTTTGCAATTCTCATCATGGTAGTGCAAAAGGTTCCCTACCCAAACGATTGGCCAAACTGGAGTTCTGAACTTGAGGTATGGCTCAGTGGGTAAGGTGATAGATAGCTTAACATACACAGAACCCTGGGTTTGATTCCCAGCATGGAAGAACTAGACAGTAATGGTACCTGTAAGCCCAGCACCTTGGAAGAACAGAAAGATCATGAGTTCAAGGCCATTGTGGATACACAGGGATTTCCAATAGTTTATATCATAACCGTGCCTGTGGTCACCAGTATTGTTTTCTATATCTTATTTAGTTTTGTTGATTTGGGATACTGAATGTTGATTCCAGGGCCTCACACATGCTCTACAAGTGATTTACAGCCCTGGCTCCTGATATCCCCATTTTGTAGCTAAAGACTGCTTCAGCAAGCTGAGTAGCCCAGCCCTGGCAACCTGGTATGGTCTTCTCTGCTACCCTGAGCTGGAAAAGGCAGCAGGGTGAGGGCTTTGCCCAAGCAGATGAGGAGACAGGGAGAGGGAGAAGAAGAGAGGGAGAGAAGGAGAGAGAGAGAGGAAATCCACCCAGGAAGTGACCAGGCAGTACTGGCCTAGCATCTGCTCGGCCTATTTTTAGCACTGAGAAAATCCTGGAGGTTGGATCTGGTGATGCAGGGACAGAGCTGTGTCACTTGGCTCTCTAGGTCTCCCTGTAATTAAAGTGATGCTGGGACCCAGATGCATCCGATGTCTCTGCTAAGGCTGAGCCACAGGGCAAGCTTTGGATGAGAAGAGAAACCATGGACCTACTTTTCCATGTTTGGCATGGGGAGGGACCTTGAGGCTAATTCCCATACCACTTCACAGAGAATTCCAAGACCCTAAAACTATGTATTTCTTTCTATCTGCGCCCATCCCCCCCTCCTGCTTCCAACCTCACATCTAGCACATTATCTCCCCTTCCCTAACAAGATCTTTCTAGGAAACCGGAGGCCTTTCCCGGATCCTTGGTTGTGCCTGTGTGTATCTACAAACATCTCAGATGTCAGACATTTCTATGGTGCTGACTGTCCACCTGCATTTTTTGCTTCTCTTTTGTTTGTTTGTTTGTTTGTTTGTTTGTTTGGTTGGTTGGTTGTTTAGTTTTGGCTTTGACTTTTTGGTTTTGTATTTTTTTTTGTTTTTGTTTTCTTTCTGTTGTTGTGTTTCGTTGGATTTGGTCTCTCACCGGCCCAGAGTTCTCCAAGCAAACACAGACACCCCCCACCCCCACCACCATGTTTTTCCTTCCAGCTTTGGCATCGTAAGCTCAACGTGTCCAGAGTTTATAGATGTCTCCTGCAGGACCCAAGTCAGGCCCTCATGCTTACAGGGTAAGCACTCGACCAAATGAGTGCTTATCTCCCCAGCCTCCCTTGAGTCTCTTGGTGCATAATGTTAGGGGCAGGAAATATGGTACCTGAGTAAGTCTTACGTCTGAGTATCAGTGGTAGCTTACCCAACTCACAAGCAAGGGACTGCAAGCCTCAGAAAGCTTTGTACCTACAGTGAAAGTGTAAGCCCGGGCCCCTGACTTTCTTATGGACCTGTCCTTAGTTTACAACTGTCTGGGAAGATCAGCTCATACTGCAGACCTCCATGAAGCACCATCCGTTCAGTCCACAGGAACTTGGACCTGTGTTTTACCATAAGACTATGCTCAGGTTCTCGTCTTAATCTTCCATGTACCCAGTCAGCTGGAAAATGACACATGGTACCCGGTGATATGGGAACTCAGAGCCATGTGTAGAGGCTGCCCCACTGTAGGAGTCCGAATGGTTGAAGCCTCCTCTTAAAGTGGCGCTCGGTAACTACAACTCCATGTAACCAAAGACCTGAACTACAGGCGTGTGAGCACTGACTTTCCCTTCATATACTGCTTGTTGTAGAGGCCATCCTGAGCCCTTGCTGTAACCATGACAGAACATTTGCCCAAGAAGCAAATGTGCGTAGCTTCTGAATACAGTGGGATTACAACAAAGCCAGAGGCACAAGCCACTCACCCCATAGAATGCTGTACTCACTGAGGCTCCCTACACCCTGGGAAACTCGGGGAGGACTTGGATTTCCATACACAAGTGTTACCAGCATCGTATCTGTGGAATACCTAAAGAGCCTGTCTCTATAGAATTAGCTAGACAGACAGGATTGGAGAACTTCGAAGCTAATTATGCCTCCCGTAAAGTGAGGCTTTGCTCGATCCAAGGAGGGAGAGTGCCAGGTGTAGTTTTTCTATTTTTCTCTTTGTGCGGTGTCTGTCTCGTGCCAAGACACATTCCAAGCGCTCCCTTTGTTCAAGATGCTCTTTCATGAAAGGACTGCATTCCCCCACAGCTCACTAGTAATTTGCAATTAGAAATGCAGAGTTAAGGAGAGAGACAGACAGTTCATCGGTTAAGAGCCCATATTGCTTTTGCTGAGGACCAGAGTTCTGTTCCTAGCACCGACCTTGGGCAAACTCTAGCTGTATTGGATACAATATTCTTTTCTGCCCTCTATGTCACCAGCATGCACATATACATGCCAACATGTCACACACACACACACACACACACACACACACACACACACACACAGAGAGAGAGAGAGAGAGAGAGATTGAGAGATAGATAGATACATGGATAGATAGATAGATAGATAGATAGATAGATAGATAGATAGATAGATAGATAGAAATTTACTATCCCCCTAAATTTTATTTTATTTGGGGCTTAACTGTATACATCTAATCTATTTTCAGAGTTTTCAAAAGCATAATGGTTTTGTCATGTCTTTGGTCCTCTCTCTGCTGTTTTGAGACAGGGTCTCACACATGTAGTCTAGGCTGGCCTAAAAATACTATGTAGCCCAGGTTAACTTGGAACTGCAGATTTTCTTGCCTCAATCTCCCAAGTGCAGAGATTAGAGAGGGGGCTGTCACGCCTGGCTTCTGTTTTGTATCCAATGTTCAAGATCAGCAAACGAACAGACAGAAATGATTCAAGTTTTCTAGTTTTGAGTTTGTGCCAAATTGACTCAAAGTTAACATATTTTGAAAAGGGCTATTTAATTAAATCTCATATGTCTCTGGCTATTGTGCAGTGCTATTTCAGATCTCTACTACCCTATTAGTTTTTTGTTGTTGTTGTTGTTTTTTGTTTTTTTTTTTGTTTTTTTTAAGAAATAAAGGCACCAGGGAGCAAGAAGGCAGAAGAAAAGAATGGGGGAGAGAATTGAGAATTGAAAAATGAATTAAATGTCATTTATGTAGTGTCTTATACATTAGATACTTCAGGGCTAAGGTGACAGTTTAGTGAATAAGAATGCTTGCTGTGGGAACAGGACAACCCAAGTTTTGAATCCCAAACACCTACACAAAAAGTTTTTCATGACTACATGAGCCTGAGCCGGTAACCCCAGGACTCGGGAATGGAGAAGGTTGTATTCCAAGTTTGTTGGCCAACTAACATGCCAAGTTCCTCACTCGTTCAGTGAGTGGCCCTGTCTCAAGGCAGTAAGTATCAAGGAAGAAACTGACTTCCTGCTCTGACCTTTATAAGCACACACACACACACACACACACACATCCATACATTGCACCTATATCTGTTACAATTCAAAAAGGAACATTCAGACCCTCCTCTATCACATCTCTTGATGTCATAGCTGTCACACTGTGCTCCCGTGCAGTTGTTCAGCGTAAGCACACTAAACCGCTTATCATAATCTCAGGGTATGGACCTGGACCTTACTTTACCCCAACTCTGTGCCTTCCCTGTCTAGCTGTGAATAATATGCAGTTCTTCGACGGGGCCCTTTTGTACCCACCCTTAATCAACATTTGGAACAGTTAGATTTCTGAAGGCATCTAGTCAGTTCCATATATAAGGGTCCTTACCTTAAACGCCATTTACAACCTTCTCTGGGCGGTGTTAGGACGACCTGTCTTAGTCACTAAGAAAGATGCGTGGAGTCCCGTTTGCCCTACTGAAGTTTAATCTGAAACATCCCCCATGGACGCTTGGCGCTATTTGGGAGGTATGGAATCCTTAGGAGGTGGACCTTTGCCAGATGAAGTGACTCACCGAGGCTACCCTTGAGGTTTTACAGCCGAGCCTTGCTTTACGTCATCAATCCTCTACTTCCGGACTACAGATATAACGTGACCCGCCATCTCAAGCATTGGCCGCCATGCTTTCCCCCCGCCATGATGGACTGTAGGCCTTCTTTACCCGTGAGCCCAAAACGATATTTCTTTTTTTAAGTTGATTTTGTCAAGTCTTTTTGTCTCAGTCACAAGAACAGCACCCATGAGCTCATACTGTCTTGAATATCCCTCAAAAGCTTCTGGAAGCCACGCCTTCTTCAGGAACGCTAGCTGGCTCTCCTCCTTACCAGCTGTTCTCCACTCTTCCCTTTTCTCATTTGCTCATTAACTAGCCTCTGTTTTCTTCAGCGAGCAACCTGGGAGCAGGGCATATCTTGGAGCCGGGGAATGAGGGTTGAGGGGTTGGGGGGGTCCTCCAAGTCATACTAACTGGTAGATGCCATCAGCCTGCACCACTTAGCTGAGGATTACAGTCACCTGGGGCCAATTAGATCTCAGTCTGGGTCTTGGAGCGTCACATTCATCTATCCTAGAACATATCAACCTTGCCTGAAGGGGCTGATAAAACCAGATTGCTGTCTGCCCCTCATACAGCAGTCCTTTGTAGACCCAGGCCCAGGGAAATTCCTGGTAGTTCTGACTCTGTGTCTCTTGAGAAGCACTGGTGGTGGCAATAATTGTGTGGGGTTGGGTCAGCCAAGGAGAGACCCTTACCCACTTCCAAGTTATCCAGCCGGTCCTTAGTCAGGAAGTCTGACTAATGTGAAGAACCACATGTTCCCCCGTGGAGCTGAGAAGGAGAACACTAGAGAAGCAGGATTCTCCATCTTTCCTCATGACTTGTCCTTGACCATTGTCCTAAACGTCTTCCTCTTAGGCTCTGCCTTTGCCGCCTGGAGCATCAGATAGTCAAGGCCATCCCTTCAACCCACAAAGCCTTCCCCTGGACTCTGTGCCCTTTCCTCAAAGCCAGACACTGCTCACCTTCCGTTGGGCACCTTCTGTGCCACTATCTGGTGCACAGTGTACCGAGAAGCTGGTTGAAAGTATCCCCAGGCCGGGCTGGAGGGTAGGCCTCTTTGCCCTCTGTGAGAACCAGCCCAAGAAACCGATGTCTCCATGAAACAATTCAATTCCTCATGGCTCACCATCCAACTTTCTGATATTGCTCTGAGATAATTTTATTTCTCAGCCCATTTACTTAGCAGAGTTGGAGATCAGACTCCATTCAGTCACCAAACAGTGACACACCCAATAGGCCACTTGAACTCGGCCAGGTTTAGAGACCAAAAGGACGCAAACACAGTCTGTTCCCCACTCTCGAGGAGTAACAGGGGAGACAAGTTCATCGGGTAAGTCCTAGCTCAGGGCAACAGATGCAGAGATGGAACCATGTGCCATCATGCCGATGTGGAACGGAGGCAGGAGGATGTGATTAGGCTGTGCCTAGGCTGAGATAGGCAAACATCCATGTTCCTCTAAGTTGGGCCTGAATATTCCCATTCATTCCTGTTGACCACACAGCACTAGATTTAGGGGCGATGATAGAAAGAACAGAGGATCATATTCTCAGGGCCGAGAGCCATGCTGCAGTTCCCCCTTCGGGAGTAGGGTTCCAGTCAAACGTAAGCTTCAAGTAAGAATGAGGGGTTTGATGAGCAGGGGAGATGGCTCAGCAGGTAGGACTGCTTGCTCTGCAAAGCATGGGGACCCGAGTCTCAAGGCTTAGCACCCACATACACAGTGTGTGTGTGTGTGTGTGTGTGTGTGTGTGTGTGTGTGTGCAACCTCAGCACTATGGCATGGATAGGTAGCTTGCTGGGCTTTTCTGGTTGTGGGTCTGGATCACTGAGAGACTTTATATCAAGGTGATAAAGGCAGACAGAGATAGAGCAGGGCAGCCAACGTCCTCCTTTGGCCTCAAGTATAGACTCACACAGTTCCACAAACATGTGTATACATACGTCCTGGCACACAGCCACCAATAGGGACCCAGGCAAACAGAGGCCACACAGAGGTAAACACTCAGACCTAAGGATGGACACACACACACACACACACACACACACACACACACACACACGGGTGGCGTAGGCCAGTAAAGGAAAGGATCAGGCTTTTGACCTCAAGGTCATATTAATACAGAGTCATATGGGATGTCAGTCTGCCAAAAGTGGTTATGTAACAGAATATGTTACTATCCTCCTTGGGTTCCCACTTCAATCCAGTGTCAGCCATGTTTTATGTTTTATTTTTACATAACTCAGACCAGATATCCATGTGTCTAAATATAAACCTTATGACCTTCTGATTCCAACACTACACACACACACACACACACACACACACACACACACACACACACACACACACGATCAAATTTCGAGTATGAAATGAGGGGAGCCAGGCATGGCATCCTACATCTGAAATTCCAACACTTAGGAGTTAGTGGCCATCCAGGGCTACATACTGACTTCCAGTCCACAGCCTGGACTACAAAAACAAAAACGAACAAACAAACAAAAAACAACGGGAAGGGAAGAAAGGAAGGGAAGAAGGAAGAAAGGAAAGAGGGAAGGAAGGAATAGAGATCGTCTCAATTTTAAGAACAATATAAACAGAGCTGGCTTCAGAATGGGGCGAGCCAAATGGTGGAGGACCTTCCACAAGTTGTGGGGCTGAGCCCACCATAACTTTACAGCGGGGCTCCTTTTTTTACCACGTGAGTCCTGCCATTAAGGTTTAAATGTGAAATTATCCTTTGCCCTGTGTGTTTCGGACTTGGTTGCCGGCTGAGGGCTGGTGACAGGTGATTGGCTGCAGCTGAGGGCTAGTGATCGGTGATTCGCCCCTGAAAGCTTTAACCTCTTCAGCACACGCGCTGATGAGTTCATAGCTGAATAAGATCATCCAGACGTGAGGTCCAGCTAGAGGAAGTTGGTCCCCTAGGGTGTGACTTTGAAGGGTCTGTCTTGCCTCTAGGGACCCCCCCACCCCCCACTCTTTTGGCTTCCTGGCTGCCGTGAACAAACAGCTCCTAGACTTCCGGTCTCAACTTGAACCCCAAAGCAATGGAGATGGCTGGTTATAGATGACAATGAGGAGAAGCTTCTTCTTTAACTTGTTTGCCTCAGGTATTTTGTCACAGCAACAAAAAGTCTGACTGACATACATTCTAGCTACTGTTCATTTTCTCGGGTCGCATGGATTGAGTCTTAAAGAGGCTATCCAGGAGCCTTCGAGTTGGCCGCACACAGAAAAGCTGACCCTTAGGGTGGCCGTGTCAACTTCAGACAAGAGTTCTAATACTTCAAGGTGCTATGGTCAGCATCGGGATCCCCAAAACACCCAGAACGCAGCCCTCGGTGAAAATCGTGCCTAGCACCCAGGTCTGAGAGAAGGACTGTCCATCCACACAGTTCACTGATAACTAAGTACTGAGCCTCAACACCCATGGAAAGTTTGAAAAACGGTTGAAATTTCCAAGGCGTATAGACTAGGGGTGAGCGCCATAACAAAGCAACCCTGTCATTACTCCCAAAAAATCTCAACACTTTCTGGGAAACAAGATGCTTCAGTCCATACTGTGGACGCCATTAAGTCAAATTTATGTAAATAGAATTCTCTCTAAAACACACCCAGGAGAGTTATTATTTAAAGGCAAAAACACACAGTTGTTAAAAGGACTAATTTTCTCTCATCAAAACTGTTTGATAGACAAAAATCTTTCTTGAGTGCCAGCTTTCTCCAGCTGCCTGGGAGAGAACCTTAGATGCATCTGTATGTGCGAGTTCATGTGTGTGTGAGTGCATGTGAGCATGCAAGTGCGTTTGTGTGCATGCCCGTGTGCGTGCATGTGTGGGCATATGTGTGTGAGTGCATTGTGTGCTTGAATGCATGTGTATGTGCATGTGTGTTTGTGTGTGAGTATATGCATATATGAGTGTGTGTATGCGAGTATATATGTATGTGAGAGTGTATGTGCATGTTTGTGTGAGTATGTATTGAATTTATGTTCATGGCCATATGTGCACACAGGTGCATGTGTGCACAACTGCCATGTGAAAGCCAGAGATTGATTTCTAGAGGCTTCCTTGGTCACTCTTCCCCTTAATTTTTGAAACTGATTCTCTCCCTGGACCTGGACCTTAAGCAATTGGTGAGACCAGCTGGTCAGAAAGCTTTGGGAGTTGTCAGTGGCTTCCTTGACAAGGGCCTGGGTCGGATTCAAACTGAGGCCTCATGCATACGTGGGGAGCCATTGCCCATTTGAGCCATTTCATTTGCCCCTGGGTCTGTGCAAACATTCCACACAACAACCAAACTAACAAGAGTTTCCCATTCTGAATCATGTCTTACATGATGTTCTGCATAAGAGCAGTAAGAATGTTTAGAGGATTAAGAATTTATATATTAAAAAACACCGAAACCAAAACCAAAACCAAAAACCCACACAAATGAAGGAAACTTCCGAACATTAAGTAAAGGCTTAGGGTCAGCTAATAGCTTCAGCACCTCTAATATTTCCAGTGACTCTACAGTAAAGAGTTGGACACGATTTTAGTTTGAGATGTCACCCAAGACCTCCAGTACCTGCCTAACGCTTCACTTTGTATTTGATCTGTACAGCTATTGGAAGTTTTGAAACCATAAGCGCATTCTGTTACTGTGACAACAACCTCAGACAATGAACTTACAAAATGAAAGGATTATTTGGGCCACCATTTTTGGAGTTTCAATTCCCTAATGACTGATTAGTCCCAAGATTTTGGAGCTGTGCACAAGGCAGAGGGATCGCATGGTGGAATAAACTGGTGGCTGTTGAAGGAGGATAGGAACCCACGATTTCCCTTGAGGGTAAGCTCCTGATGCTGAAAGGTCTTCCAATAGGTCCCACCTTCTAAACCTTCACCGCCTTCCAGCAGCACGATCCTGGGTCCAAGGCTTTCATATCAACCTTTGAGGGCCACCCAAGATCCAAGCTATGGTCTAAGTTGAGCAAGGTTGAGACCAGTGGTTCTCAACCTGTGGGTTGCGACCCCTTTGTGAGGGTTACATACCAGATATCCTGCATATCAAATATTTACATTGCAATTTACAACCTTAGCCAAATTACAGTTATAAAGTAATGACAAAAATAATTTTGTGGTGGGAGTGGGGGTGCCACAACATGAAGGGCTGTATTGAGGGATCGCAGTATTAGGAAGGCTGAGAACCACTGCTCTAGACACTTCAGTTCTTTAAACTCCATCATGAAAAAGGTTCAGAGAGGAACAATGTCCCCAGTCTTGGAAAACAGTTGAGAAGGGAAAGTTAAAAGAAACCAGATACCCGAGGCTGTAGAGAAGAACGCTAGAGAGGAAAGGCCTATGGTTTGAACCATGCCTAACGCAGCATCCACTTAATAGAAATAACCCCATACTTTTCATTAGCCACAGAAGCCAAGCACACAGCAACAGGCAAGACTATTGTTATCCATGTCGTATGTCACTCAATGGCTGTGAAATGTTATTTCAATATAAAGCCAACTAAAAAAGATTTTAATGAGATAGTTTAGATTCATTTATTTTGACTTTCTGTCTCTTCTATAATTACAATTTTGTGTAATTGCAATGTGGTGTGATTGTGACAGTGTACAAGTGGCAGTCAGTAGGCAACTTATGGGGTTCAGCTCTCTCTATTATGTAGGTCCCAGATGTCTAACTTCCGGTTGTCAGGCTTGGAGGCAAGCACCACCTTTACCTGCTCAGCCCATCTTCCTGGCCCTTTGTTCCCTTTTCACTTACATTTACCCTAAATATTTTATATGTATAAATTTATTATATAAGTATCATATATAGTTATACTTACATTTATAATTATATTTACACTAAGTCTTTTATATTTATAAATTTAGTATACAAACAATACATATAATGTATATATGTATTATATATACACACACATATCTATGTATATATATGTATATATAATATATATGTATGTATACATGTATACACACATTAAATAAGTGTGTATTTTCTACCAAAGGAAAATTTCAAATTGAACAGCTGACCTGTGTGACAAGGTGGGGTAAAACAAGAAGGAATTTAAGTTGCTTTGGTGAGAGTGAATGTCAAAAAATAAATACATAAAATAAAGGTTTGAATCATCTTAGAGCCCGCCATAGCAGTCTGAGCACTGGTATTTTTATAGCACTTCCCAGAAGATTCTGATATCCCAGGGCTGAGGACCACTGGGCAAGGGCAGGAAGGACCACCAAGTGAGAGTGCACACTCAGTTGACAGAAAGGTTTAGGGAGGGTCTGCCTGCCATTTCTTGTGTCCAAGTGACATAACAGGATGGGAAGCTAATTATCGTGGACCCTAACGTGTCTTACAGACCATGCAAGTCCAGGATTGGGTGCTTCTAGGAGGACTCTGGTTTCATGGGGTCAGTCCTCCTCTCCATATGGCTGTGTTCTCATCCTCTCCCCGTTTCCTTCTCCATCTCCCCCTACCCCCTCTCACTTTAATATCCACTGAGTCCACTTAGTGCTATCTGTATATTCACGAGTGGAGGACCATCTAGTGGGACATGGGTAGCCTCTCAGGACCCACAACTGTGAAGAAAGCTGACTCACTTGCTCCTCACGCACTCACTCCCTAGGCTGGCTCACTTACTCACTCTTTCTTCTTTAGCAGCCATCCACTGCCATCAGCTAGGGGTGGGACTTCACAAGCCCCTCCCCAGAACATGCACAGGGTAGAGGGGAGATGGGGCAGGGGAGGGGTTTTGGATGGTTTAATCCTGTGCATTCAGCACCAGTGTCTTAGTTCCTGTATGCAATCGTATGTGTTATTGTGCCAGCAAATATTGTTTTTGCTACAAACATTCATTCCTCTTTTCTTAGCACAGAAGGGGTTTGCAACCACACCTCATCTGCATGAATTTAGAAGGAGCTGAGGATGCCAGAGCCATCCAGGAACCTCTGCATGGTGAGGAGCCATGGAGCACCTGGAATAGAGACTCCTGATCTCTGCCAACACTGACTTCACTGCTACTTCTCAGTGGTCTTGTCGGATTCAAGCATGGTTTGAATATGCTTGGCCCAGGGAGTGGCACTATTTGGAGGTATAGCCCTGTTGAAGTAGGTGTCACTGTGGGGGTGGACTTTAAGACCCTCATCCTAGCTGCCTGGAAATCAGGTTTCTGCTAGCAGCCTGCAGATGAAGACGTAGAACTCTCAGCTCCTCCTGCACCATGCCTGTCTGCATGCTGCCATGTTCCTGCCTGGCTGATAATGGACTGAAACTTTGAACCTATAAGCTGTCTCCAACTAAATGTTGTCCTTAACGAGAGTTGCCTTGGTCATGGTGTCTGTTCACAGCGGTAAAACCCTAAGACGAGAACTTTCTTCCGATTTGTTGAGGTGCCGATGGGTTTAGATTTGTGGACAGGATTTCTGGCCCTCACGGAGGAGCTGTTGTATTTTCATGAGTTTTCATAAGCTCTTGCCAACACAATGCATAGTTTCTCAGAAAAAAAACATAAGTATTTAAAGCCTGACATGAATTCAATTCCTAGAGCCCATGTAAAGAAGGAAGGAGGGAACTGACTCTACAAAGCGACCTCTGACCCGCCACACTTGCACTGTGACATACCTGTCCTCTTCCACATACTGTAAAAGTGAGTAACAAAGTTTTGGGGGGAAGTACAAAAGCATCCTCCACTGAAAATCCAGAGCAACCTGAGGCAGGGGACATCCGGAGTGTATGGCTTTCTGTGGAATCTCAGGAAGAGTTGAGGCACAAACAACAGAGCCTTGTGTGAGGAGAACAGGAGAAACACTGTTATCCCACCTACCATGATGCAACGCAAACTCCCCACTCCCTGGGAGCTGAGGGAGCAACTTTCTCCTGTTCCATACCTAGATCCTCAGCGTTCAGCCTGTGACCTGAAGGCATTCTCTCTTGCTTGCTTTTGTTTCCAAAAAGTGGGTCACTCTCTAGCTTGCCTTTCAGTTACAGGGAATGTCGCCTGCCTTCTATACTTTTGCTTAGCAGCTGAGGTCAAAGAGAACAAAAGAGACAGAGCCTGCTTACTTGGGTCACAGAGCCAGCACGCTGGAGTTTTGTTCTTTGCTTCTTAAGGCTTTGAAATGGGTTTCTATGGGGCCAGACTTGCTCCAGGAGGGCCCAGGAATAGCTCACTGTTTCTCTTATATTCCCTGATTCTAATGGGTCTATTAACTAAGAATCTTCTCTAGACTCTGAAAGAAAAACCCCAAAGCAGCTGTAATTACTATGTGGAGCCCCTTCCTGGGCATCTGAGAGGGGGTTGACTGCTGATCAATGCTGGAACCCTGGAACAGAACAAATTGGTCCCACAAGCAGCGAGTGACAGCCTCTCTGAATGCAGCTGCTTTCTTCATTAGGCGCCTAAAAATAGCCCCATCCTCACAGGCTGGTTTGCTGTGAGACTTCTGCCACATCCATTTGTCTGTTTCATTCAGAGTTTCGGTACGTCTGTGACACCCTGGTACTATTCCAGACGAAAAGTCCCCAGAAGACAACACATACTCCAGCCCTCCAGGCCTGTCCGACACTCTCGTGTACTAGGGAGACTCTAGGAGTCGTCCTGCATCTAGGCCATCTCCATCTGCCTCAGCCAATGGCTAGCAAGGATCTACAAACTGTTCCTTTTCTTATTTTTTTTTTCTACCAAGGACTTGTTCATTACATGTGTTCTTTTCTTTCTTTTGTCACCGATGCCTCATGAAAAAAATTGGGCATAACTACTCTTTCCGGCTGTCTTGGGGTTGTATTAAGTTTTCCACTCAGACTTCACTGACAAGAGACACGGCTTCTTTGCCCACTAAGGGTTGGGTGTGTGTGAGAAGCCAGTGCCTAGGCCTATTTCTGTGCCGACATCTAAAGGTGACACAGGGGCTGAGGAGGTGGCTCGAAATGTCTACAGCACTCGCTGTGAAAATGTGAGGACCTGAGTTTGAATCCCCAGAAGCCCTGTTGAAAAAGAAAACAAGAAGTGACAGGAATTGGTGATCCCCAGTGCTCCTGTGGGGAGATGGGAGGAGGAGAGAGAGGGGTCCGGCTAGCCTGGTGTGTAACAAGAGAGACCCTGCTTCAAACAAGGTGCTGACCGGGGGCTGGTCTCTGACCTCCACACATGTGCTCTGGCACCTATGCACGCCCCCAAACACATTACATGTATGCATGTGCACAAACATATAACACACACACACACACACACACACACACACACACACACACACGTTTTAAAAGGTGATGCAGAAACCCAGTGTGGAGTCAACTATACAACTCTGTACACTCTGGCTACCCCTGCCCTCCCCTCCGTGCCTCCTGGAAAAGTTGGCTTTGAATTTTCTTGGAGGTGGAGCCATGGATTGCAGGAAGGTGACTTCCTAGGGCAGTCCAGGGCAGACACATCATTATCCTTCTCACTTTCAGAATCCAGAGCACCGAGGAAACAAAGGGAGAAAAACCAAGAATGAGTTCAATCAAACTGCTGCTTTACGCTCTCCATTTACCCAAGGGCCCTCTTCCTGGACCCCCATGGCACAGGCCTACCCATCCACTATAGGAGGAATTACTTATAATTAAAATATGGAAAATAACCCTCCACCTTAAGTTCAGCCGTACTGTCTGCACACTGGTATATATAACTGGCAGAATTCAATGCCGTTAATAGGACTGAAAATCCTCAAGATGAGAGCTAATGTTGCTATGGAAACATCACATGCCTTGACTACAGGACTCGGTTTAAATTTGCAAACTTAGTACCACATTAGCTTTTTTCATATTGGGTTCCTGGTTGATCTTTTTGGAAGATAAAAGAAGAAAAACAACATGTCTTGCTAGTTGCTCTTGTTACACTCACAGCTCAAGGAAAAGGTGGTTTGTAATCATTTATTGCTCCCCTAGACATGCGTATATATAGATGTGCATGTGTATATATTATATATCATATATTATACATTACCCATATGTGATACAGATTTTCCATGTATTACCCATTTGATCTACTTTCTACACACACACACGCACGTACACATACACACACACACGTACACACACACACACACAACCTATACACACAGAAGAAGAAGAGATTATGTAAGAGTGAGAGACAGGGTGAAGATTTTGTAGCTGAGGAAGATTAACTCAGCTCCAAGTTTTTCAAAAATTCCCACAATTTTCTTGTTCTCATAGAATTACATGTCCAATGCTTGGCTCGATCACTAATGGCTCTTGCATTGAAAAATCCTAATTTTACAGAGCTCAAAGCCCTTCAGAGAATCACAAAGGCAAGAGCAGGGGAACCCAGAGGGCTGATGTTGCCTGCAGTCTTGTTCTCATTCACGGACACCGTGTATTCTGCCAAAACCAAAATTGGGACCTGCGGAGAAGCAACATGGCGGGAGCGCCATTTGGGAAATCGCTCAAGTTATTATTCAGGAGGTAGCGTGTCACTGTCCCCACCTCCTCTCCAGCCCCCGCCTGTTGCTGCTGCTCTTGGCCCTGGCTCACTGTAACGAACTGGCACTCTTCAGAGTTTGGACTCAGGTGGGCGTTAGTGACCTTGCACCTCTGTGTTCTCACTTAGGGGAGACAGCCATGCTCACCTCACATGGCTCTTGAAAGAAATGATGGAGAACATGTATGCAAACCCCTGAGTGCCCTGCCCAGAATGGAGGGGTACTTCAACAAATCATGCTCTCCTGCAGATGAAAACCACACTCTGTCAGAGTCTTTGGGGACCCTGGAGAGGCACCCTGGGCTTGGTATGCGTCCACTGAGTCTTTATAGATTGACAAATGCCCTTTCTTCTCTCACCCGCCTTGGTTGTTTTTGCTTGAGTTCTGTTTCTAGTCTACTTAGTCAATTATTTCTCCTGAATGCCTTGGTTTCTTTTCTCCTAATGTCTTACTGGCCACCACAGGCAGATATATTATTAGACATACTTAATTGGTGTAAGAGTGAGATGGGGGGACAGGAGGTGTGCATAATTTTACAGCGTCTCTAGGCTTTTCTTAGAATTCAATACAGAGTTCTGTACAGAGCTTAGCAGAGGCAATTGGCATCCTGAAGCCCAACCATCAGAGGTTTTAGATTCGACCCAGCTTTGTCTGAGGAAGCTAGCAGGATCCTGATTCAACATTTATTAGTCATTTTTAATTAACATTAGCTGGCCCTTCACTGTGACCTTCAGATGGGCTAGCTTCAGCCTTGTGGTTCAGCCCCACACCTGCTTCAAGTCCCATGCCAGCTCACCTTAGATCTGCTTCTTGAGATACTGACCACCACAAGAAGCCATTGCTCCCACAAGCTGTATCCAGGCAGTGTGGAGTGGACCATCAGAAGGCTTTGCACGCCACAGGGAAGACCTAGAACCTGAGTTTCCTCGGTGATAATCCATCCATTAGCCTTTCAGGGCTGTGAAAACTAAATCTCACACAGCCTGGTTGACGTAACCACCACTTAGTTATTTCCCAGAATTCCCGAGGAGTCTTTCGAGTCTAGAGTCTTTCTCCTGGCCTCCTCAGGTGGCCTTTCTTCTGTGTGCACAAAAAGGGCAAGATTACTTCTCTATTCCTCTTCTGATAAGCTGCCAGCCTTGTGAATCAAGGCCCTGACAAGTCTGTCATCCTATTTCATATCGTTTATGTTCAGATGGCCCGATGGCTTCACGTGAGCTTAGAAAGCAGGTGGACTGCAGGGAAATGGCTTCCTTGGCCTCTGATTCAGCGTTGTTTCCTAGCCTTCCCTTCCTTTTTCTCAGCCTCACTTGGCTTCTCTGCTTGCTTCCTCCCTTCTCCCTCCCTCTCCCTCCCGCTCTTCTTTCTCCTCCTCCCTCCTGCTCGTCCCTCCCTCCACTTTCAATGGTGTACTTAAACATAGTGGTCCCTCGTCCTTTTAAAGCCACTCAGAGTCTGTGTCTGATTTCCACAAATTGGCTAATGGATGAAGAACAGAAAAGCAAACAGAGAAGACTCAACTGGGAAGGGGTGTTTGTGTGGAGAGAGGGGTCATGTCCAAGAAATGTGGTGTATTATACAACTGTGGGGCAGGGGGGAATCCCCCTACCACCCCTGCCACCCATTGGATCAGAGCCCTGTGTAGAGTAAGAAATACCCCGTGTAATGTTTGTCCAGCTCAGTTTTCTTACCAGCTAGAAAAAAGGGAGAGCAGAAAAGCCTCAGGAAGCTCCCAATCTCTGAAGCCTACCTTACATTACATACAGGGAGGTGACATCAATAAATATAATTCCTTCTACGCCTTGTTAGAAAAAAAAATCATCATGTAAATTGAAAGTATTGCTCAAATTAATTCTAATGAGGTTCAGGGGACGGGGTTAAAGAAAAAAAAAGTAACAACAACCAAAACTCTTTAATAAAGTGTTCTAAAAAGAAAGAGAAAAAGAAAAGAATTATCGCCCACTTCTGCACTTCCTGCTTTTGGCAGGGACTAGGAGTGGAAGTCTGAAAACACTGTGAGACAGTCTGTTCTCATGGTATTTCTAGCTGAGAACAGGAAGGCGGGGAACTCTCTCTGTGAGAGAGCCTGTTTTGCAGTGATTAGCAGGCCAAAGAAGTTTCACTGGGCACCCAAGCTTGACAACCCCCGTGAAATCTTCACCTTTATTGGGGTCAGCCTAAGAGATCTTTGCCCGGAAGCAGAACTATCACCAAGGAGACAAGCAGCCGCGTGACACCACTCCTTAGGTGACTACCTCTCTCTAGCTAGAGTTAGGCACCAGAGGCAGAGGTGGAACCCACATGGCCCCTACCCTTCCCTTCTGGAGCCTATGAGGGAGTTGGAAGGATAACTAACGTATCCATAAATGAAAAATATTTGGAAATTGAAACAGCGCACACTCTGCTCTACCAACTGGGCAGAAAATGATAGGTAGGCGCCCCCTCCTTGTGCTGCGCGGGGCTCCTCCTGGGCTTGCATGCGTGCCCCACCCCACTTTGGTACTCTCATCGCTCATTGCTGGAATATTCCGCACCTTCAGGCAAAGCTCGTTTCTCCACTAATTGTCTTGCCCATCTCCAGTCACAACAGACTTCCCTGTGTGTGATGCCGATGAGTCACGGAGGCTGAGTCACGTTAGCAATAAGCACGGAATGATTAATGCCTATTGATTGGATGGGCGTGCTGGAACCAGAACGATTCCAAAGTCTAGACTAGCTCATATTGTCCCCTAATTACCTGCAGAGGGTTATGTGCTCTGGAGTCTAACGCTGCAGTAGGCATTTCCAGGGAACGCCCTATGGTCACCGTAACTCCAATTAGATGGCCTAAATCCCTTGAAGGCATGTACCAATGATGTCTTTCCAGGCAAGACCAATCCAGGGCTTAGAGGGAGAGGTCAGTTCTTTTCACCAAGCCCTTTCCCCCCTCCTCTGTTGAAGAAGGAAGGAGGGAAAGGGGACGGGATTCCCCCCTTCCTGAGAGTTAATTCTTCCCTTATCACTGAGAATACTTCCTGGGAAAAGATTTTATTTGATTTTCCCTTTGATGAAATGTAATGACAAAGGCGTTCTCCTAACAAAGGACTCATATTCCAAGCTTGGCTGAAACAACCATTACTATGTTTAATTAATTATTTCAAACCCAGATAGTATGCGCATACGGTGAGAAAGATAACATTTGCCAAGGGCATATCCATTAGACTGTTCCATTTAGGGCCTGACTATGTCATTTACTATGACTTTTGTTTTGTGGGTTTTGGTTGTCCTTGTTTGATTGCTTGCTTTCTTATTTTTAAGGAGTTTTACTACATAGCCAAGGATGGGCTGTTCATCCTCCTGCCTTGGCCTCCTTAGTGTTGAATTTATAGGTGTGTACCACCGTATCCAGTTTACTATGATATTTGGCCAACATGGCTACTTGATATACTCAACTGAGTAGGAGGATGGAGGAAAGGTGTCCAGGGTTAGCATAGATTTCAGGATAGGTCTTTTTGACATCTTCTGGATCTCTCTGTAAACCCAGGGTGGCTTCATGACTTTTTTTCTTCCATGCTGAGGATACGGTAACTCAGAAAGCACGCATGAGAACACTATGCCTGTGTTGAGCAGTACGGTGAGTGCGTACCCAAATGGTTGAAGTGGGGCGAGAGAGCACTGGGGAGCAGGAGATGGGTATAAACCTGGCAGCTCTTAGCATCCCGGATCAGACTGCCAACAACAGGACTGGCTCGTTTGGTGGGTTGGTTTGGTTTGCTGTTTTAGAAAAACATATTTTTCAAATAAAAAAATACATACATGTTCATTGTCATGGATATAAAACAGAGACTGGCACCAAGGTGAATGTCGATGTCCCTCAGATGTGACCCATCGATATTTATCACTGATGTCATTTTTTTTTTTGGAGCACCATATGCTTGTATAAATAGCAAAAGGATCCCTTTGCATTGTTGGTCTTCACAATCTGCAGGTTCAGCGTCGACAGATTTCACCAACCCTGGAAGGAAATGTTGGGAAAGAAATTGTGTCTGCACAGTGAACATGCACAGACCCACTCCCACCCTGTCATCTCTAAACAATGCAGTATGACAAGTGTTTGCATAGCATTTGCATTGTATTAGCCATTGTGAGAAACTTAGAGATTACTTAAAATATGTGGGAGGGTTAGAAACTCAGTTCAGGGGCAGAGCACTTAGTTAGCATTCATGAGACTCTTGGTTTGATTCCCAGCACCACACACATACACACACACACACACATATACACACACACACAATCAGACACATACACACATAAACACACACAATGAAACACACTCAGACACATACACACACTCACACACATACACAGACACACACACACACTCAAACACACACTCACACACATATATTCAGCACACACACACATAGATACATACTCACATACACAGACATACACACAGACACACACAAGAACACACACACACATAGACACATACATACACAGACACACAATAACACACACATACACACTCAAACACACACTCACACACATACACAGAGACACATACTCACATACACAGACACACACACACACAGACATACACACAGAGACAGACACACATAGACCCATGACACATGTACACACATACACACACTCATATATGGATGTGGTGGTTTGAATAAGAATGGCCCCTATAGGCTCATATATTTAAATACTTGGTAACTAGGGAGTGGACCACTTAGAGAAGATTAGAAGGATTAGGAGCTGTGGCCTTGGAGGAAATATCTCACTGGGAGTGGGCCTTGAAGTTTCAAAAGTCCATGCCAGGCCCAGGTCCTTTCTCTGATTGTGGGTCAAGATCTAGCTCTCAGCTACTTATCCAGCACCATTCCTGTCTGCTGCTGTGCTCCCTGCCATGATGATAATAGACCAAACCCCCAAGTAAATGCTTCCTTTTAAAAGAGTTGCCTTGATCATGTCTCTTCACAGCAGTAGAATATTGAATAGACAATGAATGTGGGTTGTATTATATTTTAAAAAATAACCCACTGTGTCAACTTATATAAAGGACTTGAGCATCTGTACACTTTGATGTCTCTGGGGTCTAATTAGACTTAACCTCCCGTAGATATGGAAAGATGGACAACTATACTCGTTTGCAAACCTTTCTTTCTGTCAAACAATATGCAGATAACCTGTGATTCTTTCCCTACATAATCTGAAGTCCTTCTGTGAGCTGCTTCTTAATGGTGTCTAATGTGGCTACACCACACTGAATTTGTCCAGTCTCCTAGAACAGAAGTGCAGAACTGTTTTCAGCCTTCTACTAACATGCACAATTTTGGAATGAACATAATTGTCGTCAAATATTCACACATCTCCTCTGATGATTTCCTTAGGAGAGACTCCAAGAAATGAAATCACAACATTGTAGGTGTGGCTATCAGAATTGGTAAATGAAATGGGAATCTATATATTTAAGCAATGCTTGTGATTTGGTTGTAAGGGACTTTCATCTTACGTAAACATTACACTGAAGATAAAGTATCCATCACTTTGAGTCTGGCAACAGAACATCTTCCTAGATTTTTGGCTGCCATTTTGTAAACACCAGGAAACTTACTCTGAAAGGAGCAGATAGAGTAAGAGAGAGTCGCCTGTCTAAGATGCACAAACAGATCTTTCTGTCCTTGACTTTGCTGCCTTTCAAATCTTTACCACATTATTGTCTCACAGAACCAGTACTACAATTTAAGGATGATATGTAATCAAACTGAAGAGCAAATAACGAGTTAGTTCTATAGCTGTGGTGACTTCTAGTCAGCTTTGATGCGAAATATTAACAGGAAAATTTCAGAAAGTTAAGAGTTCATGCTTTAACTTGTGACTGTTCTTAGTAACATGGCGAAATTATGAATCATTGACTGTATCCTGCCTGGAACCGGAGTCATAATTTTCGTCCTGCATATCCGCACTGTATATGTTGCCAGTTTAAGTAACATAGTAGTCTTCTCAAGTGTCAAGACAGAGCACCATAGTATCTCAATGATGGCAACTGTGTACTATGACTCCAGAGGGCACCGGTAGTAAACATGGCAACCCGAATGCCTAGTTGTGCTTCCTCTAGAGGAAAGGTAAAGTGACTTAGTAAAGGAGACAAATTGTATAGAGCATGTAAACTATTTCACATGAGAGATCACATCACTTTTATTTTATTTCTTGTTATGGGGTACCTGAAAAGAAAAACTTAGCAAAGTCCTGAATAAGTTGAATGGAGTCTTTATCAACCCCTAGCAAGACTGTCCCAAGCCGATTGGTGGGAAGTAGGCTCAACCTCTAGTTAGTTCAAGTTTTTAAGGGCAAAAACCACAATTGTGGCATAAACAGAAGTGTCTGGACATCTGAGGAAAGCAAGCATTGTTTAGGGAAGCTGGGACGGTAGTTCAATAGTCAGGCAGTTAACCTTTAGTTCAGGGTCATGCTGTATAGGAATTGATGACTGATCCAGAGACCAGTTTAGGAACTATAGGAACCTCTGGCTTGTCTCAGGTCTTAGGTTCTTACTCTTAGGAATGCTTTAATGAGACGGCACAGCTGTAGACAGTTCAGTATCTCACTATGTACTAGCTATTGTTAACTCGCTACTGTTTCTAGTTATAAATTGAGCTTTACCTGGAGTTTGCGTGCATTTATAGGATAAAACAAGGTAGATACAAGATTCAGAACTTGTCATGCATTTCAGGCATCAAACTTGGGGATCCTACATAGAGAATGGGGTCGATTTTGTATCCATGTGTCAAAATATATCCCGTCTCAGCTATGTACAAGGTAGATTGCTTTTAAACAGTGAGTTACAACTCTTACTGGGACATTGCTTTTAAAGATGAGCTACAACTTCCACTAGAACGTTCCGTCTTCGAAGTTATATTTAGGGTTAAATTGTCACCTGGTTGTCAACTGATTGTCATAAATATACCAGGAAGTATGCCTCTGAAATGACATACCCCGGGTACTAAGATTGCCCACCCATCCTATCTCCTTCAACGGCTGGCTACTGAGTAGCTGCTCTAGGCTTGGGCGAGACTTGGCCCAGGACCCTCGAGGCTTAGAGCATATTGCAGGAACAACAACGTTATTAACCGGAAGTGTGCTAACCACACAGCAAGGGTAGTCTGCGTCCGTGGCTCTCTCTGTTTGGTTTGTACTTTCTAAAAACCTTCTGCCCCTGTCCATTTCCTTCCTCTACATCATGATTTCCAAAAGAAAGGTCCAGGTAGTGGGCAAAATGTCAACCGAGGGATCTTGGGCTTGCACATGCTGGAGCAGGCTCCCTGGTTGCAATCACTCGTAGGGATTGTAGAACCAGTCCAAAGTACACACCGAGGCCATTTCCTATTGATTGAAATATACAAAAGGTGTAAATCAAGTTTATAGGCGTAATGTTATTGTGGGTTGTGTAATACCCTTGTTGGTGAAATGCTCACTTCTCTATCCCACGCGCTGCTTTCAATCCGGACAGGGCACGGTAATGCTTATGTTTAAGAATCTCCTGTCTCAAGCTTGTGTCTCAAGTTCGTGTGAACCGTGCTAACCACTTATCCTCTGCCTTGTCAATAACAGCTGGAAAAGTCAATAACTAGGCAATAGAGAGGATAGGGCGGGACCTTCCACCAGCTAGGGAGGAAGTGAGGATTCGCCACGAGGAAGGGCGTCCAGAGAGACATCATGATGAATACATGACCTGAAGCCCAGAGAGCTAGACCAACGCAAAAATGCAAGCATCTCAGGGATTTTGGCTGGGAGGTAGCCCGATGAGATCAGAGGATTAGAAGAGAATTGTAATGCCTAGTTATTGTGCTTTTAAGTTGCAAATAAAGCTTGGCCTCTTTTTGTCATTCCTGGGAAAAATAAGCCTCTGTATTAATTTACAGCATTCCTTTATAAGGTAAAATACTATGTCTAAAGCGATGGGTTTTCTGGGCTGGCAGGTTGAAAGGCTCTCAGACTGTAATAGGCCGCGATGAATACTCATGCTTGGGGCTTCCTGGAGGAGTTTAGATGAGTGTGGAGAGCAGGATGCATAGCTGCCTGTCCCAGGGAAAATGGTCGTAGTCTCTGGGAACCCGGACCAGAGGCATGAGCCTTTCCCTCTTGGATTACATAAAAGTTCTAAATGATGGCATAATGTAATTTTATATTCCCTCTGACCTTCTCTTCTTCAAATCTCCAAAACAATCACCTGTTGCTTAGTTCACTTGAATGGAAACTAGCTAGAAGGGAAGAAGACCAGAAAGCTGCCTTAGAATTAGAATGCGTCCCCTTAGGTGGGATTTCTAGAGAGGTTACAACTAAATTTTATCTTTTTTTAGCCCTACATGAGTATATTATGCAAAATTAAAGACCTGACTAAAATTCACCTGAGAACCTTCAGGGAGGGGATGGGAGACTCACTCAGCCACTGCAATAGTTACAATGTGGCAGATAGGAAACTGGCTTAAAAAGAAAACCTTCCCCTGACGTAGAACACGTCACCTGGCCTTCTTGTTGTTGTTGTTGTTGTTGTCTTGTTTTGTTTTGAGGCAGGGTTTCTCTACAGCTTTGGCTGTCCCAAAACTCACTATGCAGAGCACGTTGGTCTAGAACTCATAGAGATCCACCTCCCGCTGCCTCCCAAGTGCTGGGATTAAAGGTGCTGCCATTACTACCCAGTCAAATATTTGTTTTTCAATGACCTTCAGATTTGTAACTCTGAGCTGTCTCTATGATAAGGTAGACGTTCCATTACTTAAAATGCTTCTTGTCAGCTCCCTCACTCTATCTTTATAGAGAGATGGTGAGAGAAGATGGCTTCTCACCTTCCAAGTAAAGGCAACGAGGCTCCAGGAACTAAGATTGTCAGCCACAGTGAGTGCCCGTGGCACAAAGTTCCAAGCATAGTTCTCTTGGCTCTCTGTCCTGTTCCCTGGGCTATGCACACACTTACACAACGAATTTTCTGGAATGTCCACTCATTTCTCAGAAAAATTTGTTAATGTTCCCAGAGGCTTTCAATTTTTTTTTTAATTTAAGTTTTTTTTTTGGGGGGGGGTGATACATATTAAAAAGGCTGCCAAAGTTTCTGGATGAGTCACTAAAGGGTCCCCAAAACCCTTTTAAGAGATGCTCAACACCCTTATAAGTAATCCACAGGTGAGATCATTGTAGAAATGTCTAATTACTTCTTCAGACCTTTACAGACACCCACTAGGCTAATGTCCAAGGTATACCAAGTGGGGAAGAAATGACCACGACGGTCTCCTCAGGGACTCCACTGATTTCTTGTGATGATTATGAACTGTAATGCTTAAGACATGCATAAATATGTGTGTCCTTTCCATGGTAAGTCCTTGATTTATCAGTTTTCCCAACTGTTACTCCCATGCAGTAGTCAACAGTTGACCCTCATTATAGAAAAAGTAGACTTGGTAAAGATAGTCTGACTTTTTTTTTGTTGTTGATAATATCTATACTTTACGTGTAAATCCTTTTGACTTTCAGAAACACTGTAGTTTAAAGCGTACTTCAAATAAAATGTAGTTTAAAGTACTGCTGTTTCCCCACTGGGGCTAGAGCAATGGATCAACAGTTAGCAACACTTGTGTTTAATCACGAGGACTAGAGTTTGGATCCCACGGTCCATGCCTGGCAGATCACAACTGCCCATAACCCCTAGACACAGGCATGAGGCTAAACCTTTAAAACATTTCCAGCTATTAGTAAGATAGAGTAAAGACCAACAACTTCCCACTTGTATCTCCCAACGCACAGGCCAACAGCCGTGGGTACTTGAATCTATCCTGTCCATCCATTGCCATGAAGAAGACTCACTTGATTCAGAGTGACAAAACGAAAGCAAAACTCTTTAAGTGAATTTACACACGGCGCAAGCCACCAATGGATTGAATACCGACGGATAGCCATTAATATGTATAAACTTTAGGTTGCATGCACCGGACCAAAAGAAAAGAATTGCAAGCCCACTGCAATGACTTGTTTAATGTCAAGATGTGCCTGAAAGCCTGGAATTTCCTATCAAGAATTTTTCTCAGTTAAAACAAACAGACAGACAAGAGCATAAAGCCCGCTTCTTCAGAATAGGCCTCAAGTCAACAGGGCCTCTGCTTTACTTGGAAGAACCATGTGCTTCATCCAGCACTTAGATCCATCGCTGAGCTCTTTTACCTTTAATAAAGTGGAAAAGAACTGAAGAGCGACACATAATGTTTCTTGGAAGCCTTTAATAACTTCATGAATTACCTCATTTTTAAGATCTAGACATTTCTCCCAGTCGTGGAAGAACCGTGGGCCAGTGAGCATCTGCAGACTTAACTGCAGGAGTCTTGCAGACTTAACTGCTTCAGCGAGCCAGGTCCTGTGTCCTGCCCGTATCATGGAAAGCCCAACCCTTGCTATCCAATCACAGCTCAGGTGTCTCTCAAACCGCTGGACTCACCTTACCGTGTTACTGCCTCTCCTGGTCAGGGCTTTTAAGCCCAGTGTTGAGTCACAAGGAAGAAAAACACAAGGAAGGACAAATAGCAGAGATGTCAGAGAAGCGATTGAGCTACCGGTCTCCTCCTCAAGGTCTAGGAGGATGTACAGGGTGGGGGGGTACCTACTGCAGAGCTGGAGAATTGCCTGAACTTTTCTACCTCCCTTCAGAGAGCTGGAGCTCCCCGAGTAAGGTCAAGATGAGCGCTAGGCTCTCCAGGGTACAGATGCCTACCTACTTACTTGTCTCTGTCTACAGTGCTCAGCAAGGAGAAGGGCACCCTGACCATACTCTGATCTAGCCACACTCCATGTTCTGTGTGGTGTCTCCAGGCCAGGGCACAGGCTGTGCTCTTAGACGAGGAGTAAGAGAACAGAGAACAGATAGGATTCCCTCCCTTTCAGAGTTCACACCCTTGTAGCCCTCCTACTTTACAGAAGTCTCTCTGACCTCTCCTGTCAGAACGGAATACTGTCTCAATAGTTCCCTTTCTCTCGGTCTCTGTTGACCCAGGCATTCTGGGGTACGCGTGTGCCCTCTGTTTGTTTACAAGGATGAACAGTATCTCGGTGTTGTGATATCACCTCACGGTTGCCATGGTTGGAGATTTAAAAAGCACAGATATCAGACCTCGTTGTCTCAAAGGCAGAATCCTAATGGTGTCATCGGCAAAGATGTTCTCTGCTTGTCCATTTTCTTCCTCTTCAACTTTAGCATAGTTACATTGATACACTAACATAATTAACCTGTCCTCGTGGAGAAATGAACAGATGTCTCATGTTGAGATAAAAAGGAAGCGCTCCCCCCCATTTCTAACTCCCTCAACCACGGCAGCAAAATAATTACAGTAAAAAGCTGGCAGGAGATCTTAGCTTTCACAGCGGTGGGTCCCTAACTGAGCCAGAATTGTTAAGGTTGGTGAAATGGAACCTTTGGTCAAGTTCTGACTTGAAAAGCCTGGGACCAGCATTTACGGCCCAATGCTCAGTAAACATCCAACAGAGGAGCACGCGTCTGTAATTCAAGTACTGGAGAGACAGTCAGGATGATTCCTATGGCTCTCTTGCTGGACAGCTAAATTGTAAGCACCAGGTTCATGAGTGATGTGGACTCAGATTATTATCATTAAATTAATACTGTATTATTAATATAGCATTACTTTTATAAATAATATATTTACAATAACAAAATAGTTGTTATTGTTGTTGTTGTTGTTATTATTATTATTATTATTATTATTATTATTATTATCGTAGATGGCACGTGAGGAATAACACCCAAGGTTGACTTCTGGTAACAATGCATGTACACACAGACACAGACCCCCCCGCCCCCCTACACACACACACAGTCCTTTAGAGAAATTTCATGCTAGTTTTCCACTGCCCACAGTATTTGTGTAACTCTGGGGAGTTATTAGTGCATCTGTCACTTTAACTAGACACCAGCCACTCAGCAGGCTAAATGCAGCTATCTATATCTGAACCTTTGAAAGTTTTCTTAGCCATTGACTCATGCTAAATTCTCTCGGCTGATGGCAACCTGACTCTTAGCCACACAAACAACACACCGAGACACACAAACGAAATTGGTCCCTCTCATTTTTAGAGTTGAAGGATATATTTAACAAAAGTCTATAAAATGTCCACGGGCATAAATCTCTAAGCCTGGCGTTTGGTCTGTATAAAAACCTAATAGTACTGGAGTTACTTCTCGGAGCAGGCTATAAACCCTGGCAGAGCGATTTGGGCAGGACAGATA
Organism: Rattus norvegicus; assembly: GCF_021556685.1. Taxonomy (NCBI): domain Eukaryota; kingdom Metazoa; phylum Chordata; class Mammalia; order Rodentia; family Muridae; genus Rattus; species Rattus norvegicus. The sequence goes on along the minus strand of NC_141550.1, from coordinate 18,593,712 downwards.
CAGTTTGCCGGGAGATTTAAGCCTGATTATGGCTCATAACTGTCAACAAATAGCACAACATTTTATCCCCTTAGCCAGGACATTTGAATTTCAGGTGTTGAGGTTTGCTGGGGAGCCGCTCCATCTGCTTGCCTTGCAGAGTATATAGGCAGGCATGATAGTGCGTTGCCTCTGGGTTCTGGAATTTCTGTGTAGCAGGCTCCCGGGCAGCATGGAGGATCTGGTAGCAGCATAGCCTAGCAGGAGCCGAACTGTTTCTACTTGCCTGTGAGGGCGCATAGCATCTTTCCTGGCCTGGTGGGAGGGGCTTCGTTCACCACCCAATCCACTTCAAGTGTATGAACTAGTTTGCTATGCAAATGAACAGTCAGGTTTTGTTTCCAGCTCTGCCTCCCATTGGCCCCACCCACAAAGGTGCTCTTTGGTGAAAGACTTGTAGCTACGCAACTATTGGCCGATGACCCAAATCTTAACCCTTAATGACATTATGGCCACAGAATAAGCCAGACTCAGTCATAGCCTATGCATTAGTAGGGGGTGAAATCTAACTTTAAATTATTAATTCGCCTGAGCTGTGAAGTTGCGTGCAGGGTAATGGGAAATGTAGCATTGCCTTTGTACAGGCTCAGTACAATTTATTATATAAGCAAATTGTGGACGCCCACAAGCTGTGCGCAACTGTAGTGAATTCAGCCCTTGACATATCCATCCCCCAGGAGCTCCCAGGAGCTATTTGGGGAGAAGAAGGAAGGAATTCTACGGCATTGTGCGGTAGTGTTAACGGACGTTCCTTGCAAAAGCCTTATTACCTATGTTGCGATTACATGGACTGATTAAAACTTAGTAAATATGGAGAGTTGGAATATTGCCGATCAAGAGACAAGGTTACCATGGTCTAACTTTAGTCTCCTTAATAGCCATTTACCAACGGACCTGACATCCTTTGGAATGTGTTACCTTAGGAGACTGTTGGCTTCAAGTAACCCAGAATGCCAATACCTTGAACCTGAAACCAACGTTAGAGATTTCTCTGCTCTGCCAGAACCCATCTACCCAATTTGCCTTGATTTAGAACTTCCCTTTGTCCCATGACTGCAGAGTTTGTGCAAGAGCTTTCTCTGGGGAACATGTCACTAGGGCAACCTGAATCTATGTTTTCCAGTCATGGTTATTCAGAACAAACGCTCTCATTCCCTTTGAGTAAGAGCGGTGTTTTGTGTTAAAAGAAGTTATAAAGTTAGAGGATCAGACCCAAGGGATACACAGTCAGCCATATCAGGCAACACAGAAACTGGGAAGATGTCCAGGGAAGCCTCTGGAAGCTAGATCCTGAAGCATGTGTAGGTGTTGTTAACCAGAGGTAAGCATGTGGGAAGTATTCCAGATAGAGGAAGCCAAGGCTTGGAGGTCAACGTTATGCAAGCCACGCTACAGAGGGCATTGCAAAGTCAAGTCAAGTACACAGGACTTGGCTTTATACTAAAGAGCATTAAGAGCCATGGAAGAGCTAAGACCAGTGACAACCCCAGGGTGAGCCTTCCACTATTATTCTCCTAAATGGACGTAGCAGCAAGCTACCATCTTGACTCATGATTCTGTGCCCTTAGGTTAATGTAGCTTTCAGACCTACAGAAGCTTCTTTGTGTAACAGATGTTGGCTAACACAGAGACTCACAACTGGCCACGATGTAAAGAACAAGTGTCAGTGAGGTACTCAGTCCCAAATGGGCCATCTACGTCATATCCTTTCCCTAAGGCTCAGGGACCATCTCAGAAGAGGGGACGGAGAGATAGTAAAAGCCAGAGGCTCAGGAGGACTGGAGGGAACGTGTCTTCTGGACGTGACAAGGCCATTTACGCATGCACTCACAGCACAAGATCAAGCCCGTCAACATTAAAGCATAGAATGCAAAGGAGTTTATAAGCTCCAAACCCTCACTGAGGAGCTTTGAGTAAGTGATGCCTTTCTGGGGTAGGGGGAAAGAGGAAAGTCAGTTTTCTTCAAAGGTGAGGTTCCCTATTCACCCCAGTGGATGGCCTTGTATCCAGATGGATATGGACAGAACAAATTGAAGTTCATGGGATATTAAATTAAAAAAAATCGTTTAAAAGAGAATATGGCTAAGTGTGGTGGCACACACCTTTAATCCCAGCACTGGGGAGACAGAGGCAGGCAGATCTCTATGAATTTTAGGTCAACCTGGCCTACAAACTGAGGCCAGGACAGCCAGGACTACACAGAGAAACCCTGTTTCAAAAACTAACTAACTAACTCACTCACTCACTCACTCACTCACTCACTAACACAAAGTTGGGGGTATGCGAGGAGATATAACAGATCTGGAGGGAAGAACTGAGTGTGAATATTTTATGTATTTACCTCTCCCTCTCCTGGTACATTCTCAAAGAATAATTAAAAATATTTTAAAAAGATTAGTGAGATGCTTAGGTCTAGATTTCTGAACCACTCTACACTCGAAGCTCATTTCCAACATATGTCAACTTCCTTCCATTGCCAAACCATGGCCACCTTGAATGAGTGCGTTCTTGTCTTCCTCACCATGAAATCGCCATTGTTTTTAATATGTCTGTGTTAAAATATGCGTAACTGTCCAGTTTTAGGTGAATACAATACACACACAATGGTAGCACCAAACACCTATGTATCAGGTGATTCCCGGAGAGCAGGCATGATGTCAGCTTTCAGAAGGGGCTCTAACTGAACTCCTTTGAAATAACGCTACACCATCCAAAAAGGTGAAAGCCACCCTCTCAGGTCCTGTAGGCAAGAAACCAGAGTCTCGGAGTTGCAGTGTTGACTGCTCTCCTCACTGGAAATATACCGCAGATCCACCTCTACATGACCCCCTCTCTTGCACCCCCTCTGCCACCTTCAGGAGGAAAACATGATGATCTCATCAGAAACAATCCTCCAAATGAATGAATGACTTAGCCTTCTACAACGCTGTCTCCACAGCCAGGCCTTTAGAGGCCAAGCTTGGCTGTGGACGCCGTGAGCCGATTTGTGTGAACAGAGCAAGTAGACATCAAGTTGGTCCCTTGGCAAATGGGTCAACGTTAGATTTTGGTGCAGTGGTTTAAGGAAGTCCACACTCAACTCCTGGAGAATGCTAGAAGCAGAAACAGCATGGAAATGTCTCCATCGGAATGAGACTAGGAAAGGGTGAATCCAAGTTGGAGGAGAGCATGTACAGCATACAATACACTTTACAAAAAGACGCAACAATAGACTTTCTAATATCTGTGGGATGGGGTGGGCTCTAGAGGAACGGATCTGACCTAGGTAATGATACCACAAGCAGAAAGGGAACTGTGTTCCGGTAAAACACCCAAGTTTGCTTCTTCAATGCATGCTACCTTCCTTAAACAGGTTTTACCACCACACATCCTGTTTTGGAAAATTGCCTATCTCTTCCTAAGCTCCAGCATGACAGAGGGTTAGAGGGAGATAAGACCAAGCGATCAGTAATTGCATGCCTTTTCCGGCTGACATTTCTAAGCCCATGCAGGGAGTCCACACCTTTAAGAATACTTCAGCCCAGCTCCCTGAGTATGTGTAACTGTTGACACACTAAATGACTGGGCTGAGTCACTCTTTACCCTGGAGCCAAGGCCATATTCTTAGCTAGTGTTGCACTCCAGGTTTGGGCATCCTTAAGAAAGAGTGTACCTCTTCCTGAACTCCTGGAACCTTCTCCATCCTGTCCCTCTGGAATCTGGGTAGCTGTTAAGACAACTGAAAATGGTGTGTGTGTCCACACTGGAAGAAGAGGCCTGGGAGGCTGGAGAAAGCAGAACACCTCCCTGACAATCCTGGGATTGAATGTCTCATTCATGGGACAGACTTGAGCTGGAGGAAGGTGGGGCTAGCTTGAGCCCAGAGATCATGCCCAACTGCCACAATTCCAATCTCCAGTGGTCCTGATGTCGGTGGCTTGGGTCCTAGGCATATTGGTCTCCACTCCTCCTCTCTTCCGCCTGTCTTGGATGGAGCCCAAGTCCCAAAGACATCGCTAACATTTCAGCACATTTGGCGCGAAGACGGAGGCATGAAGGGCAGGGGGAAATTTCAAACCAATTTTCAGGACAGAGTTCATAGAAGTAGACACCACCTGTGGGATGGTGTTCCCAGGCCTCCCTGGGAAGAGAGGAGGCATTTTACGTAGAGAGGGGAGTTAGGGGAAAGGATCATATTGTTACTACACTCCAAGCTGAAAGCTGTCTTTACCCAGCTCGGTCTGTAGGTGGTGTGTGAACCAGGAAGGCACTCCGCCATCTTTGCGGATTAGAAGATTCTGTCCACGGAAGCTTTAGTTCCATGGGTCCAGAAGCACGTGTTTATTATGCTTAAAAGTTTGGGGGTAGGATGTAGCCAGCTCAGTGGTAGATCACATGCCCCACATTCAGGAGGTTTTGGGCTCCATTTCCCAGCAAAGCAAAATGAATGAATGAATGAATGAATGAATGAATGAATGAATGAATGAAAGAAACCAAGCTTGGCCCCAGCTTCTGTTCATTTGTAATGATTCATGACTTCCCATCTTCCTTCCAACGGCTTTTACCACTGCCTGGAGGCGGGGCTGGGCCGAGCTCTCTTCTTCCCATGATCCGTGTGCAAAAAGAAAGAAATAAATAGACCCTGTTCGTTTTCCGAGAAGCACTTTCCATTTCTATGGCCCAGGAAAAGGGCTGTTCCTTCAGGATGCCTTTCTAGATGATCACTCTCATTGTTTAACAAGCTTTTCATTGTGATTTTCATTTCCCTCTATAGTTCAGGGCACTTTGGAAAAATAATTCTATTCAGCACTTTTTTTTTCCAACTCATAATTCAAGCAAAAAGAGTCACGCGGCATAATAAGGATAATTAGCGCGACTGAAAATAATAAGGCCTGGCATCGCAGAGGCCCCTCCGTGCGCACAGTATCCATTTATTGTTTTTCTGTGTACTCTCTGTCAAGGCTAATTACTACTCCTGTAATTAGTAACCTGTTGAAAGAACAAAAGAAAATGCAGTGCTGTCCTTAAATAAATAGCGCCATTTCTTCTCGTATCATCTCAATAAAAATCCATCTGGAGCAGAGTCCGTGCTCACAGTCACAGGGCGAACTACGGCCGTTTGTCCTCGAGAACACAATTAGCTCTGAGAAGAATGATTTTAAGTGTGCATGCATGGGAGAGGGGGGAGAAATTCTCTAATAAAGATAGCTGGAAGCGATGATCTCATGTTTAATAAGGCTCAACGTTTATACCGCATCTTCCTTTTCATTAATTTGTTAACCCTGGCTCAGTATGGGAGCAGGCACTGTGTAAATGGCCGTATGCTTCCCCTGTTAATACGTTTCAATGCAGATGAGCAGACATCGTCTTCCCTCTCGGAGGAGAGATCTGCTGATTATGCCCAGCCAAGAGTGCGGAAAAGAAATACATTTCCCTTTCGTTCCTACGGGTGACGTGATGCATGCTGGGAAGGATTCAGACAGGTTCCGGCTGTCATCCGGGCTGTTTATTCCTCTACCTGTGGCTGCTGTGGGGTTTTCTTGCCTGTTGCGACTCTGGACTTCAGCTGTACCTGACCCTTTGGACCAAAAGAACAAAGTGGTGGATTCTGAGTTTGCAAGATTCTAAAATGGCCGCTCCAACATCCCTCTAAACTGAATTCTGGGAGTTCAGAATAACAGGCTTACAGAGAAGGGAGTTCATACCTGAAACAGTTAGATGCCTGTCATGGTGCTGGGGGATGGAATCCAGCGTCTACTACTGAGGTACACCCTCTACCCTGTTTTATCTGTTTTTTTCCTGAGACAAAGTCTGGTTCACTACCCAGGCTGGCCTCAAACTAGCACCCTCTGCCTCGGCCTGGCAAGTGACTGGGATTACACATGTTGGCCACCAGTGATTTTATCATCAGTGAATATTTCTGTGCTACCTATCAGGCTGTGGTAAACGCCTAGATCATAATACAAACAACAGGAGTCATATAAATTCAGCAGAATGCTTGGGCCCACACAGTCGAGGAGGCCATCTACAAGATAATTGAATTGGACCACGGGAAGAGGTCATAGAAAAGGCAAGCCCAAGGAAAGTATACCTGAGTGGCTTGTGAACTCAACAACCCCCAAAACACAGCCATTTGGTTGTAAAACGACACAGGCCAGCAGCCATCCGCTTTGTTTGCTGTGTGTATTCAACTTTCTTTGTTACTCCTCTGTGGCCCACTAAGCTGCAATGGACCCGTTTTGTATAAATGAGACAGTTGGCTATAACTGTAGGTGGCTTCCAGTGGGGAAGACAAGGCTAGGTGAGTCAAAGCTAGAGACATGGATGAGAAAGTTGAACGTGGGGGTAGGTTGTCTGAAAACAGTGGAAGTTGTTAGGCATACTTCAGAGTCAGACATAAAATTCAACAAATAGATGGGAACTAGTTCGCTTTGAGAACTAGCAGCGTTGTAGAGATGAGATGCCGGGCGCCCAGACACCTTAGGACAGTTAGTCTTTCACAGATCACACGGGCACTTCGTGCCAAGCCTGGGAAAGAATCAACCAATGATGAAATAGGTACCCACAAGCCGCTCAAGTGAGGAAGCAGAATTGGCCTCTTGCGCCCATGGGTTCAATAAGCTGCACCCAAAAATATTAGGGGATGTAGAGAGATGGCTCTGTGGTTAGCGGTGGGTACTGCTACGGCACATCATCTGGGCCTGGTTCCCGGCACCCACAGGAAACCTCACAACCGTTTGTAACTCTGAGTTCACAGATTCACTGCCCTCCTGTGACCTCGGTGGGCTCCTCTACACATGTGGCACACAAAAAACTCACACAAACATGCATGTTTAAATATGAACTTTATATATATTAAAATATATGCATGCGTATATGTATATACTGTAATGCATATATATGTACGTGTATGTGTGTATATGTGTGTGTCTGTGTGTATTCCAATATAAACAAAACCAGCTTAAAATGTTTGGAAAAATGTCTGCTCTGAATAGATCTGAACAACGGATTTCTTTCCTTGTTATTTTCTAAACAGTACAGTATAATGACTATTTATAGAGTTTTTACATGATAAACCATAAGCGATCAAGGGAAGCTAGGCCATGTGAAAATTCTAAACCATTTCCCATGAGGACCTTCCATTCCTCAGGATTCAAGGGCAGCCGTAACAAGATTATGATGAAATCCATGGGTGTGCTTAGGAGCAGTGTCTCTGCCGTAAAAGGCACTTCCTCTTTTTTTGTATTCTGGGTTTGGGTCACACCCCCGACCCAGTGGCTCACAACAGTCTATAATTCCAGTTCCGAGGGATTCAGCGCCCTCTTCTGGTCCCTAAGGGCACTGCGTGCATGTGACGTAACACGCACATATGCATAACGGAAAGTAAATAAACATTAGAAAAGAAGAAATGCTTGAAGTCGGTAGGTGGGAAAAGGGCTCAGGGTATTAAATACTCACCGTGAAGGTGGCCCTGAGTTCAAATCTCCCATAAAACTGAGTGTAATGCTGTTCTCCTAAATCCCAGTTCTCCTAAGACAAAGCAGGAAAATCCTCAAAGCTCTTAGGGTGCTAGCTTAACAACTAGCACTAGATCTTGTCTCATAGGACAAACAGCTGAAGTTGTCTTCTGATCTCGACATGTCCACTGTGGTTTGCAGTACTCCTACTCACACACATGCAGCTCTAGACACAGACAGACAGACAGACAGACAGACAGACACACACACACACACACACACACACACACACACACAGTACCTTTAAAAAAGAAATAAGCCAAGTGTACTCTTTACATTGAACTCGATTGTATGGGTTTTAAACAGAACACAGTTTGCCCAGTACAATTTCAGCTGGTAAAGCAATGAAGCAAACACATAATATATTTTGTTAAAACTTGGCTCGGGTGGGGAGGACTTGGTCACCATGGTCCTGAAACCAGTCATCTGGAGAGCCCTTAGAATGCTAGGCTCTGATCTAATTAATAAGGGGAACACGAAGACCCACTGGAATTTCCAGGTCAACTTCCCTCATGTCTCTAATTGTGGCATAGAGCTTCCCAGTGCAGACAAGCTTGTGATTTTCCACGAATGTGCTCATATAAGACCTTTAAAAATCCAAGACCTGTGCGTTCTTCATGAAAATGCAAGAGCCCCTGACATTTAGGGTAACAGAAGGAGTTGCTCTGATATTCTTTGCTAAATTTACAAGATTTGGCTGAAACCCCAAGCGTCTGTCCTATCACTGAGAGCATTAGTCAGTCCTTACAGCTCTCTTTAGCTTACTGTACTCCGGGCTGTGTGTTAAATGCCATGAACTATGTGACTGACTGGTAGGCACGGAAATCGCCCAAGCACAAGTAACATTTTATGAATTGTTTTAGCTTATACGTACGGGTATTTTGACAGTATGTGTGTTTGTGCACTCCACGTGTGCCTGATCCTCATAGAAACCAGAAGAGGGAGTTAGCTCTTCCGGAATCTGAAGTCAGATGGTTGTGAGCTGTCATGTGGGTTCTGGGGATTGAACCTGGGTCCTCTGCAAGAGCAGCAAAATGGAACCAAGCCATCTTTTCAGTCCCTCAAGTATAATTTTTATTTCATTATTGGCTCTATGAAGTTGTCAAGCCAAGCTGCTGTGAGATCTGAACCTTCAATAGCCTTCTTGGGAAGACAGGGGGATTCAGCAGAGGGGACCACCATGGCTGTTCGAGTCAGAACGGTCTTTCAAAGATGGTACATTGTGACATTCTCAAAACATTTCCCCAATAGTTCTATGAGAGTCCAGTCTACCACCAGCAGAAAGTTTCTGAGATCACATAAAAGCACGGCAGCGAATTCGGCAAAGACAAATTATCTCTCTCCTAGAACTTTGCAGAGACGTACGCACCCCACTTCAGATTAAGAATCAAGGCCATTGGCTTACTTCACCAGGACCCTTTTCTCGTTTCAGAGACATTCTGAGGAGGAAGAGAGGAAGGGCCAGAGCCAGGAAGGAATTAAGGTTAAGGAAACGGTTACAGTTCAGTAGGAAGTCATTTCCCAATGAGGGCAGTCCTCAGCGCTACACAGCACCATTCAAAAAATCCGAGAAGAGTTGGGGGGGTCCCTCAGTCAATTAATGCTCAGATTTGAGGTTTTTCTTTTGCTCCTTTGTTTGGGTTTTGCTCTTGTGTTTTCAACGGGGTCAAATGTATCCCAATTTGGTCTCGGATTTGCTGCGGAACCAAGGTTGACTTTGACCTTGCAATCCATCAGCCCGTTGACTGCTGGGATTACGGGTAAGTCACACCATGTCAAATTTTATATGTCAAGCTTAGTGCTTTGGGCACAGTTGGCAAGCCATCTACTAAGCTTTGCCTCTAGACCCACATTTGAAAGTTTTAGGTGTATTTGACAAGGAGGCATGGGAACAGCAGAAAGGACCATGATCAGAAGGTAGGACCTACCAGGCCGTACTGAGCCCCCAGCTACCAGAGAATCTCGGCATCTGCCTTCTTCCTTATTGATGATGCCCCCACAGACAGGTTGGTTTTCCAGGGGGAGGAAGTGAGGAACTTCGATTAAAGCATCATCTCTAATAATGAAAATTCCTGGTTGGTTTAGCCAATTTATGGGAAATAGAGGATGTGGTGCATGAGGATTTCTGTTTGCTTTCATATTTGGACTGGGATGTTTTCTGAGCACATTTGTGAAAGCTCTGTTAGAGGGACTTTCCCTTCCATTAATAATTTTAGGAAGCGAAGCATATAGCAGGATTGGTGACCCACAGATCCCCAAGTGTTGCGTAAATAATCCAGGAAACTGCAAAATGGTCTTATGTAAAGTCACTCCACAAATGCATGTTTAATTAGCACCTACTAATGTAACAGATGCATTGGAAATAAGTTGGGGTGACCTGCACTATTCTGAACAATACAGTATCAGCTCGGAGGGGCCGAGGGCACGGAACGTAACCTGTTTTTAATTGAGCAACTTGTCACCCAACAAAATAAGAGACAGCTTGTGTTTTATATGTTTCTGTACTGCATCATTATCCAACAATAAATGCAAAAATAAATTAACAAAAAAAAAACCCTCTTGAAATTTTCAACAGAAAACAAAAATTTAAAGGCACAGTTTTTTTTTTCTCCTTTGGATTTAGCTGTTGGAAGATTTTATAAGAAGTAGACCTATATATCTTGCTGGTTGTTTTGAAAGCAAAATGTTGTGTTTTAAAAGATTGAATTCTGTGTGTGTGTGTGTGTGTGTGTGTGTGTGTGTGTGTGTGTGTGTGTGTGTCACGTGCGTTAGTGTATAGTTGTACACATGTCTGTGTAAGCAGGGTGAGTCTAGAACAGTGTGTGTTTTATGTACATGTGTGTATGGTAGTGCACATGTCTATGTAAGCAGGGTGAGTCTAGAACAGTGTGTGTTGTATGTACATGACTGCATGGTAGTGCACATGTCTGTGTAAGCAGGAGGAGTCCAGAGCAGGACTCCTCATATCTCTATCACTCACCTTCTCCTTGTCTTGACCTAAAAGGTCTCTGTTTCTAACAGGTCACGTGACCTGCAAGGTCTGGGATTCTACTGTCCCTGCCATGCCCCGACAACCACATTATGCTTTACATAAGAATGACCTCTGAGGGGTAACCCAGAGAATTGATAGTTATGGCTCAAAATTTAGAATTTATTTTAATTTTGTAAAGATAGTTAACTGAAGCTTGTTTTTAGTCAAAGTCAGTGTTTCAGCCCACATACGCGCGCGAGCACACACACACACACACACACACACACACACACACACACACACACACACACACACGGGATTAAATGCCAAATTGTTGAGAAAAAAAAGAGAAAAAAAAAACAGAGTAATACAGGATTGCCATGGGAAGTTCCTGTGTCTGAGATGCCCTGGGATCTCTTGGCAAGGGGCAGGTTATTCATGTCGGCATCTGTAATCCTGGTAATTAAAGGGATATCAAGAAATGTTTTGGAAGGGGAAGGGGAATAAACCTTCAGTCTTCTGTTATTGCTGCTTGGGAGATAAATATGGGAAGGTCAAAGGTCAAACAGTCCTTCTCTTTGCTTGGAACCCATTCCAGGCTCCTGTGTAACTTAGTTTATTGTGCTCATCTGAACCCCATATATTTTATCTCAGAATCAGCTGTGTCCCCTCCCTGTCACCCAGTAACTTGTCTCTTCCTCTTGCCCTATCTCTCTGTCCTTTTGGTTTGACCCTTCATGTCTACACCGCTCAGGGCACCAACCCTCAACTTCACAACGGGCCCTGAAGCTACCGTGTTGCTTAAACCCCTATGGATTCAGAATCGATAAGGCATTTGTTCATTCCTTTCTGTGAACAAGATTCAGGCCGTGCTTTCGGTGCCTGCTATGCTCCTGGTGCTGGGCAAGGCACTATGATATCACTCTCTTGTCTTCCTTTGAGGCCGTGACCACCTAGTAGACATCACAGTATGAATGAGGACCAGTATGATCTCCGGCGTTCTTCCAGAGGCATGACCCACTCTACGATCCGCCAAACCAACCCGTATGTTGAATCCTGGCCTGACTGGAGAATATTCTGACACTCTTCTCCAGTTGGATTTAAATCCGTCCTCATATTGTGTATGTGCTTGCCCACATGTGTGTACATGTGTGTAGAGGCTGGAGGACGACCTTGGGCATCTTTCTTCAAGCACTGTCTACCAAGTACACTAGGCTGGCTGTCTCCTATGCCCTAGGTATATTTACTTGTCTCTGCCTCTCCAGTGCTTGAATTACAAGCACACACCATCACGCCCAACTTTTCACATGGGTTCTGGGGATCAAACTCCTGATCTTTTGAGACAAGCACTTTCCTAAAACTGAACTCCTGAGACCCTCTAGTCTCTGACTGGCTCTCTGCAGTAGAGCGGTTGATGGGATGATGTCATATCCTGACACGGCAATTGCACGCTCACATATCACACAACCGAAATTATTTATTTATGCTCCTCTTATAGCTGAAAGGATTGAAAGTGCCCTATATAGAAAATCTGAATCTGGAGTTTATCTATGACAGCATGAGTGTGTATTCTAAATGCAAGAGACCCACCACTTAAAGGAATATAATGATGAATTGTTTTGTAAACTGAAAAATACATTTGAAATGTAAATGTCAGCTTCATGAGTTCTCTGCCTTCGAAGTCCAGATTTGTGTATGTTTGGTTCTATAAAATATGATATACACATGCATATTTCATAGAGGAAAAATCCTAGGGCTGGCTTACGACTTTACTTGCATTTTGAATTCCAGAGAAACTTGAGATATTTTCCTTAAGCTTTCTTTACACACCAAGTTTAAGTTTTTTTCCTTACACACCAAGTCTCTATCTAAGCTGCCCTAAGTCCTTTTAATAACTAGACAGAGTGCCAATTAACAAATAAAACACAAGTTGCAGGTCACAACTCTGGACACCACCTTCCTGTTGATATACTGTAAGCCTAGATGCTAACAAACCCTATTTGGTTCTGTTAAAACACTTATGCCATAAAGCACTTGTGCCTTTAAAAAAATTCACCAGCTAAGCACGAGTCGAACTTTGCCTTATAACCCATTAGGAACTCCTTTTAGAGACCAAAGCTTTGTAACCCTAAGAACCAAGACTCTGGAGCTGGAAAGATGGATCAGCAGTTAAAAATAGTCATTGCTCTTGCCAAGATCTGGGTTTGGTTCCCAGCAACCATATGAGGTTCAGAATCATCTGGAAATCCAGTTCTGGGGATCTGATTCCCTCTTCTGTCCTCCGTGGGCATCAGACAATGCACAGGGTACGAGGCGCACACGCAGGCAAAACATGTAAAACAAAACCAAAATAATGTCTTTCTAAGGGCGTGTATTGTGGCTCTTAAAGCCACTGTTACCACGTTACGCTGGAAGAGTGTCTCTGATGTAACTTTCGCCTATGAATATGAAAATAAGGACAATCTAGGCTGCCAGCTCTGTAGCCTCCTTGAACACCAGAGGCCGAGGAAACAGCATTGTCAAGCCCTACACATATCAACAGAATAAAATATTTTGAAGATACACTAGTCACATATGGTTCTCCCAGAATATCACCATCCACGAATATGGGTGCTATTGTTTTTTTTGTTCCGCATGAAAGCTTCACGCACTCTTTCACAGATATGCCAAGTATAGCTTGACTCATGATGCATTCGTAAGAGGCACTGAGAGTTGAACACACAAACTGCCTGCAAAATAGTTAACGGCATTTTCTTTGCTGTCGACAAAACCGGCAGCATTTTCTTTGACTTGAAGTAGAAGTCAAGACATTTAGCTACCAGTCTGAAGTGTTTGGGGGAATTTGAAACTGGTCTAGCAATGTAACAAAGTGACTTTGTTATGCTTTTTTTTTTATCGTGGTGGTCCTTCAGCTAAAAAGTTCAGTCATCCCTCAGTACACTTCAAGATGTCCATGACTATGAAACGTGATGCTTGAGTCCACTATATAAATGGCATAGCACATGCATAGAACTCACACATACCCTCCTCTGTGTGTGTGTGTGTGTGTGTGTGTGTGTGTGTGTGCGTAATGGTGTGGTGTGTGTGTGTATGTAATGATGTGTGTGTGTGATGGTGTGTGGTGTGTGTGTGTGTATGTGTGTGTGTGTGTGTGTGTAATGGTGTGGTGTGTGTGTATGTAATGATGTGTGTGTGTAATGGTGTGTGGTGTGTGTGTGTGTGTATGTGTGTGTGTGTGTGTGTGTGTGTGTGTGTGTGATTGTAATTCCATTCATGATCAGCACTCAGTAGGATGGGGATATTGGATAGGAAGGGGGTTCATGACCCAGGTAAGCCCATGATATCAAAGGGAATGTTGATGGCCTCAGGTGTTTCCTTGTCCTTAATGGAGAATGGCAGCAGATAGTCCTTTCTTGTTTCGGACTGTTTAGAGTACAGATGGGAGGCCCAGTAACACTGTCACTTTTCACTATCAACTTAAGGATGACGAACAGGAAAGAGGGTAGAGCCATGGACTCACATAAGAAAGACCAGTGACTTGTGATAGTTAATTTCAGGTGTCAACTTGAGAACTAGAATCACCTGGGAAATGGGTATGTCTGTAGGAGGTTATCTTGGTTATATTGGTTTAGGTGGGTAGGTTTGTTCACCATGACTTGTACCAGGTCCTGGGTTCGGTCCTGGATTGCATAGTGGAGGAAAGGTGGCTGAGTAGAAGCATGAATTTATTGTTCTTAGTTTTCCAGTTGTGAATGCAATGTGAGCAGCTGCCTGCTGCCTCGACTTCCCCTCCATGTGCAACTGAACCCTTGAACTGTGAGCTAAAATAAGCTTTCTCCCAGAAGCTGCTTTTGTTGGAGCATTTTATAGCCATGTGTTGTGGTTTAAATGTGCTTGGCCCACAGGAAGAGGCCACTATTAAAAGGTATGGCCTTTTTGGAGGAGGTATAGACTTGTTAGAGGAAATGTATCACTGTGGAGGTGGGGCTTTGAGGTCTCATATCCATGCTCAAGTCGGTCCAGTGCGATTCACAGCCTCCTCCTGGCTGCCTTCAGATCAAGATGTAGAACTCTTGGTTCCTCCAGCACCATGTCTGTCTGCACACTGCCTTGTTTCCTGCCACATGATGATGGTCTAGACCTCTGAAACTGCAAGCCAGCCCCAATTAAATGCTGTCTTTTGTAAGAGTTGCCTTGGTCGCGGTGTCTTTTCACAGCAACGGAAATCCTAACTGACACCATGAGAGAATTAACTAAGGCAGAGACACGTCATATAGAGCACTTTACCTAATTTTTTGCTTTGGCAAGAAGGCCATCCATGGGTTCATAATTTGAGCACTTGTTCCACAGATTGTATACACTGTGGGAGAATTTAAAACCGTTATAAGCTGGCTTCTGGCTGGCAGAAGTAGTTCACTAGTGATAGTCCTGTTCTCAGCCTTTTGTTGCTGTTGTTGTTGTTGCTGCTGCTGCTGCTGCTGTTGTTGCTGCTGCTGCTGTTGTTGCTGCTGCTTTTGTTGCTGCTGTTGTTGCTGCTGCTGTTGCTGCTGTTGTTGCTGCTACTGCTGTCGTTGCTGCTGCTGCTGCTGCTGCTGTTGTTGCTGCTGCTGCTGTTGTTGCTGCTGCTGTTGCTGCTGCTGTTGTTGCTGCTGTTGTTGCTGCTGCTGTTGTTGCTGCTGCTGTTGTTGCTGCTGCTGCTGTTGTTGCTGCTGCTGTTGTTGCTGCTACTGCTGTCATTGCTGCTGTTGTTGTTGCTGCTGCTGCTGCTGTTGTTGCTGCTGCTGCTGTTGTTGCTGTTGTTGCTGCTGCTGTTGTTGCTGCTGCTGCTGTTGCTGCTGTTGTTGTTGTTGCTGCTGCTGCTGTTGTTGTTGTTGCTACTGTTGCTGCTGTTGTTGCTGCTGCTGTTGCTGCTGTTGTTGCTGCTGTTGTTGCTGCTGCTGTTGTTGCTGTTGTTGTTGCTGCTGCTGTTGCTGCTGTTGTTGCTGCTGTTGTTGTTGCTGCTACTGCTGCTGCTGTTGTTGCTATTGTTGCTGCTGTTGTTGCTGCTGCTTCTGTTTTGCTGTTGTTGCTGCTGCTGTTGTTGTTTGCCATCATATGAGCACTCACTATGCCATGAAGACAGTACATCTAGCCTTTCATTTATGTGAGCTAATGAAACTCCTTACTCACTTACTTACTTGGCAAGGTTCTCCATCATTTGCAATTAAAAGCATCTTATCTCTACAATTCCTTCTTTCCTGCAAACTGTGATTCTAGGGGTCTGCCTTAGTTATCCATATGTAGCGCTGACCAAATAGCTGGCTGGACACTTAAAAGGAAGAGCGGTTTATTTTGGCATACAGTTTCAGAGGGTTTAATCCATCATGGATAGGGGTCAGAGGGGTTCAGGTCACGGAAGTCAGACTGTGGAGGAAAAGGAGAAGTAGAACGAGATGAGGGAAGCCATATTCCCAAGGACGTCTTTCTAAGGACTTCCTTCCTCTAACAAGGCCTAAACGTCCAGCCTCTCAACACCACCCCTAGTGATGACGATGAGTAAGTAACCCACTCATTCTATCAGAGTCCTCACATTCCGTCTCTAGAAACACTGTCACAGACATCCCCAGAGGTGTACCCCACTAATTCATGACTAGGTCACTAGCAAGCTGAAGTGCAAGTCATGGTTGATCAAAGACGATTCACTGTAACGCGGAGCCCACGTCCATTTTGAGACACTTGATTTCCAGCACTGTCTGTGCTAGTCCTTATCTACCTGTCAGTGGGAAATCTACTTGGCTTCTCTCCAATTTCATGCTGCTTTTAAGAGTAAATGAAATTCAGCAGGACTGCAGACAGCACTCGCTTGCCTGGCATCGTCCTCGTCACCAGGGATGGGACATTAAGACAAGGTTCCTGATGCCTTGGGGCTACTCCTTCCAGAGCAGCTAAACCATCCAATGCATGGGTCTGGGGACAGAGTATTTAGGCTGGTCCTGATGCTGTGTGCATGAGCCCCGACTGAAATTATTGGGGTTTCTTGGTTTGAGTAGAAGAAATAGGAAGATGATCTACCTGAACACAGACAGGTGTAGCCCTCCCTCACCCCACCCCCAACTCTTGAAGCGCAAAGTAAGACGTGTAGAATAAATCATTAATTCATCACATTGGCCTTGGGAAGAATAATTTCTTTGATCTGTCATTTGCATCTTCTCTAGAAAGAGCATGCATTTGATCATGTCTCCCAGGTACTGAATTACGAGTGCTCACTTTTGAAACAGTCTTTCTATGTAGCCCAGGTTTGCCTAGAACTTATTGGCTAGCCCAGATTCATCTCAAACTTAAGTTCTCTTGTCTCAACTTCCAGAATAAGAAGTGATTCTCCACCTTCCTTCGTTGTATTTCCTCTGCCTAAGATAACCAGATAACATGGAGACTATGCTAAGAACTCTCCTTTCCCTATCCCTAAAATCAATGCAGACCGTTGGGAACTCTTTGAGCTGTAGAGTATCCATGGCTCTTGGAGGGGCTCTTAGCATTCAGGAATGCCCAGTGCTGAGTATTCTGGCTCTGTGTGAGTAGCTGGCATCGTTTCCTCTTGAGCTCTTGTCACTGCTGGTCACATCAAAGGAACACAGCTAGCTCGAATGTGCCAATGGCCCTATGTCTACGTCATCAGGTTTGAACTCCTGAATTCAAACACTCATAGACTGAAAATAACTGAGGATATTGCTTCTATACTGAGTATATATAGATTTTCTTCTCGATTTCGTCATTCTGCCCTAAAAACATAGATGGCAGCTATTTCCAAGGCATTACACTGTAGTGGATGTGGCAAGTCTTCTAGAGATGGTTTAGAATAAATAGGATGACGTGGGAAGGTGATAAGCAAGCAGTCTGCGATTTGCCAAAAGGACTTAGACAGCCGGGGGTTTTGGCATTTGTTGGCGAGACTCTAGAACCAATCCCTCCCGGAAACCAAGGGATGACTACATAGTATATGTGAAATAGATGGAAGCTATGCCCAGAATAAAGAGAATGCCCAAGAAATTCCGCCTCCCTTCTGCCTTCCTTTAATCCCCTTTATACCTGTTCATTTGGCTATCATGAGCCCAGACCTGGTCACTGGATGCCATATTGCTGAGAGAAAGTCTCTGATGTGTTCTTGTGAGAAAAAAAGTTCATGAAGTGAATCCTGAAAGCTGTATTTAGAAGTCAATACTGGCTGTCAACTAACGATGCTCCTTCCCGTCCTCTGTCTGCCCCTACCTCCTGTTCCTTCACCTCCTCCTCTTCATCCACTTCCTTTTCATCCTCCACTTCTTCTTCCCCCTCCTCCTTCCTCTTCATCCCCACTGGCAAAGGAGTCAGAGTTATAGAAGTCATTTCTTAAGGTCTACTTGTTTCCCCGTAAACCCTACACTGAGTTTAAGGGTCAGCCATCTTGACTTAGGTTATAATTACACAGGGAATAGACTAAGTTTATGTCTAAGTTGCATTCAAGAAAGGCAGGATAAAATATGAGTATAAAATATTCTCTCGATGTACAAATTAAGCCAGAAATAGCACAAATAGCATTCCACACCAATACGGCCAAGCTAATGTTTTCATGTATTGATTTTATTCTAGCATTTGTCAGGATTATATTACATGACCCAGTGTATTATACATCTATCTTCTGCTACAAAAACCACAGAAATGGATACTATTGTTAAGGAATTACAAAGCAAATGGTGTTTGAAATGAAGCAGGCTTTCCTGGAACATTGGTATTCTGTCAGGCTTTTTTGGAAGCCTTTCTAGTGAATAACATTTTCGACTGGTAATGGCTTTGCACCGCTCACTACAATTCTATAACCTGCAGGCGCTTCTGCTTTTCCATATTTAAAGTAAGGCCAAAATAGTGAGGCACTGAGTGTTAGGACTCAGGGTCGGGGGTGGGGGGTACTGATGTGATCCCACTGAGACATGAAAAGCACCTTTGCCATTATTCTATGACACAAAAGGATCACATTTCACAGGCAGACACATTCTCATCAGCACCTGTGAGTATAGAGAGAAAGCCCTTCCTGGTGCCTTCCGGAGAAGAAATGGCCCGAAACATGGGACGACGAGTTGACAGGTTGTCAGATCTTAAGATAAAAATATTGGCAGGAAAATCCAATAGAAGGAGAAATGGAAGGATGGAGTACTCAGTTTAGCCCGCCATTCGCGATGGCGCTATTGGCAACTGATGGCTGCTGAGGGAGGGAGTATGGGTTTTCACTCCTGGTAGGGAGTCTGTGTTCCAGTGGATGACCCCACACTTGTGCAAGTACAAGTAGCGCTAATTGGACTCGGTGGGTTGAAAAAAAAAAAAACCAACCAAGGACAGGATGCTGCGCCAGCAGGGGAGGAGGCTGTTAGTAGGAGGGGCTTGGGTGGAGACGTAGGAGGGAGCAGGAGGTGGATATGATCAAAATCATACCGTCTACATGTATGACATCCTCAAAGAAGAAATAAAAATACAGTAAAAATATCATTGGGCTTGTCAGTTCTGCCCACTGCCTTACAAGTTGAAATAGAGAATGTATTTAAGCTACCTTCGCCTTGAACAATCAAGAGGGCTACACTTATGGTTTGAAGAGATCTATTTATTTCGTGTATATGAAGAGGGCATCAGATCCCAGTACAGATGGTTGTGAGTCACTAGGTGGTAGCTGGGAGTTGAACTCAGACCTCTGGAGGGACAGTGCTCTTTATCACTGAACCATCTCTCCAGCCCCCTGAGTGCTACATTTATACCTACCTGACATCTCCGATTCACTGTAAGAATGAAATGAGTTGTCTTAAGATAATGACAATTCTCCAGGAAGTAGAATTGTGGATATTGAATTTATGTATGGAAAGATATATCAGTAGTTAAATATACTGTAATCACAAGCACTCAACGAAACATCAAAAAAAAAAAAAAGCCCCTAGTAATGGGCTTAGCAAAGGAATTAGCAAAAGTGCAAATGTATGCGATTTGGAGGACGGAGAAACATCTTTATTGGACTCTGAGCTATCTGACCACACCTGAAGGGAAAACATGTTGATCCTCAGGCCAGGGTTTAATTCCCAGTAGGACATGGATCTTCTCAATTCATGTGTCTCCTCTCCCTAACCCCCCTTTGATCCTGTCCCTTCCCTCTGAAAAACAAGGAAGAGAAGGAAACACTAGCCCATCTTCCTGGCTTCAGTTTTTTTTTTTCTATAGTGTACAGCCCTACTGTGTAGGCGTAAGGTTAGCCTTATTAACTGCAACAGTAAGAAAGTAAGAATATTGGGCTACTCATAGCTTTTTGCAGTGAAGATGACAGTTTGCTAGGGCAAGAACAACAACAAAACTCCACATTTTATTGGGGGAGAAATAAATCCCAAGGCTACAATTACTCTGTGGTTTCTCACACCCAGGAATTCCAGGACAGAGTTGGTCGCCTCTCATCTAGAGTGCAGAGGGCAAAAAGGAGGCTAAATGAAATGAACGTGGTTCACAGGAACCTGGCACCCATCGACTAAAGATCCCTCTTCTAAGATGATGCCATTCACTCTTACCTGCCCATCCATCACGAGCCATGATACCTCTGTGAGTTTTGACTTAACTGCCAATGGCCACAGCCCAGGACACCATGTTAAATCCTTTGCTTGCCCTTCTCCAGCATTTCTGAAAGCCTTGTAGGATCAACCAAGGCTGACACTCAGGTGCCAAGGAATCTGCTTTTCTGCCACCTCACCCATGCTGGTGAAGAGTGGCCGTCACACACCAGGGTCACCGATGCTCTTCAGGGGGTCAGAGTTATTTTCTTCCAAGGCCCAAGATAAACGTGATATTGTTTGTCTTGAGAGTGTTGCTCAGACATTTGGAAGACAGGGTGTTTTTGTTCTAATGCAAATATAGAGCCCTCAGCACGACAAAAAAAATTGCAAGAATTTAAAAGATGAAATAAGAGACTTAAAAAAAAAGTCATGCTTGTCTGCTTGCTTTTAGCTGTGATTTCAATCCTCAAGAGGTATTTTCTATAGTTTGGGTCTGAAATGTCCCTCCCAGGGTCATGTAGGAAGGTTTCGTCACCAATTTGGTGGTTTAGGAAAGGTGGACCGTTTTGAGGAGTGAGGCTCTCGGAAGGAAGTTGGGTCCTTGGGTACGTGGTTTGCAAGGGATGATGACCCTTCTGGTTTCTCTGCATCTTGGCTGTCTTAAGTGGACAACATATCGTGTCTGCCACACACTTTGCCATCGCAAAGTACCATGCTACCATGGGCTCAAAGTCACAGGGACTAATTCTCAAGAGTCATTGGGGGATACATCAGAAGACGCTGAAAACAAAAAACAAAAACCACTTCCCTGAAGGCACTTTTCCTCTTGATACTGCGTCCATCTTTCTTGTAGTTGTAACACCTAACTCATCCCCACATTAGTAGGTGGGGAATCATCGCTGAGCTGTTTGGATGACAGTAGCCAGCAACGCTTGTTTCCTACCATGGATGGTGGAGTGGGATGTGGCATAGTGGGGAAGTCTGCCTTTACCACCTAGGAACTAAAAACCCCACATGAGTAGAGTGACTAAGATCACACCTTGACTTCTTTGGGGGAGACCCTTCCGGTAGAGTCTGACATCTTCCAATTCTGGGAAGTGAAATTAGCTTATCATGTTTTCAAACTTCATAGAAGCCCCTGTAACCTGCAGAAGCTAGAAGGAGGGGGTGGCGGGGACCCATGTGTATTCCCCTGGTTTATCTGTTCTTTGTTTTGGTTCTTAACTGGGTCATCGTACTGGCAGGGGGCCTTCGCTTCAAACTGTGTCTTTTCACGGTTTCAAGTCATTTCCATTGAAGGAGAAACTTCCCTCCTTAATGAAGGCTCCCCACAACCTGTTATCTGGAAGGAATCTCAGTGAGAAATGGGTCATCCTTAGAAAGAATCTGGGAGAAAAGTGGGTGTAGGGAATGAAGGGATGCTCTGAAAGGAGGTCGCCTTACAGTGGTAACAATTAAAGTCCTAGGGAGATGAGTCGTCTCCAAGAATCCTTCGCTCCCTAACCCAATGATCTTCATGCCAGTCCCAGCCACTGTGACATAGAGACCCTCAAATGTCTCAGTCGACACTAGAAACATCTACAAATTTGTGTGCACACAGAAATAGTTTTAAAATCAGAAACCTACTGTGCAGGGGGCACCTGTGAGAGTGACTTTTCTTGTTGTCGAAACGAAGTATCCGACAAGAGTGACTTAGGGGAGGTGGGATTCATTTTGAGGCATGCAGTCCATCAGGGAAGGCAAGCGATGGGAGGAAGTGGCTCTAAGGGGTGGCCAGAGCAAGCAGCTGACTCATCTCCTGTCTCAATAGAAGAAGAGACAGCAGATGAAAACAGGCCAGCCATAGACCTCGAGATCCACCTCTATGGTCTCATTTCCTCCAGCAAGCGCCTCCTCCTGAAAGTTCCACAGTCTTCTCAGACAACTTCACCATCCAGGGACCAAGTGTTCAAACTCATGAGCCTGAGGAGAACACCCCACATTCAAGCCACAGCAGCAGGGTCCCACCGACAACTACAGAGCTAATGATGACAGGAGAGAGGTAAGCAATAGACTCATGTGATTCTGGCTGCTCAGTAATGATCCCCAGCCTGGACTTGGTAGTGTTCACAAAGGAAGGACTGAGAGGGTAGCTCCCTGGGGGCCATAGCAGTTAAGAATTAACCAGCATCTATGGTCCTCTTCTACCTACCCCGTTTCATTCTTTTTTTTTTTTTTTTTTTTTTTTTTGGTTCTTTTTTTCGGAGCTGGGAACCGAACCCAGGGCCTTGCGCTTCCCAGGTAAGCGCTCTACCACTGAGCTAAATCCCCAGCCCCACCCCGTTTCATTCTTGTCCGGTAGTGTGCTCTGTCTGGTTCCAGCAGATTCTTTTTATTCTCATTTCCTGACACACTGTACCCTTTCCTGGCCTACAGCTCTTACTCTTACAGTTCTCCATCCCAGGTTTATCCTGCCCATGGCTTGATTAACCTCTGTCTTTTTCTTTTTTCTCCTCATCAGGACTGTTTTCCCAGAGAAGTATTTTCTGATCTCTCCAACATTGTATCTCTCATGGCAATCCAGGGTACCCTCATGTGCTACCTCATGGCGACCACCATAGTGGGCAAGTAACTCTCTTGATGCAAAGACTCGAGGATTTACTTCGCAGCTTCACTGTCTTCTTAGGCCTCATTACTGCCCTTATCTGACTGGAGTGGACCATGTCTTCAAAATCCTAACCCACAAGCCTGCTCCCATTCTGAATAGACACGTGTGGTAGACGAAAGATATGGGGGGTGGGGGGATGTGGGTTGTCTGAATGCATGGGGAAGAGAAGGAATGGACATCTGAGGACATCATGGTCCACCTGTGTGAAGTCTGTCACCCAAGCCTTCTCTGTTAATCTGTGTGACTCCATCCTCCTTGGTCTTCTAAAGAAATGTCTATTTTTTACTCTATGTATATCGGTGTTTTTCCTGCTTTGTAAGTCTGTGCACCATGTGCACGTGGGTGCCTGTGGAGGCCAGCAGAGGGCATCAGATCTCTTGGAACCAGAGTTACAGATGGTTGTGGGCTAACGCGTGGGCGCTGAGAACTGAGTCCTGATCCTTTCCAGCCCTCCCTGTGACCTTTTAATGCAATTTATTATAGACTGCCCATTACCTTATTAAATGATTTCCTTTCTTGTAATTAATTTGGTTGTTGCTGCAGCTGCTGCTGTGGCCGTGGTTGCTGTGTAAGGCTCCTTTTATCAAAATCTCAGTTCTGTGAAGAGAGTGAGTGATCTTTTCTTTGCCTATTTTTAATAGAGTAACCAATGACCTGTATACAGTGAAACATTTTTAAATGAAGAGATTTTTGAGTGAACAAAGTCTTAACAGGTGAGGAAGAAATGTGCAGGAATGTCCTGTGCACCTGTGTGTGCATATGTCCGTGCACATATATGTACAGATGTATGTGGGCATCTGCATATCTGTGTATATGTGGGCACGCACTCACATGCCCGTGTATACAGGTGACAAAAGGACTCCCAAACACACGAGTGTTTGGACATGTGTGTTTAGATGCACATTCAGGTGTGTATGTAGGTGTGAACATGTAAACGGAGGCTAGAAGTTGACATCAGATGTCTTCCTCAGTTGCCCCCCTGTTGTTCACTGAGACAGGGTCTCCTCTTGGACCCAGAGTTCTCAGTCGTCTCTGCAGCTAGCCAGCTTCCTGGCAATCCCTGCACCTGTCTCCTGCGTGCAGACCTGAGAGCTCGGATCCACAGGGATGCCATACCTGTCTGTCTTCACCTGACTGCTGGGGATCTGAACTCTCATCCTCACACATCTGCCCAGTTAGAGATTTGTCCTCCACCGAGCCACCTCCACAGCACTACGAGGGGGATTTTGTCACAATGACATGGACATGTGACATACCAGAGTGAGCAAAATTGTCACCACTGGCTAGCAATCTCTGAGTGAGCGACTAGTTGTTAACAGCATCATGGGTCTCTCTCTCTCTTTCTCTCTCTCTCTCTCTCTCTCTCTCTCTCTCTCTCTCTCTCTCTCTCCACACACACACACACACACACACACACACACACACACACACACACACACACACACACACACACTCCAAAAGAGGGCACTGAAGCTCCTAGAACAGGAGTTACAGGCAGGCGAGATCGGCTATGTGTGTGCTGGGAGCCTAGCTCAGGTCCTCTGCAAGAGCAGTCTGTTCTCTTAACCTCGGAGTCAACTCTCCAGCCTAATTCTCTTGGCTCAAAGGCCTAGAGAGGTCCTAGTCTTTTGCAGTGTGCTCTGAGGACACCTTCTATGGCTCCACTGACCTTTACACTTGGTACTGTTGTTTCTCTGACTTTCTGTCCTCCTGCAGTTTTCATGTGAATCCTTACCTTTCCCCTGTTCCTTCCTTTTCGTGCATTTCCCATCACTCATCATCTGGGACGTTCTTTGCTTCCTCCATCTCCAGTCACC
The DNA here is from genome assembly GCF_021556685.1 of Rattus norvegicus. Taxonomy (NCBI): domain Eukaryota; kingdom Metazoa; phylum Chordata; class Mammalia; order Rodentia; family Muridae; genus Rattus; species Rattus norvegicus. The sequence continues at coordinate 18,569,209 of NC_141550.1, read as the reverse complement.
TCTTCTTCCTAGGAGTTTCTTTTATATATTTCATGTTGATTAAGGAAATAAAAACAATAAATGAAGCACACACACACACACACACACACACACACACACACACACACACACAAAACGCACACACCTAATTTCATCACACTGACAATTTTTCAACTCCCGGAAGTACAGGCCATGTCTTAGACTTCTGCTCTGAATGTTCTTCATTCGTTCATTTAATGAACTATACCACGTATCCAAGAGCATAGGACTTCAGGTGTGATCTGTCAAGTCCTTCACTGCCCAGCTGTGCTCCCAACAGCAACAGATGTGGCCGATAGAGAGCCTTGTAGGACAGAGTCCTTATTCTTAACATGTGCACAGCCCGATGGCAGGCGTGGGTAGCTGCAGAAATATTACAGTCAAATTGAGGACTAGGGAGTATGTGTCCCAGCCTAGAGTCTCTGCCTCAGTCACTTGTCACTCCTGACCGTCCTCATCCTATGGGTAGAAAGAATTGTTGGAGAGTCTAGGTAATGACCCCATTCACATTGCCAAAGTTTTTTAATATTTTTTATTTGTGTATGTTTTTAATGTATGAGTGGTCTACCTGCATATACACCTGCATGCCAGAAGAGGGTCGTGAACCACCATGTGGTTGCTGGGAATTGAACTCGGGACCTCTGGAAGAGCAGTCAGTGCTCTTAACCACTGAGCCATCTCTCCAGCCCCATTTTAATGGCTTTCAAAGGAAGCTCAAATTTCACGTAAGGTAAAGGGAACAGACGTTAAGACCAAGTGCAATGTTTATTTCTTTATGCTCACATGACGAAACCAAGCAAACAGCAAATCACCCAAAACTGATCATCAATAATTACTACTCAGTCATAATAGCAGCATGATTATATGCTAATATCTACAAACGTGCCCATAATCATGGGGATACTTAAATGTCCTTCATAGTGGTTCTTACTCAGAAAGGACTGGATTTCATTTTCTTTTTTTCATTTGTATAAAACTTGCTTCACATTTACAGAGGACATTCTGAGAGGTTCAATAAGCAGGAGCTTAGTCAGCCTGTTCAGATCTTAGTTGCCTTACCAGAGAGTGAGGGCCAGAGCTCCTTATACGATGGGCCAGAAATCATGTTGCGTTTGTTTTTACATTATAAACAGGTATTACATTTTGTCAAATGCTTTTGTTATCTCTACTGAAATACGCATGGTGTTAGTTTTCTATTATTTTATTTGAATGGCATTCATGATCACCATTGGTTTTGGGCAATATAATCTGTTGACCTGACTGTTCTATGATTTTCCAGAGACACCATGACCAAGGTAACTTATAAAACTAAGCATTTAACTGGAGGCCTGCTTACTGGTTCAGACATAACCATCACGGTGACGAGTAAAGCAGCCGGCAGCATGACTCTGTAGCAGCAACTGAGAGATTTACCCTTCTCTGCAGGCAGGGGGCAGAAAGGAGCTAGACTTAGTTGAAGCCTCAAAACCCACCCCCAGTGACACACCTCCTCCACCAAGGCCACACCTCCCAATCCTTCCCAAACAGTACTACAGTTGGGAACCAGACATTCAAATATGCATGCCTAATAGGGGCCATTCTCATTCAAACCACCACATAACCCATCCTGTGTTTTTGTCATAAATCCTGCTGGGTTGTAATGTGAGTCTCTCTTTATATCCTGTTGGATTGGGTTTGCTAGAATTTGGGTGAGGACTGGTGAGTCCTGAGTCACATACACACTGTGCTCTTTCTTGTGCTATCCTTGTTTGTCGTTGGCAATTTGGTCTCATAGGCAGCTGGGAAGTGTTGCCTGCCCTCTTAGTTTGTAGAATTATTCGTGGTGGATTGACGTGAACTTTTATTTGAGCACTTGGAAAAAGAACCCATGAAGACATTTTGGTGTAGATAGCTTTGCGATTGTGAATTATCACTTCTCTTGTAAGACTTCGTTTTCTTAAGTTTCAAAGGTTTGTATTATTTTGGATTATTTTCCCCATTTGATATAAATTACTAAATTTTACTACATGATGTTATCTTATGTAACCATATATCTTATATAATATTATCTTACAAGTTTTTTTATTCTGATAATCATGGTTCCACTTTTAATTCCGATTCTGATCATTTTTTCTCTTTTTTCCCCCTTTGTCAGTTCTGTTTTTCTTTCCAAAGACCCAGCTCCAGTTTTTACTCACATCCACTATAGATTTTTTTTCTATTTTACTCACAGTTTTTCTATAGGAATACACCACTTTCTCCTCTAATTCCTATTATTTCCTTTTTTCTAGTTGCTTTTTGTTTAACTTGTTATTTCCTTCCCCCCCTCTACTGCTTTAAAGTACAAAGTTAGGTTACTGAGCAGAGAAATGTATATAGTTTTTAGCTACAGGCAGTTTTTGCTACTTACAGCTGCAAGCTATTAATAGAATACTCTGTGTCTTCGTTTCTCTTTTATTTATCTTAAGACATTCTCTAACTTTCCCTTTTCAGAACTTTTTCATCTGTTATTGACATCTAGTCTCATTCTCTTGCTGTTGAAGCAACACTGTGTTATTTCAACCTTTAAAGCTTACTGCGATTGTTTTGTGGCTGAAATACGCTGTATACCATCCAATATCATATTTACTTTCGAGACGTGTATATTCTGATGTTTACTTATGTAATTACACACATGCATGCGCGCGCACGTACACACACACACACACACACACACACACACACACACTTGTTGATAAAATATTTTATTTTCCTTATTGATCTGTGTGGGGTTCTACTCATTCCCAAAGGTCTGATATTGACATTTTCTCATCATAGTGGAATTTTACACTACTCTTTACTGTGATGGTTAGTTTTAATATAACCTAGGGTCGCTTGGAAAGGAAATCTTAATAAGGACTATTAGAGTAGAATGGTCAGTGAGTATGTCTGTGGAGATCGTCTTATTACTCAGGTTCATTGATGTGGAAAGACCCAGACCATCTTGGGCGATAACATTCCCTAGGCCAGGGATCTCAGGCTGTATAAGTATAGAGAGGGGACTGAGCATGAAGAAACATGCTGGCATTTGTCCTCTCCCTGCTCTTGACTGTGGTATGACTAACTGCTTTAAGTCCCTACCTTAACCTTCTCACAGTGATGGATTGGAACCTGGATTATAAACTGAATAAAACTTTTCTCCCCTAAAATTGCTACTGTTAGGGTATCTTATCACGGCAACAAATGTGAAGCTAGGATAATTCCCCTCAATGTTTTTTCCTATTTTGGAGGGCTCTGTTGTAAAGTACATACGGGTTCACCATCTTGCTAAAAGACTGTCTCCTTTACCAATGTTTTTCTTTGTGTCTTATTTAGATTTCGTTTTGTCTCCTATTATATTTTACACAGATGTCTTTTGGTTCCTATTCCATAGTTCAGTTATAATTCTTTTATCTTTGAATTTAAGTTATGCATTTTGTAAACTGCATGTTGTTAAAGTCAGTAGTTTTCGTGCTCTGTAACAACCTCTATTTTTTGATAAGATAATTTAACTCATTGTAATTGAGTTAATGTCCTCATATGCCTCTTTACATCGCTCATAGTTCACATCCCTACTCTCCCTAACTGGTGCCTTATGCACTAGGTAGGTGTTTTGTAGCATTTTGATTCCACTAGACTCCTTAATGGTTTCCTAATGGACACTCCAGGGTTTACTCTTTGGGTCTAAATTTTCCAAACTCGGCTTGAGATTTATGTTAACTTAGTTCCGCTGGGCTACACAGACATGGTTCCTATATCGTTCTCTTTCCTTCCCTCATGCTTTACGAATCAGTATTGTACATATTATGTCTGTAAGTGCCGCAGGGTCAGACACACATTGTTACAACAACCGCTTTACATTATTCTGTAACCTCCACAGAAGTTAAGGAAATCGAAAGATAACAATTACGTAGCTGCGACCTCGTCAGTATTAAACTTCTTATTTATAATTTGTTCCTGCGGCTTCCAGTTACCATCTGGCAGAATTTCTTCGCTCAATGCAGCTTTGTTCCTACCCACACCTCTTATTCTCTTATTGGCAAAGCTAATGCATTCCAGGATGTTGAAGGCTCAACAATGCATCATATTACTCCTCTACGAAATTGCTTTTCTATCGGAGGAGAGAGCAAAGGCAAACTGTGGAATTTTTGTGTTTATTTTATAATTGTGTCATTACCTTTGCTGAGGGTCTTTTGTTTATTGGTGGGGACTCAAATTGTTTCTGGTGTCACCTGCTTTTAACCTGTGGCAATTTCTTTAGCGGTTTTCCTCTTGTATGAAGCTAAGTTAAGCCAAGCTACTCTTACTAGTTTGGTCCCTGGAAAAATATTTCCATGTTTGTTCATTTCAGAATTTCTTTGTTTTTCCCACTTCATTTTGAAATGAGAGCTTTTCTGATCATACAGTTTTGTTGATGCCCTCTCTCTGTCTGTCTCTTCTGTCTCTGTCTCTCTCTTTCTCTGTCTCTCCAATGCTCCACACACAGAGAGAGAACTCTCATTAATACAGAAAAGAACACGTAGAATTATCATTGTTGACATGTATGCATTTTCATTATTCAACAGTTTCATCCTACCACCTCACTACTGAAAAGAGCATCTCCCTGTGTGAGCATCTCCCTGTGTGTGTCGCACTGGGCTATCTAAGCGTTTGTCATTCTTTTTTATTTGTATGCATTCACATTCACCCATGTGAAGGTACACATGGGTAAGGAAGTGGACATAGAGTCCAGAGGTCAACCTTGGCTTCTCTTGTCTGAATGGACAATTATGGCCCAAGACACCCCAAGACCAAATTCTCAGCATGAAGAAGACTTTTTTGTCCCAAAGGTGCAAAAGGTAGAGATAAGAAAAAAGACAGGAGATAGAGGACAGGGGGAAGAGGAATGGAACAAGGGAGAGGAGGAAAGGGTATTTGTCCCAGGGGAGGAGGGGGACACAAAGGACTGTCTCTGGATAGAGAGGAGGCAGACTTGGCCCATAGGCAAATGGCAGTTTATAAAAGTAAAAGAAGAAACCCATGTGAGGATGGGGTGTTTAATTTTGATTGGACCTGTTAATTAGGTGAGCCAAAGGGGGGGGGGGCTTTTGATTGCTGGACTTCAATACTTTGATAGCTGGATCTTGGTAGTCAGCCTCAGGAAGAGGAAGTAGCCAAATAAGGGAATGGACCTTGGTGGCTCGCTTTAGAAATGTAACCAAACTATTTTTAGCAAGGCAGAGGGAATGGGAAGAAGGGCAAGGCCTGCCAGAGCCCTGTGTAGCATTCCAGGGCTGGCTGGCGAGGGTCCTTCACTGTCCTCTTCTGTTATAAGATCAACTCTCTCAATGGCCTGGGATGTCTGATCAGCTTGGCTGGGTGCTCAGCAAGTCCCTGCCACCAGTGCTAATACTAGAAACATGTGTGTGCCACCACATTTATTTATGTGGGTCCTGAGGCCTGAACTCAGATCCTTATTCTGGGATATCTCCTCTACTCTGTTTCGCCTTTTTAAGTAGACGTCTTTTCAAGCGAGGACTTCCTTGATTACCAAAATAAAACAAGCCTTGATCATGTCCTCATTCTTCACCCCAGTGTTACATTCAAACATGTTCAGTTAAAGTGTACAGATATTATAGATGAGTATCTGTGGGAAAGACAGTAAGTTCTGTGTCTAGACATTGCGTCTTGAGAATTAAGTCAGTTTTGGTTTAAATCTTTGGAGGAAATGGCAGCTGAGAGTGGCATTTTAATATTGTGAGCCTCTGTAAATACAAGTCTCTGTTGAATAATTTCTCATCAGCATTAGCATGCTGGCTTCCTGCTCCCTGTCTACTTTGTATTACTTCCGCAAAGACCCTATTATCTGATCCTACAGAGATCTTGTTTATAGTACACAAAACTCCCCTGGAGGGCTTTGCACTTAAAGGGGAGGGAGGAGCTCGGAGTAACAGTACCTTGGAGCAAACCTCTACCAAACAGGAAGCCTACCGTTTAGTATTCGTGTGTGTGTGTGTGTGTGTGTGTGTGTGTGTGTGTGTGTGTGTGCGTGTGTGTGTGTGCGTGTGTGTGTGCGTGTGTGTGTGTGTGTGCGCGCACGCGCACGCTTGCATGTGTATGTCTGTGTGTATGTGTGTGCCTGAGTGTGCTTATGTGTGCTCATGTGTGTATGTGTGCATGTATGCATGCATGTACGTGTATGTGTGTACCAGATTGTGCTTGTGTGTGCTTATGTATTTATGTGTGCATGCATGCATGCATATGCATGTATGTGTGCTTGCTTGTGTGCATGAGTGCATGTGCGTCTGTATGTATGTGTGTGCCTAAGTGTGCTTGTGTGTATGTGTGCGTGCTAGTGTGCATGTGTACTTGCAGGCATAAGTGCATGTGCACATGTATGTGTGTCTGTCTGTATGTGTGTGCCTAAGTGTGCTTTTGTGTACATGTGTGTGTATGTGTGCATGCATATGCATGTGTGTATGTGTGCGTGCTAGTGTACATGTGTGTGTGTGTGTGTGTGTGTGTGTGACATGTGGTAGTCATCTGTTTGTCAGCTTCAGTTCAAAACCAGCAGCAAGGCAAAGCCAAGAACAGGGATCTGCCTGCTGAGCACATCAGAGAAACAGCAGCCTTTGCCCGACTATTTTCTGCCGGGTTTTTTTTTTTTTTTTTAAAACGCTGAAGGCTTCGGCAGCGAATTGACAACATTTTCCTTGTGAAGCTTATTCAACATTTCTGTGTTGCCACAATTAGGCATCTCAGAAGCATGTGTTGCCATTCTATTCAAACCCTAGCGTCCGCTCTGACAGGTCACAGACTAAAAACCAGGATAATGACATTCTATCTTGATCACAGGATCCAGACGCACCAATCTGGTGTGGATCAAAAAAAGAAAACAACAACTCAAGGGCTGATTTAATTTCCTTTCCCTCAAATATTGAGTTCATATCGAAACAGCATGCCCAGTGTGAATCTCGTTAAGAATGTAGTTACTTAGCAGTCTGTAATAGCTACAAAAGTTTCAAGAAATTTAAAGTCCTAATACATGGAGGCCCGCCTGTGTTCATTTATTTTGCTAAGCATCCACATACCTGCATGGATATTTTCATTCAGAAGACATAGATGAGAAAATCTTCTGGATAATTTAGGATTTTAGATGGCTTCTATGTATCCAGAAAGTTGTGGGGGAGAATTATGCAAATTAAAAAAATAAACTGTATATGTGAGGGCCTGTGTATGCAGTGCCCATGGGAGCCAGGAGAGGGCATCAGAATCCCTGGATATGGAGTTACAAGCGGTTGTGCGTTGCCCACTATGAGTGCTGGGAACTGGGTGTGGGCCCTCTTCAGGAGAACTATACATTCTTAAGCACTGAGCCGCCTCTCCAGCCTCGGATATATTTTGACTGGCGTTTGCTTGAGCCTCGCTTTAATCCTGTTAGATCATTTGAAGTATCAATTATCCAGTCTTAACGGTCGCTTTCGAGATACAGGGACCTCGCGGAACTGTCCCTCTTTGGATTGAAAGACTACGGTTCTCCTCTGAGGCACAGAGGTGCCGTGTCTTACTTTCTCTGACACTCGCCTCACACTTGACAACTCTTCTGTAGACATAGGAGCTGGGAAGACGTGTCAATCAAATAGTCACTACCAATTTTTAGCCAGCTGTTCTCCTTTGAAGTCTTGTCTCTTCTCTCTGTAAGGTACATTATATCAGTAAATTGTCATGTACTGTTAGGCTTGTTGAAAGCACTTTTGAGGAGTAAAGGGGCCCTCCATTGTCTCTGCCAAAGTCCCTGTCTCGGGGACAGGCTGGCCTCCTAACTGTAATAAGAAAGGAAAACAGAATACCACTAAAAGTATTAACATTATGTAGATCTGAGAACAAGGAGAAGGTGAACAATTCCCAACCTAGATGATGGTTGTTTATTCCATAAATGTGAAGACATCAGTACTGAGTGTGGAAACTTACAAGTTCAGCCGCAGGACTCCTCCCCCCCCCTCTCGTGTGTGTGTGTGTGTGTGTGTGTGTGTGTGTGTGTGTGTGTACATGCATTGCAGGTGCAGGGGCAGGGGGTGGGGTAGACTCAATCGGGAACCTCAACCTAGGGGCTCAACCACTCCACTACCCAGTTGGTTTCTGCTGGATGACGCTGGTGCCTGGTCTGATGATGTCATCTATTTGCTGCCATTCGTTCTTTTCCTAGCATGCCTTACGAAGGTGAGGGCGGGGGGGGGGGGGTGGGGGATGATGCTGCTCTGCTAAGCTCCTCAGCGGGGCTTCCCCGGTGAACTTCTGCTCTATCCCCACCCCGATTTGATGGTAACCTTTGCCTGTTCTCTCAGTTGGACTGCTTCAACCATCACCGATGCATGTTGGGAGCACTTGGTTTGAAATGCTCTCTGCCTCTCGGCTTCTAGCTGCTATGCTTTACCCATTCTGTGACTTTTGCTGACTATGTACTCAGGGAACTCACTCATCCAAAACAGAAAGCATGCCATTCTAGATTATTCTCCAGATGGTACGGAACATGGTTAGCACAGTCTGCAGGACCTCTGTTAGGTTCCATTTCTATATAAAGCAATCTAATAAATAGCCTTTAACAATTCATCACCCTATCAATTCTCTTCCTCCAGAGAGCTCTGAGCAGTAACAGACATCCACTCCTTATTCTCCAGCAACATGAATATGGTGCCTTACAGGACAGAAGGACCTTTGCAGATGTGATTAGTTAAGGGCTCTGAAATCTTAGACTATCCATGTGTAGACTGTGTGCAGTGTAATCCCAACCATTCTTATACAAGGGATACAAGGTGGTTAGAGAAAGAGAAGGAGGTATATTGAAAGTGGAGGTTGGAATCACTAAAGAGATAGAGAAGCCTCTAAAAGTTGGAAGAGACAAGGAAACAAATTCTTCCCTACAGTTTCCAGAGCAAAGACGGTCTCACTGAACCATATTAGGCTATGGCTCCCAGAGTTATAAAATAATTAAGATGTGTGGTTTCAAAGTACCAGGTCTGTGATAATCTGTTACATCTCAGCAAGAAACTGATATGTCCCACTTTCTCGTTTTGGTGTTATAAAAGGAACACGTTCACTCAGTAATGCCTCCTGGATTTCTTTCTCTTTTTCTTCACAGCAAAATTCTTAAATTTGAACTAGAGTGTTGTCATGGTCAGGGTTAATATCGCTGTAATGAAACACCGTGACCAAAAGCAAGCTGGGAAAGAAAGGGTTTATTTGGCTTACACTTCCGCATTGTGGTCCATCACTGAAGGAAGCTAGGACAGGAACCCAGAAGAGAAACTTGGAGGCAGAAGCTGATGCAGAGGCCATGGAGGGTTGTTATTTACTGGTTTGCTTTCCCAGCTTGCTCAGCTTGCTTTCTTATAGAACCCAGGACCATCAGACCAAGGATGGCACCCACAGTGGGCCCTCCCCACATCAATCACTAATTAAAGCAATGCCTTCCTGGCTTCCCTATAGCCTGATCTTACAGAGGCATTTTCTAAATTGAGGCTCCCTTCCCTCAGATGACTCTAGCTTGTGTCAGGTTAACATAAAACTGTCCATCTCAACTGTCAATCAGCCTTCTAAAACAGTATTTACAGTTTTGTGTCTCATGCATTTTTCCCTGGGAAAGGAGCCATGGATTAGCTGAGCCACTGAAAATGATCTATGATCTCAACACTGGAAATGTCAGTCTTGACTGGGCACTGTCTACTTCCTGCATCATCCCCAGCAGAGTGTGATGGAGATAAAAGAAGAAACCGGTGGGCAGGAGAATGGTCATGGCCCATGTCGACAGTCCTTCCTCCAGGCACAGGGAGGAGGCTGACTGAGGTCTCTCTCTTCTAAGATGGCGGTCCTCTGTGTCCTTTAGGAGCATGTGCCAAAACTAGTCAGTCCTCAAAAGTGTGCCATAGCTTTACTGAGCATGGGACTGGGGGATGATGTTGGATTTCTCTCTGCTGTGCTGGACATGGTGGCATTGAGGCTGGTAGTGTACATAATGGTGTCCTGAGGACCTAGCTCCACTCACTTCTTGTCTGTGACCAGAGGTTATCTTGACCTCTGTGTGGAGTTTAAGGGCATCTCTCTGAGGTAGAAACCTTTTCCTGCCTGTAAGGATGTGGGCAGAAGGAGGGTTTCCTGTCTGACTCTCAAACGAGCTGTTAGCAGTACCCCCTCAGAGGCAAAGAGGGAAAGATTAGTCAGGCTGAACCAGAGGCACAGAACTGTTTGCTGACTGTCATTGCTGTGTGTGTGTGTGTGTGTGTGTGTGTGTATCAGTGTTAGTCTGTGTATGTGTGTGTATCTCTGTATGCGTGTGCATGCATGTGTGTGTGCATGCAGTGTGTATGTCTCTGTGTGTGTCAGTGTCAGAGTCTGTATATGTGTGTATCTCTCTGTGTGTCTATGTGTGTGTATATGCATGTACATGTGTGCATGTGCATGTGTGTGTATGTCTGTGTGTGTGTCAGTGTTAGTCTGTATATGTGTGTCTCTCTGTGTCTCTCTGTATGTGTATATATGTGTGTATGCATGTACATGTGTGTATGTACATGTGTATGTCTGTGTGTTTGTCAGTGTCAGAGTCTGTATATGTGTATCTCTCTGTATGTGTGTACATGCATGTGTGTGTGTGTGTGTGTGTGTGTGTGTGTGTGTGTGTGTATCCCCCTCACAGAGCAGTAGACAGCAGATCCTCAGGAGCTAGAGTTCCAGGCTCTTGTGAGCACGAAGCTAGGACCTGAACTAAGGGCCTCTGCAAGAACATTGCATGTTAAGCCATCTCTCCAGCCCCTGGCTGGCTTCCTTCTGAAACAAAGAGTGTCAACAGCAACCCAGCTGTAGCTTGCTTTCAAGCAAGCTGTAAGTGTTAAAGAAACCGAATGGATTTTGTTTGCTGAGCAAACTGGAGAAGAAGCCATAAAAATGACTTGAGAGCACATATAAAGACACCAGGGTTGTGAAGGGCTTTCCTCTCCACTCCGCTCCTCTCCGCTCCTCTCCGCTCCTCTCCTCTCTGCTCCATGTCATGCATTTGTATTATAGTAGCTACTCAGAGAGTCCACACCCTCCCTTTCCTCACAGAGATTAGGAGAATTAGGAAGTGACAGATCCAGACACAAAGCCAGCCATTCTGGCTCTGAGTTCAGCCGTCCCCTTCTCCCCAGCACCTACAAGGTCTCTCTCTCACCAGCCAAGAAAGTTTAAGCAGCAGGTGTGAAGCCTGGTGTTGGCTCCTCATTCGCTTTCATGGGAAGGAGGCCACGAGACTGTGCTCGCATGGCATTTGCTTTTGCCCCTGTGAAGCATTTACTCGATATGCTCTCCAGATAGACAGGTCATAGCGGACAGCATTAGAATACTTACGTCATCTAGGTAAGCACTCGATTGAAGCAAACTAATTTTTCTTTGCCTGAGAAGGCCTTGGAGAAAAACAGGGCAACGTTTTCTAAAATAGAGTCTTGCCTGTAGGCGCCAATTTAAACATTTAGGATCAACTTGACTTATATCCTTACTCACTTCAAATTGTATATATGACAGTTGTTTACACAATCACGCTTATAATCCTATAATCAATATATAATCATATGTAGTTGTACAATATACATTCGTTGTATATCTACCCAAACACATTATATGGGATATGCACACAATTATACATGGAGAAAGAATGGAATGACAAAGTTCCCTAGAGCTCCCTGGAGCACGAAGAAGCATATGGACTGTTCCCTTACACCTACTCCTCAAGCCCGAGTATTGAAGATTTATATAGTTAGAGACTATGTGGTGTAAATATGTATAAATTTATATTGTGCTAATTTATGGCATGTGGTACAGAAGGCTGCTTGCAAGTTGCAGTGTATTTCTTCCCACGTTTCTGCTGAAATATTCATCTCTGGGTTCCTTCCCCATGCTTGCCTTTGTCTCCCCACAGATGTTTGGAGCAGCCTGTTTTCAGGGGAGTGGAAGTTCTGCTTACTGAACGCGATTCAGGTGAAGAATGTGCTGTCTCAGCTCGGGTGCAACCAAAGGGTGTCCCCCTCACCTTCGGTCACGCCAGCTTCTGTTGGGAAGGCAATTGCTTCCGAGTAGAAACGTTCTCTATAGCTGCTGTCCCTGTCCTAAATGCATGACAGTGTCTTATTGTTTGTATGTTAAAACTCTTGCAAATATGGGGAACCTGATATGCATATAGAAATAATCTGGTGCAGTCTTGCTTTTATATTAGATACAGGATGGAAACAAGGGAAGACAAGAGAGAAAAATAAGTGTGCACATAAAAGCTGCTTCGAGGGCCAACACATGAGTGTGAACACAACACACACACACACACACACACACACACTCACACATACACACACACACAGGAGATGGGGAGAGGGGGAGAGAGAGCTAGAGGTAGACAGACAGACAGATGTGTAGGTAGGTGAGTAGACAGACAGATGGATGGACGGATGGAGGACTTTATGTTAGAGTCACTCTGGTCTGGTCCACCTCTAGTTATTTGTGGCTGAACCAAAGGGGAAAAGATGGCCAGAGATAAGAGGCTCACAGACCACACTCCGCCCACTCTTGCCTCCATGTAGGTTGCTAAAAGTACTCCTATTGACCTGCTTGAGTTAATCAATGTCTCTTTTCCCGGTCTCTCTACCTGGAGGCGTGTTCATTGGAAGTAGGGTGACTGAGGAGGTAGTGGTCAGGACGAGGAAGAAAACCAGTTGCCCCAAATTGATTAAATGGCTTCCAGATGATCACCAGCTTGCGGGGAGATGGGAAGAGGTTTTAAACCCCCATAGCTCCCTTCACAGGTCAGATCCACCTCTCTCAACACAGGGAAATTAGTGAGCAGCTATTTTTAGATTGTTTACTTCTCATCTGTTAGAATGGTGCTGCCTGAGAAGTTTGAGGAGAGTCGTATTTGCGGTACTAATGGAAACACCCATCGATCACACAGGATTCAAGAATCAGATCCACTTTGCAAGTCTCGTAAGTACCGTAAATTCACCAGTCCTCCCTCGGTGTTCCACAATGACAAGTTAACATTTGCACAGATCTTCAATATTTTGGAAACTTTTTATTAAAAAAATGCATTTTACCACATGAGCGCTTCTCAATCACCTTGTCAGTTTTAAAGTTTTGAAAGTGAAGGAAAACAGATTTTAAGTCTTTATAAGCAAGAGTCTTAGGGTCACTTAGGTGGGAAATATTGTAGACATAACACAATCATCGTCAGCCTTTCCAAGACAAGGGGGATAAGAAGGTCCATTTGGCCATTCTGGTGTTGAACAAACAAACAAACAAACAAACAAACAAACAAAATCCCCCAAATCCTGCATCTAAAATATTTACTGACACGCAAGCTTTGCTATGGCACTCCTGTGTGGTTCCTCATCATCCTGAGCTTTCTGTATTTCTCCATTCCATGCTGACCACACCCAGTGAGAGGACCAGCAGCCATACTCAGTCCATGTTGAGGAGAAATAAATGGAAAATTTGTTTGCATAGATGGTAAGGGCCTAGGAAAGCGTGAACTTTAGCGAGTTGGGGGACCATGGGAACACTGTGGAAAGTGAAGGGCCCAGCTGAGAGTTTCCTGTATAGGGCTCTTTCCTAGACCATCTTTCCTCCTCTCTATAATCTCTCAAGGAAGGTGAGACGTTGCTAGTACCCCATTGTTACTTCTCAGGTTTGGAGATGGTATGGTTGTGTTAGATTGGGTATTGTCAAGGATAAGACTGAATCTCCAATCCAAGCAACGAGTGGTTGTAATGGCTAGTGTTGATTTTCAAGTTGATGGGATTTGGAATCACCTAGGAGACAGGTCTTCTAGCGCACTTGTGAAGGATTATTTAGAGCAGTGTTGTCTCTGGGCGTGGCTGTGAGGGATTTTTCTTGATTAAGTTGTTCAAGATGGGGAGAGCCATCCTAAAATTGGGCTTGTGTCCTGGACTGTATATCAGCTTAGCATGGTATCCACCGCCCTGCTCCCCGACTGTAGATGCAATATGACCAGCTACCTCAAGCGCCTAACACCAGCCCCTCCTCCCCATGGTGGAGGGACTGTACTTTTAAACTGGGTTCAAAATGATTCCTTTCTCTTGTAAATTGCTTTTGTCATGATATTTTATGACAACAACAGGGAAAAAAAAGTTAACTCATTGGTGTGTGAGAAATTTGATCAAGAAGTAGCTTGAAGATTTTGAATGTATTTGAAGGAAGGAATCCTTTAGCCGCAGCTGAAGAAATCCGTGTGGTGGATTTTAAAGTCAGACATCTAAAAGTATTAACTCCCAGGACAATGGTTTGACTTTTTATGAGTCTCAGTGTGGTGAGAGAGAGAGAGAGAGAGGAGGAGATGATCTCTGGAGCTAAAAACAGGTGCCATGCCTCCACAAGTCTTTCTCTTCCTCTGACAGATCCATGAGTAATTGACTTCATTTACCAAACAGGCTGAGCACAACGTAAAATTATGCTACTCATCTGAACTGAAAAATCTCCTCTGTTTTTCCAGCATAGTCTCAGAGCACCATGTGTGAGAGAACACGACAGAATAGAAACTGATTATGCAAAATGAGAGAGAGAGAGAGAAAGAGAGAGAGAGAGAGAGAGAGAGAGAGCACTGCATCTCTTGGTGGCATGTGGCAGCCTGGCAGGGAAGACAGAGCCCAGGGACACTGGTTGCTATGTCTGACAACCATGTGTCACAAGCTGAATGGTGGGATGAAGCTGGGATATGGGCTTCCATGTCCTTCCACACAGCCCTCTAAGATGTGTTCGAGTTACACATAGGTGCTACTCATGCTTCACACTTTCAGAGAGGCATCCTGAGAGGCCGCTCAGAGACAACACTCAAAAGGAGGCAAGGAGGAAAACACTAGTCATTATTTTTTTTTTCCTGGTTTGTGGCATTATCCCAGAGTCTCTACTCTGGTCTTTCCAGCTCCTTCCAGAGATTGAATGTTCCTTAAGAACCTAGTTCACTCAGCACAGTGATCTTGAGGGCTTTGAAGAGAATGGAAGAGGTTACTTAATTACATAGAGAAGTAATAAGGAGGTGGCAGTACTCTGAGAATCTAAGGTACAGGGGAAATCAAAGTGATGTTCTGAAGATAGACGCTGGCTCCTGCAGTGTGTGAGCCTAGGAGCTATCCAGGGTCCTGGGTTCCTCCTGCTTCACCTCAGGCTGTCGCTGAGTTGGAGGCTAGATCAAGTCTCTGCTGTGGGCTTTGCCTCAGCTTGAGTTCATTCCAGCTTTCTTCCCTCTTCTGTGTTCTGCTGGACCTCCGTGATCCCAGAGCCAACCACGTGCAAGCCTCAGGCTTCATCCGATGGATAACCAGCTACATTCGATGCCACCTGCACTGTGGTTTTAATTAGGAACAGGCTGCTTCCTGGACGTTTCTCAGCAATGTTATACACACAGGGACACACACACACACAGGGACACACACACACACAGGGACACACACACACACACACACACACACACACACACACACACACACACACACACACACGGGCTCACGTTATTAGGCTGCATTGTATTTTTAGATACATTTTTGCATAAGCACATTGAACTCATGTACAATGAATAGATCGTGACTGACTTTAAGATTACCTGACTCCGGGGTTGGGGATTTGGCTCAGTGGCAGAGCGCTTGACTAGGAAGCGCAAGGCCCTGGGTTCGGTCCCCAGCTCCGAAAAAAAGAACCAAAAAAAAAAAAAAAAAGATTACCTGACTCCTCCCCAAAGTTTGTCTATAAATGTGTATATACATATGACTGAGTACAGGTACTAATAAAACTTGTCCAAAACACGTGTCCTGGGGGAAGTTTTGAAGACCTCTGTAATGAAGTCTGTATACTGTCGCCTAAACACAATCACGGCGTTATAGAAGTACCATGAAGAAGTGTCATGATTTCAAGGCTGGCACTTTGACCACAGTCATTTGAGTCTCCGTCCCTTTCACCACCTTCAGAATCGACCACAGGATTCTAAGGACCAGGTCTCAGAGCAGAGGGATTTGCCTTATTCAGATCCTGAAATATCTGAACACCAAAGTAATTAAGCAGAGAAAGAGATCACAAACCACTGGGGGGAAAATTTACAAAACTGTGTCCGTGCTGATCCTAAACGGAAAGGTGATTCAAGGAGAAGAAAGAGTTCTTGCTTATTGCCAAGCCTCCGAGACCAATTGGTAAACACAAGAATATCATCATTTTGTAAGCATTATGTTAAAGACTAGAGCAGACAGAAGTGTCACTGAATGCTAAATCTCATGGGAAACTTCAAAAAAGCAGGATATTTTCACGGTTTAAAAGTGTACGTGTGTGGGAAGAGTTTTCTGAAATATAGAAATGTTGGCTGGCGGCACCAGGGGAGCAGGTTGGCCATTCCGGGCCCGAGGGAAAACTGGGTCGGCCCCAGACTCCTTCTTCATGGTCTTAAAATACAGGAGATACTGGAAGCGAAAGCCAAAGGCTGGAGAGAGGGTGGTGATTCATGGATTCTATATGAAGCCAGATCATTGTTCTGAGGAGGGAACATAATATTATTTTAAGCCATGCAGTGACATAAAAAACATACAACTCATGTATTCTTTTTGACAAACTACTCTAGGTAATTGAGTGACTAACGAAAAAAAAACACGCAACAATGCAGACATTGCTTGCACAGAAGTGCTACAGGGGAGCATTTAAACCATCTAAACAAGAGTCTAATGCTTTGAAAGATCATTAAGGGAACCGAATGCAAGGTGTCATCAGTACTTCCTTAAAAAAAATTCCCAGCATAAAATAATATTGATGGCACTCACGCCCTTTTAAATTTAGAAGATAAAACATAAATTTGCACATTAACGCAACAAAATTTTGGGATTTAAGGGGAAAGAAGCAAGACGTATATAAACATGTATGTGTCAATCGCAGTGCTTTGTGGGAGGTGAGGAGTCAGGAGACCGACAGGAAGGAGATAGCTTGCTCCAGCGCTGTAACTGGTGAAGCTGTGCTTAGGGTCACGTGGGACCTGGTAAGAGAGGGTGAAGCATGCTGACCATGGCCACTGCAGGTGATTACAGCCGACTGCTAGGCCCTAAAGCAGTGAGTAGTTCTCAACCTTCCTAATGCTGTGACCCTTTAATACGGTTCCTAATGTTGTGGACCTCCCCAACCATAAAATTATTTTCACTGCTACTTCATAACCTTAATTTTGCTACTGACGTGAATTATAATGTAAATATCTGATCCGTAGGATATCTGATATGTGACCCCTGCAAAAAGGTCATCTGACACCCCACCCCCCGCCGAAAAGGGTTGAGACTCACAGGTTGAGATCTTAAAAGGTCTCTGGGATGGAGAGGTTGCTGTAACTGGGAGCTGTGGCTGTAGCCAGGGCTGTATGAGAGCAATCATCTTAAGAGCCATCTTTAGGGGAAGAATATGGCTCTACCCACCCAAGATCCTTCAGGAAGGGACGTAGGAAGTGGTTACACTGGACTCTCTTTCTTCACATTCTCCATCGTCTGCCACAGCTGACTGAGTCCAAGGGGATCCTGTGGTTGTGGAAGCCCTATCGGAATTCCTAGAGGTCAGCCTCTGAGACATCAGGATCTCAGGAGTAACCACAGGACATTCAGCATTGAAAACGGATGCCATTATTGGGGTGATCATTTTTACTAAAGATAGAGAGGACACGGGCCATTGTTGTGTGTTGTATTTCCTACTTTAGGGACCTCAAATTCATCCACACTCTAAAACTCATAAGAATTTCAGCAGAAAGTGCACTTAACCATATTCATCTTGAATATCTAAAACGTATTTCATGGTAGGCTATGTCATGAGTGACGACTCCTCATACCCCCATGGAACTTTGGGAAATATAATACTAACAAGTTCAGGAATGTACTCTATACAGATCACAACTAATTAAAAATTCACAAAGCAAAAAAAACAATACCAAAGGCCCTCTAAAATTAGCAAGCCTCATTGTATTAAAACCAAAATGTAAAGGGCACAGCTCCCTTAGCATCCTTTTCAACAAAAGATTCTAAAAACTTAAATTCCTAAAAAATGGGGTCGGCAAAGTGCTATATTTCAAACTTTACGAAAACACCCATGTCTTAGGGACTGCACGTAAAGGATCACGATTTGGAAGTATACCAATGTCTCTTGCTTTGTCTTTGCCTCTGCCTGGGCATGAAGATGTTCAACGGAGATGAAAAGACCATTGTTGAAATGGAAGGGGGAAATTACGGCTGAATTTCTAACATTTGCATCTAGAAATTTTAGCTGTATTGCTAGGGAAAGGCATTACACTGTCTTTGTACATATCTCTCCTGAACATAGCAAGAGGTAGAACTTGTGGGTCATTTCCACATTGTGCTTAGACCCCCAAAGAAGCATATAACACAGAGAGAGTGCAGAGACAAAAAAAAAAGCCACCCTCTCAGTTCCCTAGCAAGCTGAGGGAGACCCAGGAAACTAAATTTAGACACATTGCATTGGTAAGCAAATGAAGGGACTTAGCTTAACTACATAGGAGTTCATGGGTTATGGACAGGATAGAGAATTTCCAACATGCACTACGGAGAGATATCATAGGTAGCTGAGAGGATTATGTAGGCAACCTGCCTCACTGGGCTTTTCTTTGTACCACGGCCTCCTCCTGAGGAGTGTGAGGCTAATGGCTAATCCTGAAGGAAGAATGGGAATAGAACATGGATCACTTAGTCGTCTTGGGCCAGTGGGAGCTTAAAGTCCCACCTTCAAGGGCAGATGGGTACAATGCTTCAACCACAACACAGTATCCAGGAGATAGATAGCACTGGGATCATTGTTCCCTAGCTCTGACCAGTGATAATTCACGAGTCCTCTGATTCCTATCTTCATAGCCTTTACATCTGTAAGGATGTGGAAGATAGAGTTTGCAGTCAGACACAGAAGGGCATAGTGACCAACTGTCCCCATTTGCCTGGGGCTAAGTGGTTGGTTGGGATGAGGGGAATTTAGTGCTCATACTGAGACACGGATGGACAAACCAGTATAAGCCCATTACCCTACATGGGTAGCCAAAGTCTGAAAGGTTGGATGCTGTTTTCTCATCCAGACTCAGCTTTAGCTTCATGGAGGTCATTTAATAGAGTGGAGTGATTCACCCAATCTGGGCTTCCGGTTTCCCCAGCTCTTCAATACTAGAAGAGCAATTTCAGGCCGATGAATGTCATTACATGGCTGAAAGCAATAGGTACAGCATGGAAAAGAAAACCCAGCACCACAAGAGCAAAGCAAGATAAACAATGTGACATAAAGAAGTATGAGAACAGCTTCTGGAAGAGGAATTCATACAGAATTCGCTATCCACCATGGCAAATAGAGAATCCCAGCTAAGATGGTGGGCAGCATATGGGAGAACTGCTTCTAGATACCGAACAACAGGGAGTACCAGAGTGTGGCTTCCCTAGAGCATGGCTATTCATACGTCCAGTGATTTCTGAAGTTTATAACCTGGAGAGGTTGACTGGCCAGAGTATAACCCCAGCAGTTCTCTTGAGAAAGCCAGAGGTTGGAGACCAGGGATAATGAAGCAGAGTAATCTGTAGGACAGAGGATGGCATTTGTAGGACAGTGATCTGGTTTGGTTTTTGCATTTGTGATAAAACACTCTGACCAAAAGCCACTTGGGGAAGAAAGGGTTCATTTCATCTTTCACTTCCTGGTCACAGGTCATATAGTCCATCACGAAGGGAAGTCGGGGAAGCAGAATCCATGAAGGAGCACTGCTTATTGGCTTACTTATTAAGCTCAGCCATACAATCAAGGACTCCCTTCCTAGGGATGACTCCTCCCATAGTGGGCATAGTCCTCCTACATCAATTAGCAGTCGTGAATATGCCCCATAGGCCAACCTGATCTAGCCAATTCTCTAGTTGAGATTCTTTTTCCCAGTGATTCTAAGTTGAAATGATATTGGCTATAAAATCTAACCAGGGCAGGACAGAAAGACAGATACTCAGAGAGTCTCAACCTTCCTAATGCTACAACCTTTCTATATAGTTCTTCACATTGTTCTTCACTGACTGCCCCCTGCCACTAGCCACAAAATTATTTTTGTTGCTACTTCATAACTATAATTCGGCTACCGCCATTATTCATATTGTAAATATTTGATATGCAGGAGATCTGAGATGTGACCCCTGTGAAAGGGTCGGTTGAACCCACTGGTGGTGAAAGGGCTCACGACCCACTGGTTGAAAACCATGGCCTAACGTATCAGCAGGAAATAAAATGGGAAGAAAAGAGTGACGAAAACCTTCGAGGCTTACACAAGGCTGGAAACAGAGCACATCTCCAGCACAAGACAGGAGCAATGTAATAAATGGGTTAGCCCTGGTAGTGAGAATAACATTTCTGCTCTTGTCCTAGGCCAGGTTTTGAAATCTTAAAGGATCAAGCTGAACTGAAGTCCCTTAACTACTTGTCATAACGAAGTCACCCAGGCAATGAGTACAACCCAATACCCAGGTATGTAACATTCAACATGTCCGGTATCTTATAAAAATGTCGGTAAGGATTCAAAGTTTAGGGAGATAGTCTCTTCAGGTTCCATATTTCCACTGTTCTGTGTCTCAGCTGAGGACAACTTTATTGACTCCTGGGAGACTCCCCCACCCCAGGTCTCTGGGATTTTCTAGCACCCCCCTACCTCCCACCCCTACCCCTGGCAGATACACACTTCCTTTCATTCTCCTGGCCCTAGGGTCCTCTCTCCTGTTTTTCCTCACACCTGATCCTGACCTCCCCATTCCCCTCCCTGCCCCGTCTCCCACCCAGTTCCTCCCTCCTTCCTCTACCTCCTATGACTATGTCATACCCTTTTCTAAGTGAGATTCAAGCATTCTCACTTGGGTCTTCCTTCTTGTTTAATTTCTTGAGTTCTGTGGGGGTGTTTCATGGGTATTCTGAACTTTATGGCGAATATCTACTTATCAGTGAGTAGATTCCATGCGTGTCCTTTTGGGTCTGGGTTTCCTCACTCAGGTTGCTATTTTCTAGTTCCATCCATTTGCCTGCAAAAAATCATGATGTCCTTGTTTTTGATTGCTGAATAGTATTCTATTGTGCAGATGAGTCACATTTTCTGTATCCATTCTTCAACTGAGGGACATCTGGTATGTTTCCAGTTTCTGGCTATTATGAATAAAGCTGCTATGAACATAGTGGAGCATGTGTCCCTGTGGTATGGTGGAACATCTTTTGGGTATATGCCCAGGAACAGGACAGCTGGGTAATCAGGTAGAACTATTTCCAATTTTCAGAGAAATCACCAGACTGATTTCCAGAGTGATTGTATAAGTTTGCAATCCTAACAGCAATGGGGGAGTGTTCCCTAAACCTGAAGAGGCCACCTTCTGTAGCCAGGCAGGACCCCCAGTGGAGGGATAAGGACACCAATCCACCCACAAAACTTTTGACCCATAATTTGTCCTGTCTAAAAGACATGTAGGAACAAAGATAGAACAGAGACTGAGGGACTGGCCAGTCAATAACTGGCCGAACTTGAGACCCATCCCATGGGTAGGCTCCAATCCCTGATACTATTAATGATACTGTTGTGTTTCCAGACAGGAGCCTAGCATAACTATCCTCTAAGAGGCTCCATCCAGCAGAGGACTGAAACATAGGCAGATACCCACAGCCAAACATCAGGCAGAGGTGAGGGACTCGGTTTTTTTTAAAAAGATTTATTTATTTATTATATATAAGTACACTGTAGTTGTCTTCAGACACACCAGAAGAGGGAATCAGATCTCATTACGGATAGCTGTGAGCCACCATGTGGTTGCTGGGATTTGAACTCAGGACCTCTGGAAGAGCAGTCAGTGCTCTTAACCGCTGAGCCATATCTCCAGCCCCGAGGTCAGGGACTCTTATGGAAGAGTTGGGGGGAAGGATTGAAGCCCCTGAAAAGGAATTGGAAGACCAATAGAGTCAACTAACCTGGACCCTTAGGAGCTCTCAGAGACTGAGCTGCCAACCAAAGAGCATACACAGGCCGGACTGAGGCCCCCGAAACATATGTAGCAGAGGTGCAGCTCAGTCTCTATCCAGGTCCCCCAACAACTGTCCTTTAGGACAGGGACTGTCCCTAAAGCTGTCCACAGAATCTATTCCCCAACAGAGCTGCTTGTTTGGCCTTGGTAGGAAAGGATGTGCTTTACCCTGTAGTGATTTGATGCACCAGGGTAGTGGGGATACTTAGGAGGGGCACTCTCAGAGGAGAAGGGGAAGAGGATGGAGGAGGAAACCTGGGAGGAGGCAGTGATTGGGATGTAAAAGAAAGAGATAGCGATGTTATATATGACTCATAACAAGAAGAAAAGGCCATCAGTGGGAACAGACACAGAAATGACAGGTGATAGGATTACTGGGAAAAGATTTAAAGCCACTATTAATGTTTGTGTTTTATGAATATGGCCAAACATCTTAAAGACGTTATGTACATGAGGAAGAGAGAACATTTAAAATTAAGAAAATAAACTCCATCCAGATAGGGGGAAAGTGCTTTGTCATAAATGATAGTGAACAGAATTAACTTGACAGTGGCTTAGAAACAGCAAGAGAAATTCCTCCAGGGAGAACGTAGGCATTTTTACAAACCCAAAGAAAATGAACAAAGAATTAGTAGCCCGTGAGAAATTATCAAGAAGTTTGATATACATGTAATTGAGCCCCAAAGAAGAAGGAAGAAAAAGAAGACCGATTCTCCCGGATTTACAGGGTGTTGCTATCACTAAATGCCTCGAGAAGTTGAAACTACCATTCGGTCTGAAGGGTATGTGGTCCACTCCTGCTGAATATCACATCTGATCCCACAGTAAATATCAGCTGTGTTTGAATGTCTGATTAGAGCTGTGGCTTACAGAGGCTCTGGGTCCTGCGAAGGGACTGTCCTGCCCAATGGTGGAAGAGCCTAAATTCAATACTGGATGTACAGTTCCTACCTAATGCTGATCACGCCGGCACTATTCAACTCTGAGCAACAGATGGGAGAGTCTGCTACTACTCCGCTGGTTCTACACCTCCAGGCTTTGTTAGGTAAGAGTGCAGAGCTCTCTGAGAAGGAAGGGGGGTTCCCAAAGCGCATGCGATACAGGCACTCCTCTATGTGTGAGGTCACATCCCAGCAATTCATCATAAATTACAAGTATGTAACCCAAGGTGCGTGTATGTATCTAGCTCACCGAAGACTGGAGCTTAGCAAAGCAGCCTGCCGTAGAGCAGCGATTTTCAACCTGTGGGTTGTGTCTCCTATGGATGTCACATGTCAGAGACCACGCATATAAGATATTTAGATTATGATCTATAACAGTAGCAAAATTGTAGTTATGAAGTCAGGGCAAAATAACCTTATGGTCGGGGGTCACCACAATATGAGGATCTGTATTAAAGGGTTGTGGCATTAGGAAGGTTGAAAATCACTGCTGTAAAGAGTCGATCTTTTCCTCCTGTGACCAGGTGACTGGAGGCTGTGACTTTCTACCTCTGTTTAGCATAATCCTTGGGGGAGATACTGCTGGCCCAGGCAAAGGTCCAAATCCAAACGCTTGGCCACAAAGTCTGTTTAATATGTATAGACTTTGTGACCCGAAGGTCCCAGACATCATTAAGTCAAACCATCGTAAGTTGACAGTCCTGGATATAAACCTCCAATTTGAAAGAAAGAACCTCTTGGGTCTCTCCAAAAAAATGAGTATTAACACCACCAGTTCAAGAGCTCATCCCTGAGCTGAGGGTACAATAAGCTAATAGGACCTCTCATTTTAGTTTCAAAGTTTGATTTCTGCCTCTTTTCTCATTCAACATCACAGAAGAAATCTACCTGGGGGTCCTATCTGCTGTGACAATACTTCCCATGGCTAAGTCGACCAGCTGAACTCAGGAACACTCTGTATTCTCTTATGCTGTCTGACTGTTTCTGGGGAGTTGTCTGCCCACACAGGCCCCCCAAGTTCCAGCCTCTTTGGATTTCCCAGTTGAGGGGTTGAGTTGAACTATCTGAGTTCCTCACAGTAAGGTGAGAGGAAGCCATATCAATCGGAACCTCTCACGTAGCACACTGCACACGTGGTGCACTCCTGGGACTCTGATTCCATGAGAGAGCCATGATATGGAAGTAGCCTGTGTCCCCTGGATTGTCCTGGTGGGAAATCTTCACATCTGCTAGAAAAGCCACTATTGGGCTGGTCAGTGAATAGTCATGGGCTCCTGCTGAGTTAAGACACTGCCGCTTTACACTTTGCTTATGGTTCTAAAGACAGTACTTTCATCCCAACGAAGTGTTGATAGGATTCTGTCTTCACCTAACCTTCCAAATGTAGCCCACATCTATTGAACACCACAATCCATTGGGTAGCAAAGGCATATCGCATTCTGCCTGCCCAGGCTCGCTTCCTAACATACTGCTGCTTGGAAACCTGAAAAAAAAAAAACAGGAAGTGGCCTCCATTTCTCCCCACACAAGAAGTATGATATGATTTATGAGCTCACGGTTCTTAGAGGCGAAACTGTTGCTGCAACATTCCAGTGTAATTCCTACAGGATTCTCCATACTTATCCTTATTCCCACAGGCAAGCGTGGCTCCCACATCTCATGGAAAAAGCCTCTTTCTGCAGAAGACAAAGACCAGACCAGAAGACCACAGCTGTCCAAATGCAAAGAACAACTGACCGTGGAGTCCTCAGACCCCACTGATGCAGCTATAGCATTCCTCTATATCAAGGAGGGAATGGCATAGGAGAGGGGATGGAAAGACCTTAAGAGCCAGAGGACACCTGCTCTGGGACTATGTCTTCTCAAAAGGACAGGAAACCACACCCATGAAGTCCCAACAATATGGCTGAATAAGGACCCGAACAATGGCAGCACCAGTTGATGTGCCAAAATGGATGGGGAAAGCTCACAGGGCCCCGCCCCTAGATGAAGAGCAGCAGGCAATTCATGACTACAGAGAGAGCGGTCTTCCCCAGTGACGAGCTCCCTAAATGGTCAACCCTAAAAACATGTCATACAAGTAACACTAAACAGAATCAGCAGGATAATAAATCCCGTGTGTGTGTGTGTGTGTGTATGCATGTATATATATGCATATATGTGTATATACATACATATACACATATATGATTTTAGTGTCTGCTGAGTCTGGTTACATATATATATACCTATATATTTATATATGTGTGTATATGCATGTATATATGTGTGTATATGCATGTATAATATGTATATATGCTCATATATATGCTCATATATACATATTATACATGCAAATACACATATATATACATACACATACATATACATGATTTAGTATCCAGCTGAGTCTGCGTACACATACATATACACACATATTCACGTGTGTGTGTGTGTGAAGAAAAAGAGGCCATAAACTTGAGAGGAGTCATGAAGGAAATGGGGATGGAATGAGAGAGGGGAAAGAGGGGATATGGTGTAATTATATTTTATTACAATAAAATAAACTTTTAAAAAGAAAAGGAAAAAGGTACAATGTCAGGAACCTGGGGAAAACGGGATGAAGAGAACCAGTCAGAACAACTTCTTAGGGGCTACACACCTCTCAGTCTCCAAGCCTTCTGTTTATTATAGCACCGATTACCAGAGTGAGGTAAACGATGGGTGTGAATGTTTCTCTGTGACTCAGGACCTGCTAGGTTTCCTGTGAGAATATGCACGCTGGAAGAGTAGAGTGGACATACTGTGTGTTGAAAATGTTTACTTTGTTTCCTTTTTATTGGGAATAGATTCTTTTCTCGAGTAATACATTCTGATTACAGTTTCCCCTCCCTCCCAGTTCCTCCCCATTTCCCCTACCACTCTGATCCACTTCCTTCCTGTCTCTCCTTTAAAAGGAACAGAAAATATAACAAAATAAAATAGAATAAGGTAAGACAAAAACGATCACATTGAAGTTGGATAAGACAAACCCACAGAAGGAAAAGAACCAAAGAGAAGGCACAGGAATCAGAGACCCATTGGCTTACACACTCAAGAATTCCATAAAAACAGGAAAGTGGAAGCCATAACTTATATGAAAGGACCTGGTGCACACCTGTGCAGGCCTTGGGCGCTCTGTTTCAGTCCCTGTAGGTTTCATCCCCTCGGGCTCTTACGTCTTTTCATTTCTTCTTCCACAGGATTCCCTGGACTCTGGGAGGCGGGATTTGATGGAGACATTCCATTCAGGACTGAGTTGTCAAGGTCTCTCACTGTCTACATCTCACATGTATGATTGTGAGCTCTCCATTTGTTCCCATCTGTTGAAAGAGTTCGCTTCTCTGAGGATAGCCAAACAAGGTACTGATCTGTGAGGAGAGCAGAATGTCAGTAGGCGCCATTTTCCTGGTGCATTTTTGTTGTTCCTGTTTGGTTTTTAGAAGAGTAGTCTTGGTTTTACTGTAGGTCCCTGGGAGGTGTAGTCTCTGGCTCTTGGTCCCCCAAGAAGTGTCAAGTCTAGGTTCTATGTCCTGGAGTAGGCCTTAAGTCTATTAGTTATCATTGTGTAACTCCTAGCTGCATGCTACCATGGCCCTAGCTTAACTTGCAGACAGAACACCACTGTAGATCAAAGGGTTTATGGCCGGCTTGGTGTTTCCATTCCTTCTTCTAGAGCACGGTAAGTACCTCGCCATTCTAAAGACACCAGGACAGGGGTGAAGGTTCCGTGTGGGCACCAGCTCAACTTTTCCATGTTCAATGAGTTGGGGAGGTATTCAGCAATGGGCCCCTGCTTGCTGCCAGTTAGTTCATGGAGAGGCCACCATTGTCTTTATAACAGCCTGAGTGTTTTGAAAATTCCTATAGGACCCCTTTGGCCTACAGCTCACTTAGATGTACCCCAAGAACATCTGAGTACTGGAGGTTTCATTTGGTGGCTACAGATGGCTACTTGGGACTCTGTCTCCCCCGTATTTGGTGATTTTATTAAGGTCGTCTTCATGTAAGTATAAAGTTTAGGAAGTCGCTACTGTGATAGGTTTCCACGCTACTCCTCGCACGACCCACAATGACAACTGTCTCTCCTCCTAGTCCCCCCCTTAACCTCCTCTCCCTTCTCCACTTCCTGTCTCATCTCTCCCCATCCATCCATGATTACAGAACGGATAATAGAAAACCTTCGCTCGCAAAGGTCAAAGGTAGATTGGCAGGCAGAGGATGGGAATGAACATTGTCTGAGTAATTTCACAGGCCGATACCCGATTTAAAAGGAGCCTACCACGTAATTGACAGGAAACAGCCTGGAAAGAACAGAGGGGCAGAGCCTCCCAGAGAGGAGAGAGGGACCAACCAGGTGGCTTTTCCTTCTGTGTCACCCAAGGGGCCTTGGTTACCTCTGACCTTCTCTCGGTGTAAACGGTTGTGTCCTAAGGTTCATTCCACGTATTCATTCTTTCTTTCATCCGTGTAATAAATGTTTCTAGTGCCTTAGGAACCAGCAAAGTCGGAGTTTCAGATATAAAATAAATAGGACAAAAGCATCGCCCTATGGGGCCGAGTATCCTGCTCTTTCTATATAAACAGCTGTGACTTAAGAGAAAGTGCGTTGAAAGCGTGAAATCTGGTTGTTTGGAACTAAAACATTTTACATTAAGAATATCACCATTGAAATGGCTGGAATGTCGTCTGCTTCATACATGTTGCAACTAAAACTGAAAAAGAGGATTTTTTTTTCCTACCTACACTTTATTATCTTGTATCTTACCATCTTATTGATGTTCACAAAAGATTAAAATGTTGGGCAGTCAGTCCCGAGTAATCTGTCTTCTGGCTACATTTATTTTGATTTTTACTTTGCTCTCTCACTTATCTATTTATCTTTAAAATGGTTTCTTACTCTCTAACCCAGCCTGGCCTCCTCACTCTGAAGTTCAAGGTGGCTTTGAATTCATGGAAATCCCCCTGTCTCATTCTCCCAAGTTCTGGGACCTTGGGTGTGAAATTGCCATGTTCACCCTGTTCAGTATTTTAAGTAAAATAAACATATATGGAATGAAAATACATCTGTCATTTCTCTTATACCATAAAACACGGTCATCGTGTTGTAAGAGCTAGCCACCTTCGTCATCCAGTCAATCCTACCCTTCACTAGGTCGAGGGAGATGGACGATACTGGTGGCGGGCTGTGGACCCTAGCCATCCAGAAGTGAGTCTTCAGGTACCTTGGAAGTCAGAGTGTCCTCCCAACTGGCACAGTGAAGATGTCTGGGAGCAACTGTGTCCTCAAGGCTTCCTGCAGAAAGTAGATGGCACACACAAATGGAGCCTGTGGAAACTTTATTGAGGGGTTATTTTACAGATGTCTTAATGGAGCCTCAAGAATCAAGGGGATCAGCTTGCAGGCTGCCAACAGTGGGAAGCTATTGTCATGTCAGGGTCTAAAAGGCTGAAGGATGAACACAGGCACATGTGTATGTGTAAGTGTGTCCATGTCTGCATATATGTCAGACCCAGTGGGATTTGAGTACAGTGTTTCTCTGACTTGTCCTCTGTCCCTGACATTAATTCCTCTGCCTGGTTATGTCACTGGTGATGCTTCCTAACTTGTGCC
Source organism: Rattus norvegicus (assembly GCF_021556685.1). NCBI lineage: Eukaryota > Metazoa > Chordata > Mammalia > Rodentia > Muridae > Rattus > Rattus norvegicus. Next base: position 18,540,581 of record NC_141550.1, on the reverse strand, counting down.
TTGTTTGGTTTGTTGAGCATTTCGCTTCCAACATTTCTTTCCTTTCTTCAAACTCAGGTTCCTTCGCTGAAACTGTCTTCTACCTTGCCAACATTTTTTTCCACCTTGCGGGCATTGCCCTCGGTGTTGCTGACTTTCCTCTCCAGCATCTGAATCACAAATGTCATTCTGTATCCTCTTTGAGGTCGTCGATCATTTTTACTAGGAAACCTTTGAAATCTCGATCCGGGGTTTTACTGACCTTGAATGCGGTAGGGGAAGGGTTTTGATTGTGGGAAGGACTCACCCAGCCTCATCTTTTCCTAGCGCTCGTGTTTCCACAATGCGATGCACATGTCTGCTGCTTGAATATCTCTTCTGGTTTGATTCGGGGATCTTTTACTTAGCAACCTACTCAGTGCCAAGCACCATTTAGTGAAGATGAAGCAAATGCCGGGACAGCCAGCTCTGCAAGGCACAGATGATGTAGAAATACACACAGAATTGATCACAGCCTACCAATCAAAGCCACAATTGGCCATAAAATAGGCAGAATGCGAAATTTAAAATGTTGTAGGGTCAACAGGAAAACCCTAAATGAATGAGATGGAGAGACGAGACAGAGAAAATGATGGAGAGAGAAAGAAGGTTAAAGAGAGTGACGGGGCATAGAGCCTGCGCTAGTGGGGAAGGAATTACAAGAGATTAGAAAATGTATTTTTAAAACAAGAAAAGAGATTTTCCCCCCCAAAAACGATGACATTCAAAAGCAAAATGAAATAGAAAAAAAATAAAAAATTTTAAAAAACCGTGAAATTGTTTTTGTGAAAAGTTAAAAACAAATCCATTCTGGTAAGATAAAGTCAAAATACCACCAAACATATGGAAGGGAAAGAGAAGGACAGGAGGAGACAACCCAGAGGCAAGAAAGGGAAAAACATATAAAAATTACTCAGTGATGAAATGTGTAAACAGAATTAGAGGACTGACTGTAGAAAGGAGAATAAAAAAATAAAGCATGATTTTTAAACATTATACACTAAAATATACTGCTAAAAAATTAACAGTGGGTAAGCATAAGAGGGGAAATTAGATGAAATGTTGAGGTAGCTTCTCTCTTAAACCTTCAATGCGCGCACTGGAGGAGGATAGCGGAGTGCTTGAACTTGCCAGCTTTTGACGTCTTTCCTGTGCCGTTAGCCGGACGTGTGTGACGCCCAGCTAGCCTCACTTCAGCCCTTTCCTGTCGTGTCACACCAGGAACCATTGCTGGTTACCCTTAGTTATGTAGTTTATAGGCTGGGTAGGTTCATCTTCCTCTGTCACCCGCTGGAATGGCTAATCCCTAGCTTGGTTGGGGGTGTTTTCCAAGTGCATTAGGAGTATGAGAAGCAATCATGACCCGGGTTGTATGCAGGTGGAGAGCCTGTCTTCATACTTTCAAGACCTAAGTACTAGCCAACCTGCTGATGGATGCAGTCAGGGGACTCGAGCTGGCAATTAGAGGTGCTGGGTTTACGGCTCGGGCTCCGTAAGTCAGAGCTGGCTTTCTTCCTCCCTCACTTCTCAGGACTATGGGGCTCCCCGGTACAGCTCTGTTGCTGAGATCTGCTCTTGGCAACTGAGCAAGGGATTGACCCTTCCTCTGCACGCGTGGGATTGGCTCATCCTCCTTCACGTCATCGGATTGGCCCTTCCCTCTGCTTGTCAGGAGATTGGCCCTTCCCCCTACTGTCACGGGATTGGCCCTTCCCCCTGCATATCGTGGGATTGGCTGGTCCCTCTGCACGTCACGGCCTGTGCAGAAACTTCCCCACCTCTGCTTGTCAGTCTACCTCCTCAACCTTCCTCAAAGCCTCCCTGTGCTCTCTCTCAGCCCAGGGGTGTGGCAGGTTAAATTTGAATTCCCTGTCTTGTGATTGTTTCCCATTCTCAGGTCCTCAAGTAGCAAACTTTCAAACAATGGGCACTTTTTGGAGCTGGTCAGCGGCCCTTGCCCTCTAAGTCATATGGTATGACTGGAAATGTTTTGAAGCTTGTGAGATCTCTAAGGTTGCCCCCAGGGTTAGATACGATTGCCCGTCTCATTTCACCGGGGCTACATGCTTGCTTTTTGAAGGTTTCATCTGTAACTTGTTTCCCTGTTGAGAAGCCACACAGCTGGAATGGGATTCAGCCCAGCTTTCTATGCATGTCCACCTTTTTCTCTGCACGTTTCAGATGTCCATCACTACCTTTGTGAATTTCTGAGTCAATCTCTCTGTCTCTGCCTGCCTGTCTCTGTCTCTCTCTGCTTCTCTCTGTGTCTCTCTCTTTTTACTCTTTGTCTCCGTTTCTGACTCCATCTCTCCATCGATCCCCCTCCCCTTACCCCTCTCCTTCCCTTCCCCTCCCCTCCCTCCTCTGTGATATATAGATATAGATATAGATATAGATATATATCAATTATTTTCTGCCCTATATTCCTTTTTTTTCTTTTCTTTTTTTCGGGGTTGGGGACCGAACCCAGGGCCTTGCGCTTCCTAGGCAAGCACTCTACCACTGAGCCAAATCCCCAACCTCTGCCCTATATTCTTAAGACAGTCTCTACTTTGTAGGCTTACCCATAAGTCACTAATTGAAATGTAAATAAATCTTACCAAGAAAAATCTCACAGGCTGGGACCCTGTGATTAGTGCTTGAAGTTGAATCAAAGTAATGACTGGCTAAATGCCTAAGTAGCTGCAGTCTTTTAGAATTGACACATAAAATTAATCACAAAGAGCAAGACCTGAATTAAGTTACCGAGCCTGAGTAGTGGGTCTTGGGAAAGATGCTGCAACATATAACAAGGACACGTGCTCCACTCTGTTCTTAGCAGCCTTATTTATAATAGCCAGAAGCTGGAAAGAACCCAGATGTCCTTCAACAGAGGAATGGATTCAGAAAATGTGGTACATCTACATAATGGAGATCTACTCAGCTATTAAAAACAATGACTGCATGAGATTCATAAGCAAATGGATGGAACTAGAAAATATCATGAGTGAGGTAACACAATCACAGAAATACACACATGATATGCACCCACTGTTATGTGGATATTAGCCCCAAAGCTTGGAATACCCAAGATACAGTTTACAAATCACATGACACTCAAGAAGAAGGAAGGTCAAAGTGTGGGTGCTTCAGTCCTTCTTAGAACGGGGAACAAACTACTCACAGGAGAAAACATGGAGACAAAGTGTGGAGCAGAAACTGAAGGAAAGGCCATCCAGAGATGGCCCTACCTGGGGGATCTATCCCGCATACAGTCATCAAAACCAGACACTATAGAAGATGCTAAGAAGTGCATGCTGACAGGAGCCTGATATAGCTGTCTCCTGAGAGGCTCTAAGAGAGCATGACAAATACAGAGGCCAATGGAGGAGTTAGAGAAAGGACTGAAGGAGCTGAAGGGCTTTGCAACCCTATAGGAAGAACAACAATACCAACCAACCAGAGCTCCCAGGGACTAAACCACCAACCAAAGAGTACACATGGAGTGACCCACAGCTCCAGCTTCATATGTAGCACAGGACGGCCTTGTTGGTCATCAATGGGAGGAGAGGCCCTTGGTCCTGTGAAGGTTTGATTCCCCAGTGTAGGGGAATGCCAGGATGGGGAGGCGGAGTGGGTGGGTGGGGGAGCACCCTCATAGAAGCAGGGGGAGGGGGATGAGATGGGAGAAGTTTCCAGGGCGGGGGGCACCGGGAAAGGGGATAACATCTGAAATGTAAATAAAGAAAATATCCAATAAAAAATAGCTGTGCGTGGTGGCCCATCTCTATGATCCTAGCATTAACAAGGCAGAGGCAGGAGGATCATTGTTAAGTCTAAGGCTAGCCTGGGCTACAAGGATGCAGGGCTACCCAGAGAGACTCTGAGAAAAAAAAAATAGAATGCAAGCCAAGTACAGTGGCTCATACCACTTAGGAAACTGAAGCGGAAGGATTCCAATGAGTTCAAAGGCATCTTGAATTATGGAGTGAGCCAACCTGGGCTACATGGGGGAGACCATTTGTTTAAAAGGCTGAGATGGAGAGTCTGTGGCTGTTAGTACAGCTTCAGGGCCGGGGAGAGGAGGAGGAGGAATAAAGACTCATTCTCCTTTGTCTCTGTGGTCCACTCACGTCCCCTGACCTAACACAGTCAAAGTTTAATTGACATGGACGCCAAGTGGGGTCCTCGTGGGCCAAAAAGGGTTAGTTAACTTTAGGAAGGGCTTGGAACAGGTGAACAAAAGAGACAGATATGATAGGAGGAGACAACAAAAGCATCATGTCAGGACCGTCCCTGGCTTTTCTGGAAATACTTAGCAAGTGGAGCCCTGGGGGGAATCTGTCACTTTCGACCAGTGAGGAGTGAGGATCGGTAAAGTCAATTTAGTCATAGCACTAAACAACATTAGGCACTGATATCCCTCATATACACTTGAAACATGTCGATTGCATGTTGATTCCATGTTATAGATCAGTCATTCTGAAGACATATATGTAATTTCCTTGTAAGACTGCAGACTCTTACAAGGAAGGCTAAGATCATCTTATGGTTCAGTGGTCCATGGGCATGGTAGATGCTGTGTACGAATTTGCCGGAGAATCATTTCAGTCTCTTTTCTCTGACCTTAGTAGGAATGGATAAAACGCAATATGAAAAAATAAGAACTGTCTCATAGGGGTCAACTGGAATCATACAAGAAGATTTTTAGCATAGTAGGTAAAAAACGTAACTAAAAACTTATTCATTCAACGAAGGTCTATGGAGGTCTACATCCTCACACTGGGCTAAGAGACTCTTAAGATGAAAATTTTCTTTTGATATTATTTTTTAGAAGAAAAACATCTATTATACATAGGGAGCTTGAGCTACTCGGTTTTATGGTATCCAACTGCCCAGTTACCACACAACTGATGAGAATAGAGACACAGCCTTATTTAGTCCAGGCTGGCCTAAAACTTACTATGCACTTACAGATCTCGAACTCCTGATCCCCCCTCCTCCCGACTTCCTAGCGCTGGGATTATAGGTGTGTGCCACCATGTCCAACAGCCTATAAAGAGCTGAATCAGTTAAATCAATCCTATGTTTCTATAACCCACCTATATAAAGAAAAAAAAAAAAACACCCTTCATTTTGTGAAAGGTATACCCCACTAAGGTCAAATACACTCCTTGGCAAGATGTAGGCTTTCAAGATGGTGGCCAGTGGAACTATGTGCTGTACCTCATTCTCGGAACCACGGAGCACCAGGCCCAATGGGCAGGAATAGTTGAGATAGACACTTCCGGAAAGCAGTCAACCACAAGACAGACTTTCCGCAGCACTGGGACGTGCCTACACACCGTGCTCTGTGGAAGCTTGCTTCATGCCTGTAGCAAACAGGGGCCCGGTACCCATGCCTCCTGCTGGCTTTCCTGTCCTTGTCTTGCCCCTCCCACCATCAACCCTGCCATTGAGCTGAGCGGGATTCCGTACAGAACCAACACAACAGCCCCATCTTCTGACTTCCTTCTCCAGAAGCCAGCGTTGCCTACTCTACAACGCGAGGAAAATCGGATCTAGGCTCCTGCTGGTTTTGTCAAATACCAGCTCTTTCACATCGCTCCCTTATACTCGCTGTTTATACATTTTGAGTCAAAACTGTGAAATACTGGCCCTTGCCCTGCCGTTTTCCTTTCTATTACTGGATTTGAGATGTGAAAAGTCTTCTATTTGACCTTGGTTAGAAGATTATTATTTTTTTAAACCAGGTGAAAAGGGAAGTGTGTGGATTCCTCACAGAGGCTATGCCAGTAGCTGAACAACGCCTGATGTTATTTTTAAAGATCAGTCTTATTTTATCTCAAAGTTGTAATGAGATGACATATATTTATTTGTTTTCCAAAACCAAACTTTCTGTCCTGTCCACAATGGGATCTGAGATATATAAGAATCACTCAGCCAATGTCAATCAAGGATTCGCTCGAGAGTGGGGGTCAATATGAATAGGAAATTTGTTGGTTTTGAATATAGAATCACTAACAATATTTTCAAATTAATTTGCTAATCTCATTAAATGAATTTCTGGTTTAGAAATTAAAGTAGTAGTGATAAAGGTGTTTTTTCTTCTCTACTTTAAAACTTCTTGGCTTAGAAAGCATTGGTTTTGTTTTCTAGACACCTATTCATAAGTTGGCAGGTTGTAAACTTTTGAATCGGCAGATTTGTTTCTCACTCTATGACCAGCCCACATATAGTAACTAACATTTGATAACTGCTTCATAAACATTTGTGGAATTGAATTACTACCTTTTGAAAATGATATTGCTCACTGATAGAACTAAAAGACGTAATAAAGGATAAATTTGGAAAAGCAAATTTGGAATGGGAATTTGAGCAAACCTCTCAGAGAGGATCATAAAGAACATAAATATGTAAATAAAGAGAAAAATTAGATTTAAGAGAGTAAACACATCCTGGCAATAAAGGGAAAAGGGAGAATAAATAGGACACAGCGCCAATCCAATTGAACAAGGACAAATTTAAATATCAAATACGATAGAGTTACAGGTTAAAATGACCCACCAAGGGAGGGGGGAAACCCCACATCAAACCAAATTACTTTGGAATCTCAGAACCTGACTTGAGAGTGGGTACAATGAGAGGAGAGTGACGCAGACTGCTGGTGCCACAGAGCTGGGCTTTAAAGGGCAGAATGAAAATCTAGAACACAACAGGATGGTAGCTAAGGAGTCCGGGGAGAGATGGTTCAGCCTACAAGTGTGTTTGCACAAGGATGATTTACTTGACGTTTTATATAGGGGAGCTAAAGGCTAAGATGTGGTGCTGGATGAGTGCACGAAAGTAACAAGGCAGTATCATGAAACGTATTGTATGAGGTTCTCAGAAATAAAAACATCCAAAAAAAAAAAAAAGAAAAGAAAACAAAAAGAAATCAACTTCAAGCTTTAACAGAAACAAACAAACAAACAAAATTGTCCAAAAGAGTAAGTGTTCAATTCTGCATCTCCATTTTGAGCCATTTTAACACAATCATGTGCCCATGTTTCCTATTTTCGCTGCTGGAGCAAGGTATCAGAGACCAGGAAGTTTATCATAATAAAAGTCTATAAATCTCAAGGTTCCAAATAGCGGGAAGTCTGAGGGCTTGACTGTGGTTAGAATGCTCTTACTATAAAGAGTCTGGCAGAGGCCAACTGGCTTTAACTATAGACCTGATTTTCTGAAAATCAATAGCCATGAGACTATTGATGACGCCATCTTTTAAAGTTGTCAACTGGTTTCACATTCAGTTTTCCACCACGAGAACCACATATCATACTATCGAAGCACAATACTGGAAGATGATAGATTAGAAAGAGTTGAACATGCAGGTCTATAAAACAGAGGTGTAAGAGAGCGATTGTTATTGTCATGAAAGAAAAAAACCAGAATAGTTAAACAAAAATCACGTACGGCCTTCTGAACCTACTCTTTAAAAGTGCTCTGGTAAAATCAAGACATATGGATGTGATCATTTCGCCAGTTCTGCTCATTGGGCAGAACTCTCGGGAGGGTGGTTGTGGAGCTGGGATAAAAAATGGAAATTAAAACACAAAATCGCAACCTCGCTCCTTCAGCTTCTTGCGTCTGTTTTTAACCTCGTGTGAAGTTTGTTTGAACAAGTTACTAAAATGTGCTACCTAACAACGGATATTTGAGACTCGTGTCTGAATTATGTCAACAGATCAATCTTCAAAATTATTATTTGCTACTTTTCTTATTTGTTTTTAAAAATAAGTCGGACTGTTTAAACATTAGAAGTCATGTGAAGCATTAACTTAGAACTATATAAGCCGTATTAGGTGTTGTTTGGGAACATAATGTTGCCAATTAAAATGCAAAAGCGAAGCTAAATCAAGCATTGATTTGTGCCATTGGTATGCACAGGAGGGACAAATTATTATTTTTAAGAAGCACAGAAATTAAGAGATGGAGATAAAATTTCCTTGGCACTCAGTTCCCAGAAATATTTAAGGTTTATATTATTATAAAAGACACGCCGCCTAACCCCCACCTTTCATATGATCTCAGAGACCCAAGTTAGTCCTTTTTAAAGTTTTTTTGTATATTTTTTTTGTCATTTAACACTGTCACTGCCTTTGTCCAAGACCCTGTCATCTAGGTGTATTTGTGTGCATTTGCATTAGCTAGTGTGTACTATGTATGTGTAGGTACCCAAGGATGCCAGAGTATATCGGATTCTTCGAAGCTGGAATTCTAGGTGGGTATGATCTGTCTATTGTGAGTACAGGAACAAAACCTGGATCTTCTGCAACAGCAGTCAATGCTTTTAACCACCAAGTCCTCTTTCCAGCTGCAGGTCTTGTCATGTTAAGTAATTATATCATGTTAAACTTAGGCTAATTTTAGATTGATAAATGACCTTTCAAATTGTATCTTATTCATCCACTAGAAAACAATTTCAAGACATTGAAAATCAACTAACAGATCAACAAAACTTTAAATCAAGACCACAAGAAGGCAAAAACGCAAAGCTATGGGAAGTAAGCTTAAAGATAAAACACACTTCAGCTCTCGGGTCATTGGTGATACACAACAAATTGCTGTGAGCTTTGCTTTGTGGCAGCTTCACCCATGAGCACATACAGACATAAAAGTAATGTGAAATAACACCTTGGGGAGAGGATAGTGAAGCTGAAGTGTCAAGATTCTTGTGCTTCTTCAAGAAAAGTGTGGTAATTATGTAACATTTGACTACTGTATACAGTAAGTTCTTAATGTGATTTCTAGGGAAATAGTTTAAATCCTAAGAAGTAATATAATGAAAAAGAATATTAAAGTGGGGTCAACCAATCAAAATGTAACAAGGGAAAAGAAATTAAGATGCAGATGATTTGAGACAAATAGGGAAAAAACATAATGCAAAAGTAAACTTTAACCCAAACTCAAGTCCTTGAGTGTTAACACTAAATGTAAATGGCCTAAAACTCCATAGAAAGGAACACGGTTGTTAGGAAGCATAATACATAAAGATATAGAAAAACATAGTGAAAGGGGGTATGGAAGAAAGGATGATGATGATGGTGATGATGATGAACAAAACAACAAATCTTGATCAGTTAGTAAGAAAAAAGTGCTATATCCTGTTTGGTTTTTTTTTCTTTTTTTTTTTTCGGAGCTGGGGACCGAACCCAGGGCCTTGAGCTTGCTAGGCAAGTGCTCTACCACTGAGCTAAATCCCCAACCCCAAAAGTGCTATATCCTTAGGAAGGGGAAACTGTTATTTGTTTGCAGATGTCATAACTAATTCTGCAGTTATACAGAAGACCTATGGATAATTACTGAAGTTATAAATAATATTAGATTAAGAAAACGATTGTATTTTGTCATATAGGCTATGAACCAATAATGGAATTTTTAAAAATGCTACTCATTATGACGTCAGAAGAATGTTATTTCTAGATTTAGGAATGTATTTTTAAAAACGTGGAAAAGTTAAAATATAAGGTCTTTAAGATGTGAAATTTTATAATGTATAGAGATAATAGCTATATATTATAAAATGTCAATTTCCAAGGCAAGAGAGATGGCTCAATGGTTAATAATGGATACTGCTCTTGTAGAGGACCTGGGTTCAGTTTTCAGCACCATGTCAGGCTGTTGTTAACTACCTGTAACTTCAGATTCAAGGGAATATATGAGCATATACATACACACCAACACACACACACACACACACACACACACACACACACACACACAAAACTAAAACTAAAATAAATTTTAGAATATTTCAATTTTCTTTATAATGATCTAGAAAGCAACATAACACCAGCTAAACATCTGAAGACTGGGTTGGCAAAGTGGTTAATCAGGAAACTTCTGTACAAGTCATATAACCTGAGTTTGATGCCCATCATCCACATAAAAATGGAAGGAGAGAGGTGACTGTACAGTTGCCCTCTGAATTCCATTCACACTCTGGCACGTATACAACCTCTGTGTTGCCTAACTTTATGTCAACTTGACATAAGCTAGAGTCTTCTGAAAAGAAAAAAAGAAAAGCTTCAATTGAGAAAACTCCGTTAGATCAGACTGCAGGGCCTTTCCTTAATTAATGACTGGTAGGGGAGGGCCTAGACCATTGCAGGTGTATCATTCCTGGACTGATGGTCCTGGGTTCTATAAGAAAGCAGACTGAGGAAGCCTTGAGCAGCAAGCCAGTAAACAGCTCCCTCCATAGCCTCTGCATTCGCCCCTGCCTCCTTGTTCCTACCCTGTTTGAGTTCCTGATCTGATTTCCTTCAGTGATGGACTATGATGTGGAAGCCACATAAATATATTTTCCTCTACAACTTGTTTTTTGTCATGGTGTTTCATCATAAAAATAATAACCCTAAGACACCTATAATATACACAGAAGTTCCTCTTCCTCCTCCTCCTCCTCTTCATCTTCCTCATTATCACCATTACCACCACCACCACCATCATCATCATCATAGCTGTAAGTTTAGACTACTTGTCTATCCTATCCTACTGTCTTTTTCAGAGGAAAAAGAATCAACTAACTTTATACAGACATGACAAAGATCAAGAATGATGAAGCTCTTTTGGAGAAGAAAATATTGAAAATCCTGTCTCTACCAAATATATTAATGTAAGAAATTATTAAATAAGCCCTGCAGTACTGTGCTAGATCAATAGATCAGATGGAGAATGAGAAATAATAAAAGGACACCCGAGCTCTTAGAAATGGCTGGGGGTGGGGCAATGAGAAAGGAAGACTGTCTCAAAAAAAAAAATAGTCCCGAAATTCTGCTAAATTCAGAATTGAGCCATATTTTATAGCTTTCACAAAATCAACAACAGGTGACTTTTAAATCTAGAAGGAAAAGGCAAGTGACACTGTAAAGAGTTTGGAGAGCTCAGCTAATACTTTTTATATAATGAATAAAGTAAAATATACACAAAACCCACTTACCTATTGACTTTGATTTTGTTGACTGTGGCTACTGTACAATTAAAAATGTTGTATGTGGCTTGCATAACTTCCTTATTGGTTCCTTGCTCTTTGAGAACAAGAGTTGTAGTTCGCCTATCTGTGTGTGTGTGTGTGTGTGTGTGTGTGTGTGTGTTTAGCACAGTGTTAAGCATAGAATGGGTGATACAGATTATCTACTTCATAAGGTAAACAAGACAATAACTAGTAGGATTACTATTGGTCAAAATAAGAGGGTCTGAATAATTAGAAATTCATTTCTCACTAAAAAATGTTCAGAGATAAGAAATTTGAGGGTTATAAAGTGGCTCCCTAATCTTTTTTGGGTATTCAAGGCCCTTCTAGTTTTCTCTACTTTCGCATGATTTTAAAGATGATCAATTATCAAGTATTTAATTGCAAGCGATGTCCAAACAGCCCACAGGCGAGTGCATATCTGCCTCTGTGGTAGTGCATCTCAGCACAAGAGCTTCTGCAAAGAGGCTCATGGAGATACCTTGTTTTTGAAATATTTACAGTGAAGGAAAAAAAACATTTAACTTAGGTACCTAAAGGAATGAGGAGTTAAGTTTGTATTATAATTTCTCCTTCAAATATCAGATGCTGTAAGTTACTGTTTGCCAAGCACTAGATGGGAGGCAGGCCTGTAGTCTCCAGGGAGTGCCTGAGATGCCTATATTTTGTGTTGTTGATTAAAGAGAGCACCATATGCTTGCGATAACAGGCACACAGGTGGCAAAGCCTACATTCTGTTGTACAAATTTAGTATCCTGACTTGTATGCTAGCCCAAAGAGGGCTATTCTAATTGTGCACAGCAGTCAATAAGTGGGTATGTATACAAAGCCAGATTTTACAAAAAGGAAGAAGAGGAGGAGGAAGAGGAAGAAGGAAGGAGGAAGAAGAGGAGGAGGAAGAAAAAAAAGACAGGAAGGGGGAGAGAGAGACAGAGACAGAGAGAGACACAGAGAGAGACACTGATTTAAAAAGAACAATCCTTTCATCATTCAAAACTTGCCCCATGAGTCTGTGGAGTTTTAGAACAATTTGACACTCCCCACCATAAAATAACTTAAGGATAGTCTAAACAGAAGAATCATTTTTATAAAAGGGAAGTTTTCAATGAATAAGCTGCAAAATATATTCCAGGATTTAGAATGAGTCAGCCTGACTCTAAAAGTTTACTTGAATCTGAGAGCCTGCCTGTAGTGACAATAGTTCCTATCAATCAATACTTACTAGCCAGATAGCACGTTTCCCTCAGATTATTCATTTTGATGTATGGTATAAATCACTGCGGTCATTTGGGGGTAAAGTACTTACTATACGAGCCTGAGAATCTGAGTTCTAATCCCCAGTAGCCACATAAAGCTGGGTGCCACAGTGCTTGTCCGTAATCCCAGTGTTCCTATGGGGGTGGGGGGAGGGGTAGGAGGCAACAATTGGTTGGAGAATCCATTAAATCTTGGTCTGCCTAGCCTAGGGTACACACTGGCTAACAATAAGAGACCATGTCTGAAACAAGGCAGGTGAGCACCAACGTCAAAGTCTGTCCTCTGACCTCCACACGTCATCTATGCCACCCAAGCACAAAAACATATGTATACATATACATGTGCATACACACATCAATACACACACACACACACACACACACACACACACACACGGTGGGGGGGGATAAATTTCCCATTCTTCACCTTCTCCCAGATATGTAAGTCTACCATGGAGCTTTTGCTGAGAACTCCTATGTAACTAGAGTCCTTCCTCAAATATAACCATTAAGGGCCAAGGTAAAGTGTCCAGGGTGGCCTTGAAGATAACACCTTGGATGACTTGGTTATCACTTTGCTACATAAATCCCCTGTTGACGTTTGAGGACCACATCAGTGTTCCTATCTGAACTATATATATATATATATATATATATGCATATATATATATATATATATTCCAATCTTTCTTCAGATAGATCTCCAGAGGGGCAGATTGAAGACATTTACTTGGAAAGGCAAGTGAGGAAACTGCTTTGAACTTCTTAAGGACAGAGTAAATTGTATTTACTGAATCCCAGCAGTTTTGTGGTCAGCCCACATTAGCTGTCTAGTGGAGTCTAAGTCTCCTGAGAGCAGAGACCATGTTTGTTTGTTTTTCTACCATACCCAGGATCTTAAGAAATTACTTTAAGGACTCAGTAACCAACTATAAATGTTTTTTGAGTGAACGAATAAACCATGAAAATTCTAGTGCACAACAAGGGGACCTTTTTGGTCTAGGTGAGTCATGCTGGTGAAAGTCCCAAGAATTTTCTCTTAGGTCATGTTGAAAAGAAAGCCAACGTAGACCCCTGAAAGGATGTAGAGTGGCTTCTGACTGTTGCCTCACTGTGACCAAACACCCAAAACAAGAACTTAAAAGGAGGGGTTGTTTATTTTAACTCACTGTGTCCAGACCTCTTCAGTGACAGTGACAATCACCAGTACAATGTACGATTACAATAAGATATGACACGGCAGGACTAGCTTGCTCCATTAGAGGTGACTCAGATTCTGTCCTCGTGAATGGATTAATACGTTTGTGTGATTCGTGGATTAAAGGGTTAGTAGGTTGAGAGTGACCTGACCCTATTACTGATGCTATGGTGAGTTTACAGACACAAGCCTAGCTTGGCTGCCCTCCCAGAGGCCCAACAAGCAGCGGAAAGAGTCAGATACAGAAACACCCAACCGAAGAACAGAAGCCAGGGAGCCCTGTAGATGAATTAGGAAAAAGCTGGAAGAAGTGAGGAGAACCAGCAGTCTTAACTAACCTGGATCTCCCAAGAACACTCAGACACTGAGCCATACACCGGCTGATATGAGGCCCCCAACACATGTACAACCGAGGAGTGCCAGGGGTCCGACCACAGTGAGAGAAGACGCACGTAACCCTTGAGAGACTTGAGGCCCCAGGGAATGGGGAAGTTTGGTGAGGAAGGGGTTGGGGATGATGATGTCCTCTTGGAGCTGAGGGAGGAGAAATGGGGTGAGGAACAGTCAGAGGGCAGAGCCGAAGGGGGATAACAACTGGACTGTAAAAAAAAATGATTGAAGAATATAATTTTTTTAAAAAAAGAAAAGAAAAAGAGCTGGTTTGATGAGGTTTCTCATACTCTCCTCCTCCTCCCCTTTACAGATTGTGATTTGCCTCCTGCCTCTGCGAGCAAGAAAGCCATCTTCAGGTAAGGTCTTTCTACCTGACGTCGGCGTGAGCCCAAATAAACCACTTTCCTTTATAAAACACCAAGGCAGCCGGATTTTGTTATCAGCTGTGGGAATGGGTCTCAGGCATCTTTCCGGGTCCTTTCTTATGGCGACACACAAACCCACAACTATCTCAATAAAATCCCCCCAGAAAAGACCAGGAAAAAAATGACACACAGAAAATTGTGACGGTGTTCCTCAAAACTGTCAAGATCGCTAAATTGGGGGCCACCCAGATCTGATAGGACTACAGTAGTTCTGGCTTATTTCTGGAACTTTCTCAGCTTTCTATGATAGAGCAGATGCTTGTGATGGGTTAGGTTTTTTTTTTTTTTTATCCAGAGTCAAAACTGGGATTCACAAATGTTAAAAGATTATGAGAGATTTAAAAATAAAGAGAAGGAATTCATGAATTGTCAAGAAAATCTGGCACATCTATTTTTATCAAAAATTTCCAGTATTTAGTTATCTGATTATTATTTTTACGACATGCTCCTTTTATTTTCTGTTAACTGATTCACACTTCTGCTCCCCTTTTGGCGGAAATCATGTTGAAGGTGATTATAGTTTCCCCTCTTTCTCTCCAGCCCTGACGGAAGCTAAACTTCTTGTGCCTGAGGTGTATATGATCCAGGTGCCTATATTGTGAATCATGTCTGTCTGCCCTTACTTTATGCTGTTAACAGTCTATAATATATAGGATGGACCATTTACCCAAAGACAACAGTCCTCACACTTCCCTATAGTTTTAGGTTATGTTGATTGAAGTAGGTCTCATCAGAGCAAATTTCAAGTCTTGGGATCATCTCTAGCTACATAGTTTCCTTACCTGGTAATTGTTTTTTCTTCTTCATTTATCTCTTTTAAAAGCCAGTACTGAGGGCTTCACCTGTATCCTCAGCTGTGCTAGTCAGCCACTGGGCTCCAACCCTTCCCCCTTAACTCAGAATCTCCAACATCTTCTATTCTGTGTGGAATTAGATGATTCTGTTTGAAGAAGTCTTTTGTCGAACTGATCTTGAGATGGAACTGTTGGAGCATTCCCTTCAATTTGATTGCAAAACAAAGCCAATGTTTCCATGTATCTATGGTATATTTTAACACTGTCAATACGCACATTCACTTTTTCTATATTTGCTGCAATGGTGTAGCGAGAATCTTATCTTTAAATTTTATTCATACACTTAGAGCGTAAAAGGGATTTTGAAGGCACGCACATATATTATAAATTGATTAAATAAAAGCCACAGTTTAAAGTCTACATTCTCACTTCATGTTAAGCTTTAAAGATAACTTCATTTGGGGGGAGAGGGATTCATTTATTCACCCCATTAACATTTTAAAATGGTAAGCAAGCAAGTGCTTCTGTGATCAGGGTATTTTAAGGGGAGGCTCATGATCTCTAAATCTATTTTAGTCATTCATTTCAAAGGCTGGCCATGGTAACGCATGGCTCCCAAGGGTAATTAGCCTCTGGGAGGCAGAAGCAGTCAGATCTCTGTCAATCTGAGGCAAGCCTTGTCTAAAATAGCAAGTTGCAGGCCAGCCAGGATATTACGCGTGATATTACAACATAAGAAGAGTAGTGAAGCTTGCTCAGTAATCAGTAATGCCACCCTTAATTAGTGATATAAATAAAATTGACACCAAAGCCACCCGAAATCTCATCACGGAGCCATCACGGTAACGCACTCACCGATATACGCAGACATTCATTACAAAATGACCAAGGAGGAGAAACCACCGCTAATCTTATTTTCTGCAGATAAAATTTTAACAGAACCATTGCCAAGCCTGTCAGTCAATTTGCCTACGAGTGCTCAGTAAGCTAACATATGCTGAAAACTGTCGAAAGTGTTTCCACACATGAAAGGAATGTGTGTGTGCCCATCAGTAGGTATGCTTTCTGTAACACGACAGACCAGCAAGATCCTGACGAGATACCGAGCAGTGAGAGAGGGTTACCTCTTGATTATCAGAAAGAATTGTATTGTGTTACCTGATATTCCACAAGCTGACCCTCTAACAACAGCAGCATTCCAGGTAGCCACAGCTCCTGCTTTCACTGGGATTCCCTTGCCTTGCAGCTTGAACATAAGACAAGCCAAGTATTTGGAAAAGAAGCATTTGCTGAAGCGCTGGGCTGCAGTAAATGGGTGATGTCAGAGTCATAAAAACATTGGGAGTCAAGAGTGCTCTGGCTTGGCCTAGTTTATGGAAGAGATGGTCTATTACCCTCACTGTGTGGTACGTACTTAGATACTCTATAGTGGTAAATAAAATAATAAAGGTAATATTTCTCCCTCAAACCTTGACTTCAGAATGGCTTGCTTGTTGTTGATCTGTGGCTAGTGAGGCCTGAATTACTCAGCCCACAGACGCTCTCACAAAAGGAGTCATGGGGTCCATCAGGGACACATGAGGAACGGCAGGCTTGCAAAGGAAACACAGCAGATGGAGACCTAGGCTTTTTGCACTGACTGCTGAGAAGGAGATTGGCTAAGGGGGTCTGGTGGTGCTTCGGGGGGGGGGGGGATGAGCAGATGAACCATTTGCCTCAGACTTTCTGCTGATGAAAACACCATTGCTCAAGTACTCACCTCTGTGAATCTCCGTCATCTTGCTCAGATTGCCTTCAAGATGAGAGATCCACCTTTGGCTTGATCTCGTGAAGGCACTCGGAAGTCTTAGACCTCTTCTGCATAGTGTCTCTTTGACTCAGATTCCGTCCAGGAGAGGTGAGCTTAGCATTACTTGATGTGAAGTTAGCATTCCTCAAAGGGCTTCAACGTGCTGGTCAGATTCTCATTCGTGTAAGGCAATACAGTATCCTTTACAAAGAGTGGTACCCAGGCAATATCTTCTGGGGTTGCTGACATCTTAGCTAAGTTCTTTCTGTTTTGCACAACAATGCACAACAATACAAGAAGGCACAATAGCATTTTATTGTGTGAGAATTTTAAAGTTGAGGTTTAGAAAAAAGGGATTTGTTTTTCCAGGGTTTTGTTTTTCTTTTTCTTTTTTCTTTTTTTTTTTAATATTTTTATTTACTTTTACACTCCAGCTTTTATTCCCCTTCGGTCCACTCTGACTGTTCCACATCCCATACCTCTTCCCTGCCCCCCAACCCTGTCTCCACGAGGATGTCTCCACCTCCCACCCACACCCCCCACCCCACCAGTCTGCTAAACTTCCTGGGGCCTTCACTCTCTTGAGGGTTAGGTGCATCTTCTCTGACTGAGCCCAGACCCGAGAGTCCTCTGCTGTATGTGTGCTGGAGACCTCATCTCAGCTGGTGTATGCTGCCTGGTGGGTGATCCAGTTCTGAGAGATCTCAGGGCTCCAGGTTAATTGAGACTGCTGGTCCTCAGGTTTGCCCTCCTCCTCAACTTCCTCCAGTTTTTCCCTAACTCAACCACGGGGTCAGCATCTTCTGTCCATTGGTTGGTGCACATATCTGCATCTGACTCTTTCAGCTGCTTGTTAGGTCTTTTGGAGAGCAGTCATGATAGGTCCCTTTTTGTGAGCACCCCATAGCCTCAGTAATGGTGTTAGGTTGTGGAGCCTCCCCTTGAGCTGGATCCCACTTTGGGCCTGTTGCTCGACCTCCTTTTCCTCAGGCTCTTCTCCATTTCCATCCCTGCACTTCTTTCAGACAGGAAGACTTATGGGCCAGAGTTTTGACTGTAGGATAGCAACTCCATCCATCACTTGATGCCCTGTCTTTCTGCTGAAGGTGAGCTCAACAAGTTCCCTCTCCCCACTGTAGGGCATTTCATTTAAGGTTCCCTCTGCTGCTTTGAGTCCTGAGAGTCTCTCACTTCCCAGGTCTTTGGTACATTCTAGAGAGTCCTCCCAACCTCCTTCCTCCCGAGGTCGCCTGTTTCCATTCTTTCTGCTGGTCCTCTGGGCTTCAGTCCTTTTCCTCCTCCCAATACCAGATCATGTTCCCCTTTCCCTCCACCCCATCCCCCTATACCTCCCTCCCCCTTTATGGTGACTTTCTTCTTCCTCCTAAGGGGGACTGAGGGGTCCTCACTTGGGCCCTTCAGCTTGTTGACCTTTTTGAGTTCTGTGGACTGTATCTGGGGTATTCTGTACTTTTGTTTGTTTGTTTGTTTGTTTTGGCTATTAGTGAGAACATACCATGCATGTTCTTTTGGGTTTGAGTTACTTCACTCAGGATGATATTTTCTAGTTCCACCCATTTGCCTGCAAAACTCAGAATGTCCTCATCTTAATAGCTGAGTAGTAAGCATCCCATTGTGTCCATTCTTCTGTCACGGGACATCTGGGTTGCTTCGAGCTTCTGGCTGTCACAAATAAGGCTGCTATGAACATAGTGGAACATGTGCCCCTATAGCATGGTGTGGCATCTTTTGGGTATATTCCCAAGAGTGGTATTTCTGGGTTTTGTTTTAAATGCTGGAATTGGTTACATGGGTTCTGACAGCACTGTGAATTATGTTGATTCCCTGGGACTCTGACCACATAGTCTAATCAAAATAAAAGTCACAGGATATACATAAGCACTAGCACATTTTGGTTGTAAGTTCTCATAGACTTCCTTCTCAATGTATACATGAAATCAAAGATGATGGTAGGAATAACACACAGAGAGACACACATACACATACAGATACACACATACACACAGAGAGACACAGACATACACCGATATGCACAGTCACACATACACACAGGCACACACATACCCACAGACACACACACACACACACACACACAGCTACACACATACATACACAGGGACACATACATACCACACACAGAGAGACACACACATACCACACGCAGAGAGACACACATATCACACACAGACACAGACACACATGTGCACACATACACATACACTACACACTACCCATAATGCATTTTGAGCCCTATGTACCTTCTTCAGATAAGAACTGACAGGTCTGAGTTATAAAAGCAGTACGTTTTCCAAGAGCTCATCTAAGTATTTGTTGTACCTGGGCTCTTGTTTGCCTTGTGGGAGTGGAGGAGGAGCTATAATTTTTCTTTCCAGAAGCTTTTATTTTTAGCAAGATTGGCATTCCCTAGGGGACTACCGTTTTCTCTTAAATTTTTAAATGATGCATTCTTGTTTTATCTACTCTGTGTGTATGTTGTGGTGTGTGTGTGTGTGTGTGTGTGTGTGTGTGTGCACGCACGTTCATGTTCATGTGTTCGTGTGTTCAAAAGCTTGACGGAGCTTACAATGGTTTTGTGCAGAGGTCAGAAGACAGTGTGTGGAAGTTAGTCCACACTGGTTCCACCACGTGGGTACCAGGAACCAAACTCCTGTGCTCAGGTTTGGCTTGCAAGCACTTTTACCTGCTGAGCTGTCTCACCAGACCAGGGAGACTAGTTCTATGGCTGGAGGCTCTTTTCGATCTGTTAGAAATGTCTATTTGGATCTGCCAGAGCCAAACAGGTCTCAGTTCGCTAATAGCAATAAATGGGCCCAGACACTAACATCAGCAAGTTCTATTGGACTTAAAACCAGTCATTAATCGGACAAACACTTCTCCATAGAGCAGATTTCCATGGCAATCGGAAGTATTGGGATGAGGTCTGCAGTGGAAATCTGCAAGGAGCTTGACGGTTGAGTCGTCAGAGGTAATTAAGATGGGGAATGTTCAAGCCTAGAAAGGAAAGGTAAGTTACTGTCTAAGGGGAGGTGGCAGGCCTGGGCCTCTGATTCAGCTGTCCTTTGTCTTGGGACACCCGTGTTCACAAGCAAGAATGTGGTTTTCCCTTTCCTCTGAAGACAAACTCTCATATCTTCATAATCCATGGGTACAGAAGTGTCTTTATTCAGATCCGTTTTATAGCCTCAAGGTTATGAGGCAAAAATTTATTGAGCAAACTTCCAATAAAACATCGCTTTTATTAAGCCCGTATCCTTAAAATCCTGAGACATTTTGCATAGCAAAATTTGTCCTTTCTAACTTTAAGATGTGCTAAACTCGAGCCGAGAATGAGGCCAGTATCTTCAACTTCATTAGTGGTTACACAAGTGTTAGAGTCAAACTGAGATCAGATTCAAACATTTTAGAAAAACATTCTCAGAAAATGAAGGTCTGGGATTTGCAGATCTTCACAAACCTAAAGTGATTACTGCTTCTTGTTTTCTAGTTATGAGGGCATTATGTCTTTGTTGTAAAAATAATCGCGATTTTAGAGAAAGATAAAACTCAGCTTGGATCCATTTTCCATAGCATCTAAAATAATAAAGTACTGATAAATAAATATAATAAAAGAAACTTATTGAAAGCTACAGAACATCGTGGAAAGAAGCAAAGAGGCTCAGTTGAAGGAAGATACCCTCAGCTTCTGGATACCCAGCACTGTCGGGGTGGCCATATTCCCCGACTTATCTACAAATGCAGTGGTTCTCAACCTGTGGCTCATGACCCCTTTGGGACGTCAAGGACTCTTCTCACAGGGGTTGCCTAAGGTAACTGGAAATCACAGATATTTACATTATGATTCATAACAGGTAACAAAATTACAGTTACAAAGTAGCATTGAAAATCATTTTATGGTCGGGGAGGTCACCACAACCTGAGGAACTGTATTAAAGGGAAGCAGCATTAGGAAGGTTGGGAAATGCTATACAGATGTAATGGGAGCTCTGATGGAGTAACAACTACCATTTTTTTAACCCCTAAAATTTGTATGGTAACTCAAAGGACCCACAGCAGCCAAAACCACCTCAAGAAAGAAGCACAAACTTTATATAAAGAGACGAGAATTAAGGTACAAAGTGTTGACGAGAAGTTGGGCATTAGAATCAGTGGCACAGGACGAGAATCTAGAATCAACCTTCACATTTATGCTCAGCTGACGTTCAAATGGGACATCGAGGTCATTCAAGAGGAAAAGGCCACGGTTAACTCCAATGTTTTCTCTCTACGATAGCACACGAGGGAAGTTGGGTCCCGCATCATGCATACTTTTCACTCAAAATGAACTTTAGTAGCAAAAAAAAAAACAAACCCTAATAATTAAAGTTTTTAAAGAGAGCAGAAGCATCCATATTGGTGATCTCAGGAGAGGCCGTCAGTTTGTCAGACGTGATTTTCAAACTACAAAAGAAGAACTTAAAGACTGGGGTGTGGCTTAGTTGGTAGAAGATGATTTGCTTCATGTGAATGAAGCCCTGGGTTCCAACCTTAGTACCCCTGAAAACAGAACGTAGTGGCTCATGCCTGTAATCCTAGTGCATAGGAGGGGAAGACAGGAGGAGCAGAATTCAAAGCCATCCTCATCCTCGGCTACACGGTTAGCTCAAAGCCAGTGTGGGCTATCTGAGATGCCATTCAAATGCAAATGTGTATATTTGGAATTAGTAAAATTTACATAATTTTATGTTTCAAACATACAGTCAAGAAAGTAAAAAAAAGAACCAATTGACAGAATGGGTAATATATTACACTATATGTTATACATTGTATTCAATATATGCATTATGTATATGATTCATATTCCTTATATCATATCATGTGATATGTATATGATGTGATAGAAGGAACATGAGTCTAAAATACATAAAAAGCTCTTACAACTCAATAATAAGACAAATGGGCACACGTTCTGAGTTCGAAGTTGTCCAAGGAAGGTATACAGGCAGATGAACCCATGAAAAACAGTTCTTTATTAGTTAATGGGGAAGTGCAAATTGAAACTGTGATAAGATGCCATTTCATACTCATAAGAAGAACTGAAGTTAGCCCCAAGTAACAAATTTGAAGAAGAGGCAGACATGTTAGAGGCCTCTAGGACGGTGCATGCCTGCAACCCCTATGTAGGGGGCAGAAGCGTTCTCTCCACACTCCACATCACCCTTGGCCACTATGGCAAGCTGGAAGCCCACATGAACTGCAGAGTGAGATCCCACCTCAGAACCCAAAGCAAAACAACAGCAAATCCTAATGTTCTTCTGGTGGGACTGTATCGTGACACTGCACTTTGGGAGAATACTTTGGTACTCTCTTCAATTCAGTTTCTTTTTTCATTTCTTTCATTGGATATTTTCTTTATTTACATTTCAAATGTTATCCCCTTTCCCAGTTTTCCCTCTACAAACCCCCTATCCCTTCCCCCTTCCCCGCCTCACTTCTATGAGGGTGCTCCCTCACCCACCCACCCACTCCCTCCCACCTCCCCACCCTGATATTCCCCTACACTGGGGCATTGAGCCTTCACAGGACCAAGGGCCTCTCCTCCCAGTGATGCCCAACAAGGCCATCCTCTGCTACATATGTATTCCATGTCTACTCTTTGCTTGGTGTTTAGTCCCTGGGAGCTCGGGGCGGGGGGGAGGGTCTGGTTGATTGATATTGTTGTTCTTCCTATTGGGTTGCAAAGCCCTTCAGCTCCTTCAGTCCTTTCTCTAACTCCTCTATTGGGGACCCCCTTCTCAGTTCAATGGTTGGCCGTAAGCATCTACCTCTGTATTTGTCATGCTCTGGTAGAGCTTCTCAGGTGACAGCTATATCAGGCTCCTGTCAGCATGCACTTCTTGACATCTGTAATATTATCTGGGTTTGGTGACTGCATGTGGGATGGATCCCCATGTGTGGCAGTGTCTGGAGGGCTTTTCCTTCAGTCTCTGCTCCAACTTTGTCTCCGTACTTCCTCCTGTGAGTATTTTGTTCCCCTTTTAAGAAGGACTGAAACATCCACATTTTGGTCTTTCTTCTTCTTGAGCTTCAAGTGGTCTATAAATTGTATCTTGGGTAATCCCAGATTTTGGGCTAATATCCTCTTATCAGTGAGTGCATACCCTGTGGGTTCCTTTGTGACTGGGTTACTTCACTCGGGTTGATATTTTCTAGTTCTATCCATTTGCCCAAGAATTTCATTCAGTCATTGTTTTTAATGAGTAATATTCCATTGTGTAGATGTACCACATTTTCTGTATCCATCACTCTCTTGAGGGGCATCTGGGTTCTTTCCAGGTTCTGGCTATTATAATTAAGGCTGCTATGAACATGAGTTACCACAGAGCTATGTATGATCCAACAACACCGAGTATGCAACCAAGAAATCCAAAAGATTGCATCCGGATAAAACATATACATAAATGTGGGGCTGGGGAGATAGGTCTGTGGTTGAGAGCATGTACTGCTCTTTCAGAGGACCTGTGCTTAACTCCCAGCGCTGTCAGGAAGCTCATAGCCCCCTAAAACTCCAGTATCAGGGGATCTGAATCTGTCTTCTGTTCTTCATGGGCACCTACACAGACAAATCAATGTAAAACCATACCTCTGTGTTTATAGAAGATTATATATAATAGCCAAAAGGTAGAGGGGTAAGGGTGAGCAGCAACAAAAGCACAAATGCAACGTGTGTTGTCCCATTCATGACCTACAAGAAGGTCCAAGGTACTTTATGAAGCAAGCAACAGAGGCTACAGCCTTCACAAACTATGCTAAAATGGGCAGCCAGTCACAAAGTCGATATTTTGTATGATTTCATATTCAATAAAAATCCATTTTAGGCAAATCTACATATATACACGCAGAGAAGAGACAGAGATATAGAGACAGAGACAGGCACACACAGAGACACAGAGGGGGTGGGGGAGAGAGGGGGGAGGGAGGGAGGGAGAAGGTTGGTGATTTCTCAGCAGCAGAGGGTGAATGTGCAAAGCAGTGGAGAATATTTGATAATGGTCACACAATTAGGGAATGAAAAATCATAGTCATACCCAAATCTGTAAAGAAATAAAAACGCCCCCAAACCACCAAATTTTATGATAAAAGCACTGAACATTTTGCCATGACTATTCTATTTCAATATGTTGGGGAGATGTCTCATGTTTTCTCTCATGTCTCTCATAGGAGAGAAAGAGACATGGAATTAAAAAAGAGAGGTTTTCAGAGACTTGGGGTTGGAACTGAGATAGAAGGGAAGATAAGAAAGAGTAACTGAGCAGGGTAGATATGATCAAAGCACACCGCACGCCTGTATGGCCCTGTCATAGTGATTTTTGCAAAACTGAATAAGCAGTTAAAACATTGCAGTGGCTGGTGAGGTGGCTTAGTGGGTAACAGTGCTTGCTGCCAAGGTTGATGATCTGAGCGGCATTCAAGACCTACATGATGGAAGGAGAGGACTGTTTCCCACAAGTTGTTCTTGGGCCTCTATGCATGTACCAGAACACATTCAACTCCCCTACTCACACACACACACACACACACACACACACACACACACACACACACACAATAAGAAGTAAATAAAAGCTCTATTAGTAGAGTAGAAATGAGAACTAGATATGAGTAGTCTCTGAGTACTAACACCTCATTGACCCATTTAGAAATGGGATTTTCTAAAGGATAGTTTATTCTGAGAAGGATTTTATAACCTCAACTTTTTATTTCCTTTTTCTGTTTAAAACCATACCCAATCATTCTATCATGATGGGTATAATAAAAAAAATTGTATTTCTCTGTTGACAAGTATGTCTTAATATCTTGTTCAGTAGTCCTGAGTGCTATAAAAATGAATATTAAGAAGCTGGGTTATATAGTATGATGTTATCTCAGTGAAGTTTCTGTTGTGATACAGCATCATGGGGCTCAGGATAAAAAGGGTTAATATCATCTTTCGCTTTCACATTCTAGTCCATAATCGAAGGAAATCAGGACAGGAACTCAAGGCAGGAATCTGAAGCAGAAGCCATGGCGGAACATAGCTTACTGGTTTGTTCCTCATGGATTTCTCAACCTGCTTTCTTATACAACATAGAAACTGCCCACAGCAAGTTTTAACATCAATCATTAAACAAGAGGATACTACCACAGGCTTGCCTATAGGGACAATTCAATGGAAGCATTTTCTCAATTCAAAGAAAGCCCCTCTTCCCAAATAACTCTAGCTTGTGTTGACAAAAAGCTATCCAGAACAATTTATATTTGATTTGTTTGACACTTTCTAGAACTATATCAAGAAGCATGCATTGTGTTATGGGGAGGCGATCTGTGTGCTAGTGTGCGTGTGCATGCCTGTGGGCCTGCATACACGCCGACTCATCCCTACTGGCTCCCATAGGGTAGTTTATTGTTACATGGATATACCATACTCCTGTCTCTATTGAAGGACCAGTCGGTTGTTTGTCCTCAGGAATCATTCTCTGATGAGCCTCTCCACAGCACCATTGAAATCCTCCTGGTTATGTTCAGCCATGATTGGTCACCGAAGCTAATGAAGTCATCACTTTAAGTTATCCCTTAAGACCTTACTAGTGACCACCAGGGGATGCTTCACCCACTTTTCACACCACTGTGGCAAAGGGACTTAATGAAAGAAAGAGGCTGGTGCCCAGGTTCAGAGGCTCCAGTCATTGTGCTTGGGTAAGAACATAGTGGAAGAACTGTGTGGCAGAGGAAGGCTGTTTACTTCATTGCCAACCAGGAAGCATGGTGAGACAGGGAGAGACCAGGCAGCAGTAATAGGTCTCTACGAACCCACATTCAGGGACTTATTCCCCCCCTCCTTCTAAAGCTCTCAGAACCTCCATAAATACATGGTGAACCAAGAATGTAAAATATGAATTTATGGGGGCTGGGGATTTAGCTCAGTGGTAGAGCGCTTACCTAGGAAGCACAAGGCCCTGGGTTCGGTCCCCAGCTCCGAAAAAAAGAACCAAAAAAAATATGAATTTATGGAGATATTTCATACTCAAACCATAATAAGAGGTCACTTGGATACGTTTTAAAAGTACTAATTTACTGGATGTGTGCTCTTGATTGTATTTAACGTTGCTTGTTTTCATGGAGAAAAGCAAGACAGACAGACACAATGGATCAAACTACTTCCCTTCACGTTCATCCCTCTCCCACCCACAGTGTACCTCTACCATGCAGGATCTACAACAGTGACCAAAACAACTTGGGGTTCCTTCCTACAAGACACCTGTCACTCTCACTGTTACCCCATGGTCCCATCCTTCCTTCCAAGTAAAGAGACAGAACCACAGGCTTCTTTGGGATTTAAAAAAAAAATAGCTCTTAGAAGGATAAAATGCTCGGGCAGTGCTTGAAAGGCGGCACTGTGCATTTAGAAATAACCTGTTTTCAGGAAATGCAGAACTCTCTCCTGCAAGTTATGCTGGAGATAGCCGATTTCTCTTTCAGGGTCACTTGCTTGTATTAATAGAAATCCATCTGCATAAAGTGATAGTCTACGTTCCTGTTTCCCCGTCTGTCACCAGATGGAGACTTGGTCAATGTGGGATGCTGTCTTCCACACGGATGCCAGCGTATATAAAAAGACAAGTTATTGGTAGGAATTATAAGAGATGGAGATGAGGGACCATTCTAAAACAGACTTGGATCTCTGCTTTTGACACAGGAAATGTTGTTTACGCCATTTCAGTGGGGTTGCCTAAAATACACTGGTTTCACGATAATTACTTATACTACTTACTAACAGGCAATACATCGTTCCCAGCAAGTGTGAAAAAAATAAAAAGAAACTTCTTGTTAAGAGTTAATTAGGTTTTATCTTACCTTGCCTTAACTTGGAACGTCTTTACGAAATAATTAATAAAAGTGATGGAAGTAAGAAGAGGCTGGGTCATTCAGGGAACATGGTGGTAGAGGCTGGGTTCTCCCCTCTTTGGTCTCCACTCTTGGATGCAGAAGTTTGCTAAGTCACCCAGCGATAGACACAGTGGGCAGCTGGATGACAGTCAGCATGAAATGTGATTGAGTCTGATCAGAGAAGATGATAATAATGAAAGTAGGTGTACGACTTATTTCTCGTGACCATGAAGAGTACTGGGAACCAGCGTTAACCTTACAGACTGAGGATCCAGAAGTCACCTATCCTGGGAGGAGTGAGAACTAACCTTTCTTCCAATTTTAGAGAGAGCCAAAAGCAACTCTGACTTGTCCTTTTTCTTACAGAATCCTCCGGCATAGACCAGTAGTTTCCAGTATGTCCTGGGCAGCGAGACATGCTTCCTTGCAACCTCAGTTTAATCTATGTCATCTCCCAGAGTCTCCTGAAGTTTTAAGGCTCATTTGATGCACCCTCTTATTCTGCAGGATCTTAGCCCCTCATCCAGAACCTTGAAAGCTCTTCATTTACTCTATCTGGAGCTAAGTTTGGAAGACTCTGAACTCGTCAGGATTGTCTTTGACCATAGAGGTCTGACTATGGCGGTTCAGCGAAGCAAGGACCACTGTCTCATGTGAGAGACTTTCCAGAGGGGGAAATCCATCTAGAATTTCTAAAGCTACCCTATGAGATCATCAAGGGCCTGCATTCTTCTTAATGTCCTATTCTGAGATGCCAGCATGAGGGTCACAGTGTACAAGATGACTCTTCTACCCCTTATGGTTCCAGGCAACTGGAAGACTAAGGTCTAAAGATACAAGATAGCAAAGATGGTCCCTGAATCCTTCTTCTACCCTACAAAGAACGATTTTCAGAAAACATCACCCAAAGACTTGCGTTCAATCTACTAGTCAACAAAAAATTGCCCAGCCACATCAATATCAAGAAAGCCTAGGAAAAGGGTTTTCTTTGTTTTTAATATTTATTTATTTTGTTGTGTGTGTGTGTACACATGTGTATGTGTAATATGTATGTATGATACACATATAATGGTCACGATTATGTGTGAGTGCCTACGGAGTCCAGAAAAGGATATGAAATCTCCTGGATGGATCTAGAGTTACAGTCTGGAAGTTGTAAGCCATGTAATGAGTTTGGGGAATTGAACTAAGATCCTATGGAAGAACAGTGAGCACTCTTAACGACTGAGCTATTTCTCCAGCCAAAGAGGGTTTTTCACTAGACACACAATGAGTTGCATTATCAGAAAGAAGGAGAGAATGGATGAGGAGTAATGGTGCAACTAGCTATGTCTTGCACAGACCAAGTTCACTGAATAAGTTGGGCACCTGGAATGCTGGTCCTCTCAGTGAGCTGACTGCCTATGTCACCTCCACTATGCCACCGCCACACAGCAGCTCCTGTCTCCACAATGGTCCAGGATGCTCATCTTCCTAACAGTGGAGATGGTTCCATGTGCCACAGCCGTCAGTGGTAACTACTACAGCTAGGCACGGTCTTTGATGTTGTCCTCTCTCCACAGGCATCTCACGTCAGACCCGTGAAAACTCACACATCGAGGCCAAGACTCAGAATCATAACAATATAGGATCTCAAAGGGGGCGTGGCATTGTGAGGATTGAGGGAGGTAGGGAAGATGTCTATTTTCTTTATTCAGATGATATAGAAATACCAGGAATAAGAAAATTTGACTGGTATGTTGAAGTCTCCCCTCTCCCACAAACCCATCGCTAAATACACGTTGTTGATGCTATTGCTAATTCTTGGTGTTTGCATCCAGAAACTTCTACCCCAGCGCACACATAAATGGTAGAATCTTGGTCAGCTTGACACAAGCGAGAGCACCCTGGACAGCTGTTACCTGATATTTTCAACAAACCTGATAAGCTTGAAATTACATGATTTAGATATCTCAAATGTCTTACACTGTTTCCCTGTTCTCCAAGTTAGCTTTGGCCGTCAACGTGAGATACTCCGGTGATGAGTGAGGTAAAAGCTCCATGGAGGGAACGGCCTGGAACAGATTTGCCTGTAGCCATGTCTGCAGAGAACTGTCTTGCTGCTGATTAACATGGGAGAGCCCAGCCCACTGTGGAAAATGCCATTCCTGGCAAGGTGGTCCTGGGCTCTGGTAAGAAAATCAGCTGACCATGAGCCCGGGAGGAGGCCAGGGAGGCCTTCATGGTTTCTGCTTCATCTTGGCCTTGACATCCCCCAGTGGTAGATTTTGGCTTGGAAATAAGCATAAGACAAGTAAATCTTTTCCTTCTCCAGTTCCTTTTCGTAAGAGTGTTTTATCACAGGAGCAGGCAAATTGAGGAAGCACACGCCAAGAAGTATTTAACTTGCTTCCATTCCTTTAGGGTTATCCAGAATGCTGAAGGGGGCAGCTTTCTATAGAGGACTTTAGAACCTCTGTGAAAACATGACCTGGGAAATTTCCTAAACGGATGGTAAACCTCACATTTATTGAAAAACAAAAATCATATTGGGGTTGGGGTTTTTTTTTTTGCCACAAATTCCTGGTTATACAGACAGAATAACTGAAACTATTCTCCACTCATAAACAGCCAGGCAGACCTAAGTGAGATGCTATTTTCCCCATTCACCATAAGCTACAGTTGAAACCTCAGAAGAAAAGTCTCCCCTTCTGATTTTTCCTTTGAGAATAAGAATAGTTAAACGGTGCTGCTGCCCCAGAAAAACCCACAAGTTAATAAAAAATATGACATTTTTCTTAGTAGTATTATGCTTTCACAAAGTGCATAACTGGTTTGAATAATTCAAAAGAGAAAACACAACAAATAATTTGGTCCTAAAATAGCCAGAAGAGGAGATGGAAAGTATTGTGGGTTTTTCTTAATGTTTTACTATACTGGAGGGTGTCATTTTTAAGGATTTATGTCTCGTGTGTGTGTGTGTGTGTGTGTGTGTGTGTGTGTGTTTGTGTGTGTATGTGTGTGTATGTATGTGTATGTATATGTGTGTATGTGTGTGTATGTATGTGTTTGTGTGTATGTGTGTATATGTGTGTATATGTGTGTATGTGTTTGTGTGTGTTTGTATGTGTATGTGTTTGTGTGTGTATATGTGTGTATGTGTTTGTGTGCATGTATGTGTGTGCATGTATGTGTATGTGTGTGTATGTGTTTGTGTGTGTGTATGTATGTGTGTGTTTGTGTGTATATGTGTGTGTGTTTGTGTGCGTGTATGTGTACACATGTGCATGTGTATACCTGTGTACATGTGTATGTGAGTGTGTACCACATGTGCACAGGTGCCTGAGGGGAACAGAAGATGGTGCTCTGTTCCCTGCAGCTGAAGTTAAAGACAGTTGTGATCCAGCTGATGTGTGCGCTGGGAACTGGAGTCAGGTGCTCTGGAAGAGTAACAAGTGTTCTTAACCCCTGAAGATCTCTCAAACCTTGGAGCTTCATTTTATTAGGAAACTTTGAGGGGGAAACTTTGTATCAATATCAAATATCTGTATGCAATGGTGTACACTTTAACTTTTGCATAAAGTTTTAGGTAACTTAGGGTTTTTGAGGAGACTTTATCCTTGCCACAGGTGATTCTGTAAACTCGTGACCTATAACCTCCAGACTCAGAAATTTTCTTTTCACTTAACGATATATCCATATATACTCGCGGGCAGATGTAACAGAACAGTAAGAAGGCAATCATGGTTGAGTACAAGGAAAAGGGCAGGGACCATTGATTCTTGTTCAAATAATGCAGTGCCTTATACAGAGTTCAATAAACACTGAAGTCTAAGCTAAGCCACAATGGTAACTTACACGTATAATTCCAGTAAAAGGATGGGGGCAGAGCAGAAACATCGTTTTGAGTTCAAAGCCAGCCCTAGGTATAAAAACCGAGATGCTGTCTCAGAAATAAATGAGGCTCGGGGCAGTAAAATTAGAGCCAGACTTTCAAAGTGGCAGCTTGCTTGCTTGGTGGCTGATCTTAGGTCAATGCACCGACTAGACTGCAGGATTTGGGAAACTTTTTAAATAAAGAATTTGGGAGAAAATGACGAGTAAAACTTTATATCTCTATCAAAAGGACTTTCATGGTGTCTCCGAGCATTTGTTGAAACCAGAAACGGCATTCATTTCACAGGCCGGCCCAAAGCTTTCCATTTTGCGCTCGGGCCTGGAGCCCGAGGAAGGAGAGCTGTTTCGTTCCCTCGCGCAGCTGTTATGTAAAAGCGAACTCTTGCCTCGTTTGTCTTTGTTCCTCTGTCTCTTTTATAAAGATGAATGATGACCTCATGACTTTTGAACATCAGTGGTTGGTTATTTCCAGACTTCGCCCCCAACAGAGCTGTCTTCTTCTCCTTCTTCTTCGAACCTTTCATCTATTCTGAGTTAAGCACTGACGGTATCAACCTTGGCCCTCTTTCTTTGGGGATGACTAAGAAAAAAAAATATCAACTTCTTAAAGATTGTCTCTTTAGGTTTTTTTTCTTTTATGCTTAAAGCTCTTCATACCCCCTTCCTGCCCCCACCCCCCAGTCGCGTTGCTACTGGAGCCTAGAAGGTTTCACTTAGTACCCAGTTGGTTTGTATCCTACCTCTGTATCCATGGTGACTAAACTTTCCGACATCATTTTCAAGCGACGACACTGAAGCACTGAAGGTACTAAGGCATTTTGCCTTGTTCTTGTCTTGGTTTTTGATAGAGCTTGAGATCAGACATGCACTTTTCGGTCCAACTCCGCTTCCCCCCTTGTTTCATAACCAGCTCCCTCTGAACTCTTAGGTCTTTTATGCGATGGGTTTATAAACTCTGAATAGAATAAGTGGATGGTAAGGGAGGAGTGGCTGGAGCACCCAGCCACGGGCGCGCAGGAAGAGCTGGCTGAGTGACAAGCCAAGTTTCAGAAGAGCTGCTTAATCTTCTGGGAGATGTCGGCCAGCACCCAGGCTTACTCTGCTGGACTTTGGTCTTACAGTCTCCCGGTGCTGCTGTACTTTAGTCTGTACCTCACGATACCAAACTAAGGGAAGTGTGGACCTCAGACAATCTGGATGGTCTGGATTCTAGTTGAATTCAATTAGTGTGGTCTTACGGACAGGCTCTTAACCTCTTAGTGTTTTACTTTGTAAAATAGGGGCTTGGGCTTTCTGTGTCTGCTGGGGCTCAAACCGGAGGTTTTCAGGAGTGTTAGGTAGCACTCTCCCTTGTGCCAAGCCCTCAATCCTGAGTTCTCCTCATTACATATTCTGTGGCTGATAAAAGGGTCCAAGAAAAGGCTCAAGATATAGAGAGCCACTTGTTCACATACTTAGGAACACTATAAAAATTGGAAGCCTTAATATAACAAAGGACCTACAGGGCACGCACACGCACACACACACACACACACACACACACACACACACACACACACACACCTACAGGTTAAAAACAACAAAAAAATTAAAAAGCATTCTTTGGTTGTTAAGAGCAAAAACACATTAAAAATACTAGAAAATATCAGTGTGTTTATTTTTGGATTTTTTATCATTTGATAATTAGAGTTAAGAATTGTTTTAGTGATGTTTTTTAAATTAGAAACAATTCACATTACTCTTTCTGATTGGTAGTATTCTAATATATTTAGAGAGAGCGGAAGTCTCTCCCTTTTTTTGTTCCTTAGTTGTTCTAAAACAATGAGTGCCTTTACACTTTCTATGACATTTATTAACTGTGTGGGATTGAGGGGCTAGGGCATATGCACTCCTCGGTACATAGGGGGAGACCAGGACAACTCTTGGGAATTGTTTTCTTTTACTACCATGTCTGTTCCAGGAACATAACTCAGGCCACCACCCTTTCCTGGCCAAGATAACTCACCAGCCCCCAAATTAACGCCTTTAAGTGACCTTACTAGACCCTGCTTGTAAGCCAAAGATGAGTCGTAGCCCATAGCCTCAGGTAATGTAGAGTGCACAGGTATGTGGCCAATGAATGCAATCAAACAAGTTTAACAAATGGATCTAAAGATTCAGTGGGTACATGGCTTTCAGTGCTTCCCGTAGGGAGATCTTGGAGAGCTTTATGGGCAGGGCCAGCTCCTGGGTACATTGGAGGCACCCAATACATTCTTTTCTATAGAGTGAGTGATGTAGCATATGAACCAGGTCACTGAGTTAAGTAGAAATTCATCGTATTGAATCAGGAGAGCAGGGGACAGAGGCCAAAAGAGTTGTGTGAAGGAAGGGGGAGACCTTGTGAACACGTTTGAGGGTGAGCTTGTGTCTAGTCAGGTCTGACACTCCCAAGATACTGCCATTTCAGTATGGTCTCTCAGCCTCTGAGTGTGCATACGCGGGGTACTTGCTTGCCCTTTCAGATCTGTCAGCCTGACAGACAGAGTGCCAGCCAACCCTCCATTAGCAAGCAGGGAACCTTTTCTCTCTGAACTCACTTCTAACCTCCACATCTCTGTCTTACTTCCTGGTCCTGAGCCGTATTTCTCTAAGCTGCCTCCATGCTAAGCTGTCTCTTAGATATTAGCTCTGAAAAGTCCTTGGGCTTTCAACACATAAGACATTAATTCACTGTCTCCTGACGGCCAAGGCTTCTAATAAAGCTGTCACAACCCATTGGCACATTAGTCCCCCCATCTGTAATATATGCAATGTGTCATTTTTCCCTAGAAGGCTCTAGGTCACCGGTGCTATCTATCTATCTATCTATCTATCTAATTTATCAATGTATATGTGTAACTATATATTATGCATAGTAAAGTAATATAGAGAAATAGACAGATATAAATAGATATAATATAATATAGGTATATCTTATTTTAACCTTTGATTTATAGCCCTTTAATTATTATATATCCAATGTGGTTTCCTTTGTGCTTAACCCTATGGCATTCACTGAATTGCAATGACTTGTAAAGTTACTTTATTCTTTTTTTTTTTTCTTTTCTTTTTTTTTTGGAGCTGGGGACCGAACTCAGGGCCTTGCGCTTGCTAGGCAAGCGCTCTACCACTGAGCTAAGTCCCCAACCCCAAGTTACTTTAATCTTAATTTGTCTCTTTCAGAGCTGACAAGATAGCTCAGTGGGCAGAAGCCCCTGCTGCCAACTGTGAAGACCGTTCCGTACGCAAGACCCACATAGTGGGAGAGATTTCACTCCGATAAGCTAGCTTCTCACCTACATGGGTACTCTGCATGGGCAATCACAAGCCCATGCATACGCACATGCACATAAAATTAAAAAAAAAAATGTAGCTAACATTGCATCTTCTTTCAACTGTGGAAGTTTTCAGCTCCAATCTGCTTCTCATCATCCCTTGGTGAAATTCCAGTGACGTGGATGTTAGAGCACGTGATGGTCTTCTGGGGTCCCAGAGGCTTCGTCTTCCTTTTGTTCTTATCTCTGGCCCTCAGGTTGGATCATTTCTATTGACCTGTCTTTAAATTGATACTCCTTTTTCCCCTTCGTCATTTCATGTCTTCTTGTGGACTTATCCAGTAGTTTTTCAAATTTCAGGAGTCAGGTTTCGAAAGCGTTACTGGTTCTACCGTTCCCAGCGTGTTCCTTCTAGGCGTTCTGCCTCTCTGCAGAGACCTCATTACCTTCCGCCCTCCGCATGGCTGTTTAGCTGTGCCTCACGGACCATGGTGAGACTGGCTGTTTAATGCCTCTGCCTGAGGATTTTAACATTTGGGTCATCTCTAAATGACACGTACAGCTGTCCTTTTCCTTAGAAATTGGTCTGCTCGTGGTGTAGGCAGTGCAGCCAAGACTCTGTCTGAGACATTGTGAACATCATTATATAAGCCTCTGGGAAATGTTGGGGTTCCTTTTAATTTATGAAGTGATCGTCTAAGCTAAGGGCTCCCAGAAAGCTCTTCTGGCCTCTGTGGGTGGTGGTTTAAGTGGGATGCCTCACACATGTACCTTCAGGATTAACTGCAAGATGGCTGACTGTTTAGAATTTCAGCTTTTACAGCCTTCGCTGTGCGGGTTAGACCTTGCACACAGTAGGTTCAGAAGCAGAACTGTGGGATTCTCCTCTTATGTTCTCTCCGCTCCTCAGCTGCTAGCACACAAAACCTCTCTTCCCCATCCCTTCAGTTCAGAACGCCGGGCATTATCTTGATTTTAGTTGCCTGAAGAGTAGACCTCTTCCAAGCTAGGCTTGCAGCTCCTCCAAGGGTAGACTGATAAGATAATAAGCAAAAGGCAATTGGAAAAATCAATTGTCTGATAGGTCATCTTTTCAAGTGTCAATGTCTTTGGCTTAATTTTTAAGGAACCAGCGACTTTGATCATTGTATCTGTCTGGAGTCTAGAGTCCAAATCCATATGAAAGGTAGCGGGCACCAGCTATGGAGACTAAGCTTGTGTGGTAAGTACATTTTCAAGGGTTTTAGCAAGGCAAGGGAGGAAGGAAACAAGATGGTCAGGAAGCAAGGGGGAGAGATGGATGTTCCTAGAAAGGTGTGGGCGGGGATGTTTGCTTAAAGGCTTAGAGCAGGGACCCTGAGGAGAGGTTAAATGAGGGTGACCTGTTTCCCTCTAAGATAAAGGGATGCTACACTGGAGAGAAATCTGAAAACTAGGTCAAAGCCTGCAGACTGTGGAGGGAAACCGCAACTTGGTGAAGTGACTTGCAAGAAATGAAATTTCCCAGGTGTCTGTTTTTCCCTTTCTGGCTTTGCCCTGTGGGTGGCTCCAAGCACAGAGCTGGGTAGGTGCTGCCAGCAGAGGATGCTAAACAATTCCGAGGAATCGGAGAGCATGGAATTTGTGGGCCCGACAGAGGGAAGAGCCATGAGAAAGGATTGCAAAGCCTTATGTCAGCCCAGACAAGTGCCGAGGGATTCACACTGCTAATTAAAGAAGGAAAAGATGCTACCCAGGATGCAAACACTGGGTGCAGCTTATAGGAGTATAGAGATGGAAGGGACGAGGTGGTGATGAGAATGGTCCCTTCAACTTTTGGGGTACACAGAAAGAAAGCTGACAGCTGACTTAGCTGACAGCAAATATTCTACTGCAATTCCTTGGTAAGAGCAAGAGAGGTACAGGGCCTGGATCCACGCTTGGTCAAAACATCCTGAGCAGAAAGGAAGCCCAGTCCACCTGTAGGGTCATCATTCATTCCTCTCGGACTGAGGCAGGCCATTTTTAGTTTCCCGGCACACCCCTGTTGCTCCTGTAGAGCCATTTACCAGCAGGACACTGTTGGGAGAAAACTGGGTCTAGCCCTGGGTAACATGTGGACTGCAGATTCTTTCCATTTCTTGAGTTGAAAATGGCTTTGAGGAAAAAAAAAAACAAACCCATACAATTATAATATGTGGACCAAAGAAAGAAGAAGAAAAGTTAGCAATGTTCTGGGAATGGTGCCCAGCTCTTTTATGATTCTGAGTAGTAAAGTCTCAGAGCATCACATGCAAACTTATTGGCATTGTGTAGGATGAAGAAAAGCTCAGGCCAGGAGCCTCACCACCCATTTTCTCCTCCTCCTCCTCTTCCTCCTCCTCTTCTTCCTCCTCCTCCTTTCCTCCTCTTCCTCCTTCCCCTTCCTCCTCCTCCCCCTTCCTCCTCCTCCCCCTCTTCTTCCTCCTCTTCCTCCTTCTCCTCCTCTTCCTCCTCCCCCTCTTCTTCCTCCTCTTCCTCCTTCTCCTCATCTTCCTCTTCCTCCTCTTCCTCCTCCCCTTCCTCCTCCTCCCCCTCTTCTTCCTCCTCTTCCTCCTTCTCCTCCTCTTCCTCTTCCTCCTCTTCCTCCTCCCCCTTCTTCCTCCTCCCCCTCTTCTTCCTCCTCTTCCTCCTTCTCCTCCTCTTCCTCTTCCTCATCCTCCTCCTCTTCCTCATCCTCTCCCTCCTTCTCCTCCTTCCCCCTCTCCTTCCTCCCCCCTCCTCCTCTCTCCCCTCCCTCTTCTTGCCCTCCTCCTCCTCTTCATCTTTTTCTTCTTCTTTCTTCTTCTCTATGATTGTCATTATTTATTACCATTATTACTATTATTATGCCTCTCCCTCTTCCTCCTCCTTCTCCTCTTTCTCTTCTGGGCTACAGAGTCATCAAAGAGCCTCCTTGTAGTTTTGTGTTCATTCTGATAGAACTGCCCATTATCTCTCTCAACATCTCTTTCTTGCAGTTTGAAGCCCTCTCTCCTTCCTACTTCCTGAAACCTGACTCAGTCCTCTGGACCTGGACGCCTTCAAACTGTCCTGTGAGATCAAATGATCAAATTTCCTGCCCCTTGGCTCTCTGGAATCCCAGGCACCCGGCTTCTCCTCCTGATAGAGAAGCGGCATTTAGGGCCATGGTGTTGGTTTCATTTCTACCAGCCATGGGACCTTACCAACACTTCCTCAGGCAACGACACAAATGACACATTCCTTTTCCGTGTGTGGTTTTGTGGTTTGTATGTCTTAAATTCTTAAATGTTTTCATTAGAACATGGCAGAGTCTACATCCTGTGATAATCACTGTTCTATCATTAGATGATGGGACTTTATGTTTCTGTGAAGAATCCCCTGGTCTGGGACTGATTAAAGAGTCACCCTGGAGTGTCATGTAAAAGAGGGTCTCAGATAAAACTAGAGAATCAAGAGAGGAGAAAAATGGCTTGAGAGTGGATTTGCAACCACAATCTGCGGAACTGAGGATTAGAAATCAATACCATGGGATGAATCAACTTCGGGGTTGATTTCTTCATTCCTGTCAATCATCCAGGCAGCCGTGACCTCATTGGGTGAATCCTGACAATAGGCGGGGATAGGACACGCCTCTTTTTTTTTTTTTTTTTTGGTTCTTTTTTCGGAGCTGGGGATCGAACCCAGGGCCTTGCGCTTCCTAGGCAAGCGCTCTGCCACTGAGCCAAATCCCCAACCCCAGGACACGCCTCTTACAAATGAGTTTTAAACTCCCAAATCAGTCTGGGGATTCTGAAGGAGATCTGAGCTATAGAGTCTCTGCTGTTTATAGATGGAACAAAAAGGGAGGGGGTGGTCAGAGCAACGGTTCCGTGGTTGAGAGCAGTTTCTGCTCTTGCAGAGGGCCCTGGCTCCATTCTGAGTACCCATGTGGCAGCCCACAACCACATGTAACCCCAGTTCCAGGCATCCAGTGCCCTTCTATGGCATCCGTCAGCACTGTACACATGTAGTGCATGTACATATGTACAGGCAAAACTATACACATAAATGGAAATAAAGGCATCTTTTAAAAATGAAATCATCTCACACAACCTCCAGGAGTAGAAATGCAAGAGACGTTAAGCTACCCCCCCAGCCCCCCGTTAAGGTCACACAGCTCTGACTGTCACAGCTACAACTCAGAGCCCCAGGTGCTCCTTCCTGGGCATCTTCTTTCTGTGTGCAAATCTCTGACGATTCTTGCTGATCTTACTTTGGCCTTTGCTCTTTGGACTAACGTGTAGAGTGGGAGGAAGGGAAATGTTACAGGAACTGCCTTGAAAGAATGTCAGTCGGTTTCTCCAAAGGAGATGGCTTGAAGACAACAGTGCAAATGTATTACAAGATTTTCAGGGCTGGAGAGATGGCTCAGTGGTTAAGAGCACTGACTGCTCTTCCAGAGGTCCTGAGTTCAATTCCCAGCAACCACGTGGTGGCTCACAACCATCTGTAATGAGATCTGGTGCCCTCTTCTGGCCTGCAGTCACATATGCAGGCAGAATGCTATACATAAAATAAATAAATAAATGAAAAAAAAAAAGATTTTCACTCAGAGGGGAAAAAAAAATACAAGAAGCAAGAACTTGTCCTGCTCATTCCTGAAAGAGCTCCAGGCATCTAGAGACTTCTAAAACTTCCTTCCTTGCAACTCACAGCAATAACTCCAGACCAGGAGTCTCCTTAGCTCACAGCAGGGGCAGCTTCCCCATTGTTTCCTGAAGGTTCACACCCTACCTCTCCCCCAGGAGGCCAGTGAGCACACCCACCCTTCAGTTGGAAGAGACTTCTCATGAAAGTTAAGAGATTTTGCTTTGGTCCCCTCAAAAAGCTGCTCTTCTAAACACTCCCCCCACTAGTCAGTGCAGTGAGGAAAAGAGCTGAAGGACCTCGGGCCAACTCGGGAATGCGAGTTTTATTTAGGTTTTGAACAGCCTCTCTTCCTAGATGCTCATTCGTGAGCCAGTCTGAAGAAGGAAGAAGCAGTCAGCGGAGAGTCTCGGATATTATTTTAAAATAAATGTAGTCAAATCAGACTAGGCAACAAAGTGTGTGTGTGTGTGTGTGTGTGTGTGTGTGTGTGTGTGTGTGTGTGTGTGTGTTTTACCAAGCAGGGTCAGAGAAGACAGAATCCGGGCAACCCCAATCTCAGTGCGTGGTAGCATCAAAGTTGAATCGGGCTCCCCCAAGTCACTTGTTACCTCCAACAGGTTCTGGCAGGTTCTAGACAGTGTCTTCTGGAATTTCCTGAGCCCTGGGCCTCATGTCTTCCCCCAAAGTCCTCTTCTTAGAGTTCAGGAACCGTTATACCACCCTTGGGTGGTAACTCCAAGAAATAATACAATTCTGTACATGGAGCAAAACAGTGGGACTCATTCACAAAGCAGGGAACCAACCCCTACCTTGGCTAGGGTTGTCCTCCCTCCAACCCATGGATATATAGTGGATGCTGTCTTATTGTGGCTGTTTTCTAGAGATACACATTCACAGTACATATGTACGGGGAAACAGTGTGGTGTTTTCATATGTGAAAATACTGTGTAATAATTCAAACAGCGGAAGGAACCTGTTCATTGCTTCCCCCATGTGTGGCTTCTTCGCGGTGAAAGTGTTTGAAGCAGGCTCGCCCATCTATCCTGGAGTAGCCTATACGATGCTAATGCTATTAACTACAATCGCCCTATGCCTTAATAGAACTCGAGAATGGATTCTTCCAGTCCATCTGTAGCCTGGCGGCTGTGTACCATTCTCCCTCCTCCCTCTGCTTTCTCTTCCGGAGCTCTGGAAACCAGCCTTCTCCTCCTCAGCTTCTATGAGATTGCACACAGTGGTGAGATCATGCCGGATTCACCTTTCAGTCCTTGGCTTCTTTCCCTCGGGAAATTATAGCACTAATTTATGAAAACCCCAGAAGGTTTTAAAACAGGAGCCCTGGACCCCCAACCCCAGTTCAAACAAAACCATCAGCAACTAGTTGTAGGGCCCAGAGAAGTACTTTTAAGCGCTGTGTCTACACATGCCGCCTCCTTTTAATCTCTGGATCCATTTTCTATTTGAGATGCTATCTTTGTCACTCTGTCTTGCTGTCCTTCTGATCATTATAACTTTATCCAGCTAGAGCCTAACCCCAATTCCACTTGGTACCTCATGCTTTCTCTTCTTACTCAAGGGGTCAATGCAAGCTTTTTTGTTTGTTTTCTGTTTTGTTTGTTTTTTAAGGCAAATCTCAAGCCCTTCCTCAGACTCCCGGAATCAATATTCATTTTTAATCATATGATCCCCGTGTGATTGATACCAAGACTTAGCAGCACTCTTGAACTCCTAGCAACGGAGTTCGCCTAAAATTTTTCATCAACCTTGTCGAGGAGAGGATGTCTGTCTATAAGAAAGACATATAAACAATTTAAAATACCCATTTTCTTGACATATACATACTCAGAAGAGAATAGACTCTGTGGAGCCCATTTCTATTTAGAAAGCCATTCTTTCAGTAACGGTTAGAAAAGAGTAGCTTTGCGATCCTTTCTTCTATCTCCTGGTCATTGAGATGAGGCGTATCCTACACACAGCTCTCGGCTATGCTCTGGTAAAAGAGACACGAGCTGGGTCAGGGCCGTGCTTTCTGTGCAAGTGAGAACAAGAATTCAAATTCCTGTCATCCACATAAAACCTGGGCCAAGTGACATGCTCTTGTAATCCCAGTGCTGGGGAGGCAAAAACAGGAAAATCTCTGGGCCTTTGTGGCAAGCCAGATAAGCTGAATTGATGAGCTCCCAGTTTAGTGAGAGACTGTGTCAAAAGTAGAGGAGCCGAGATACTTGACATCTCTGTCTCTCCTCCATGGGTACATGTGCACATACATATATGCACATGCACATATGCACATGCACACATGCACATGCACGCACATGCACACATAAACATGTACGCTGATTCACATGCGAAAGACATAAATAACACATTCATACATTCTTTACTGTAGTTTATACTGAGTCTAGTGAGAAATTTCTGTTAACAAGAAAATCTCTCTCTCTTCCGTCTTGTGTCCCCCCAAGGTCTACAGCTAGAACAATAAAGTAAATATTCAACAAACATTCTTAAACTGAAATCACAATGGAAGAATGCGTGAACATGGCTTGACTAATATTTTGCAATTGCCTGAACTGTTTGGACAAAGCCCATCAGAAAGCTGAGAAGAATGTGGCTAGCGTCTAATTTATTCTGTTTCTTCTTGCACTATCAAAGTCAGAACAGTTTGTCAGGTTTTGTTTATAGCATGTAACTTTCCTAAGCAATGCATCCATGTTTCTCGTTATGCATGAATAGTATTTGGTTAAATATGGTCTACGCTGCTGTCTACCTAACGGGTAGAAATGATTTTAGCAGGAAAAAAAAAATGCAAGATGGGTGGTTGGAACATGTTCTCTTCCCTCTCCCTCTCTCTCCTTTTAAAAAATTTCCATATTGGTTTTGGTCTTTGTTTCAAGATATTTGTATCTGAGAGGAGATTTCCAGACAATAGTCTTTTGACTGAGTGACACAAAGCAGGGGTTACACCCTGTCTTGTCTTTAATCCCCCCCCCCCGAGCTAAATAGAAAGGTGGAAGATAATTTGGCTCCAGAAATTATTTGAAAATGTCTGCCTGGGAAAAAAATTGGCCAGAAAATAAAAAACTCTGAGAAAAATCAGAGTTGGAAAAAAAAAAAAACATAGGTAAAGTCTAGTTATGCTGGAGAAAGAGTGTGGGGGGAGGGGAAGCTCACCTCATTTTACAGACAAGGAGAAAAACTCAGAGAAATGACTTATGTAAGGGCAGTTGGGTTTTAATGAAATAACTGAACGATGCCTGTAGCTTGTGTACAAGGTTCTTGTAGGAAGAGTTCTAACAGACTTCCTCACCGGCCCCCTCCTTTATCCCCCTGTGTATGTGAGGGGTGTTTGTGTGTTTGCCTGTGTGTGAGCACACATGGCTGCAGGGGCATGTGCACTTGTATGTGGAGGCCAGAGGTTGACCTCAGGTGCCATTCTCTGTCTCCTCCTTTCATATTGAGGCAGCGTCTCTCACTTGAACCCAGAGCTGGCTGAATTGGTTTGTCTAGCTAGCCAGCTTGCTCAGAGATCCCGTCTCTACCTCCTGAGCACTGGGGATTGATTTCACCTGGGCACACCACGCCAGTCTGGGGGTCCTTGTGCTTATATGGCACATGTGTTAGACACATCACACTCCCCAACATCCTTCCTTCCCTCCTTCCTTCATTCCTTAGTTCCTTCCTCTTTCCCGGTACGTTTTTGTTCTTCCTTTCTTTCTTCTTGCTTCCTTGTTTTCTTTTGTTCTTTCTTTTCTTTCCTTTCCTTTCCTTTTTCCTTCCTTCCTTTCTTCCTTCCTTCCTTCCTTCCTTCCTTCCTTCCTTTCTTTCTTTCTTTTTCTTTCGAACCTTTCTATTGGTCTATATAGCCCACCAGCCCTGGACATTCATGTTAACTACCCAGATATATAACAAAAGCTAAGGGCAGATGTTCCAAATGTTTCTGTTCTTTTATTTTTTTTTTTTTCATTTTCACATTACTGCAGGGCTTTTCCTCATCCAGCACTGGTTGATTCTGTCTCCCAGGTCCATCAACCCGTGGCGTGTTCTGAGGTCTCTGCTGAGGGCCTGTCTGTTTCCCTCTGAAGTGCTGTTCCCTCGCTCTCACTCGGATAGTTTGCAAGTCTCTTCTCTTTCCATAATAACTGTGTCTTTCCTCCTAAGCAGTCTTTGCCTCCTCCGGGTTCAGCATTCCCTTAGTGACGGTCTGCATGCATAGATCTTATATTTTGACTTTGAGTTTTGAAGCCAGCATAGTTCGGTCCCCCCTTTTTAGTCTACTCATCTCTCCTTTTCAATTGGCTTATGTGTCGATTTACTTTTGAGAACAGTTCCGATGTTATTGCACTTCGGTTCTGTTTGTTTTCTTTCTGCTCTATCTCCCTGCTCTCTCCAGGTTCCCTTCCTTTGGGTTATTTGAATGTTGTGTATGCCGTTGCCATTCTATTGTATCTTACATTGTGTTCCTCTTTTTGCATACTTAAGTCTTCAGCAGTTGCTCTGAATAAT
The DNA here is from genome assembly GCF_021556685.1 of Rattus norvegicus. NCBI lineage: Eukaryota > Metazoa > Chordata > Mammalia > Rodentia > Muridae > Rattus > Rattus norvegicus. The sequence goes on along the minus strand of NC_141550.1, from coordinate 18,497,478 downwards.
AATAAGAGCTGAACGCTAATAGTATAAACTCTGGACCAACATTTACCACTTCTGACGGGATGCAGCCTTTTTATCACTACATAGAATCCTTTGCCATCTCCCGTCAGCACTGTCCTGTTCTGTGACAATTGGCTTTAAATGTCATCTCGCTAGAACCTAGAACTGTCTGGGAAGAGAAGCTTAGTTGAGGAGCTATGCAGGTCGGGTTGGTGTGTGAGCATGACTGCGAGAGGTTGCCTTGCTGGTTGATTGATGTAAGAAGGTCCACTGGGAATGTGTACGGTACCATTTTATGGGCTGGACCCTGACCCGCACAAAAGAAAGGAGGTGGGACATGAACTTAAGCACGCCGGTAGCATAGGCGTTTGCCTTTCTCTCAGCTCCGGTGTGATGTGGCAGCTGCTTCATATCCTACCTGGGATTCCCCACAGTAATGGACTGCGACCTGGAGCTGTGAACTAGATAACGACTTCCTTCCCCGATGCCACTTGGCATCAGGATGTTTGTCACAGCAACAGAAGAGAGCAGGACAGGTTCTATTATGTTCATATGGTTTGAAATTATAATCTATCCACAGGTGGCATTTCCAGAGAGTATTGTCACGTGTGAGGGTAAAAGATGGGGAGGGGGTGGCACCTTTCCTGAATGGGTACAGCACCTTTGAATGCTCCAGAGAGAAAGGGAAGCTGGAGGCAAGAAATCAGGAGCGGGCAGGTCTCTTCATCCCTCAGCGTTCTGTCACTGTGCCATCCACTGCCAGCAGTCTCTGATTTCTTTGTTCTTCCAAAGCACCTGCTTTTCTTGGTGAGAAACCGGCTTTTCTGCCTGCCTATCTTGCAGATTTCCACTGTTGGATTAAGTGCCTGTGAACCTAGCAGTCCAAGGCTCTCCTCCTCTGGAAAAGGAAGTTAATCGTCAACTATGTTCCCCTGCCTGCCTGCCGTTTCTATGCTTCCTCTTTCATTCCTGAGGCTTCCAGTTTCGTGTTGCGAACATTTCCCTCTGTCTGTTTTACCATCCATGAGTGGAGCTGGTACATTAGCTAACAGCACCCTTTGCAGTGGGGCCTTACCATCAGACTGTGGAAACAACCAGTAGCACTGGTTGCAGTCTGTGATGGTTGAGGGGTCTTTGGGGGACCATTTAGCCAATGACTTAAAAACATGCAACTCATTCCTGATAGTGAGGGTTTTATTTTATAGCATATGGTGTTAACTTGGGGTATTATCTCTGTATTTATATTCGTTTCATTCCATTCTCACTATTTTTTCTATCTCGGTTCCTCTCAGATTCTCCCTACCTACCTATCCAATATCATATTCTTTCTGTCTTAAAATAAAGCACGAAACAAAATGAAAACACACACACACACACACACACACACACACACATTACACACACATACACACACATACACACATATACACACACATACACACATACATGCACATACACACATACACACACATACACACATGCACACACATACATACACACACAAACACACACACAAACACACACACATATACACACACATACAGACACACACACACACAGACACACACATACCACCACTACCACCACCACCAACAACAACAACAATGACAAAGCAAAACAAAAGCACTCATGGGTATTTTGTGTTGCCGACTGTCCCATATCATGTGACCTGCCCTGGGGTGAGGTTGATCCACCCAGTATTGTTCCAAAGATTTTCTTTTTCCCATCATCTATTAATTACAAATAGCTTATTGGTTAGAGACGAGTGAATGTTCATTCCCACTTTTCCATGGGGTTTTATCTGGTTTGAGTTTGAGCCGATCTTATGTCTGTTGTCATAGTCTCTGTGACTTCAGATGTGCATCAATTCTATTGTATCTAGCAAACACTGCTTAGAATTGTCGGCCATTTCTGACTCTTACAGTCTTCCCACCTCTGCTTCTGCATAGATTCCTGAGCTTTGAGGAGAGAGATGTGATACAGGCGTCTCACTTAGGACTGAGTGGTCCAGGGTCCTTCCCTCTCCGTCTATTTGTAGGTCTCTGTGTAAACTGCTATCTGCTATAAGTAGGAGCTTCTCTGACGAGGGCTGAGCAAGGAGCTAAGCAGTGCATATAGTAATGTGGTGATGAGGGCCATTTTTTGCTATGTTTACTTGGCAGAATAATTTTAGTAGTTTTTTCCCCCCTAGAGCCCATGACCTATCTCGTCTCAGGCTCTTGGCCCCATTAAAAGTACCATGTTTGGAGTGGGTCTTAAATCCAATTTTAAAAGGTAACTGGTTGCAGCTAATTCAAATGGATGCAAACACCCACAGCCAAACAGTGGACAGAGCTTGGGGACTCTTATGGAAGAGTGGGATGGGGGGTGGGGGGAGGTTTTGGGCCTGAAGAGGATAGGAACTCCACAGGAAGACCAACAAAGTCAACTAGCCTGGACCTTTGGGCCTCTCAAAGACTGAACCACCAACCAAAGAGCATACACAGGCTGGACCTAGGCCTCCCTGCACATATGTAACAGATGTGCAACTTGGTCTTCATGAGGGTCCCGAATAACTGGAATGGGAGCCATCCCCAATACTGCTGCCTGTCTGTGGGATATGTTCTTCTAGCTGGGCTGCCTTGTCTGGCTTCAACGGGAGAGGAAGTGCCTAGCCCTGCAGAGACTTGATGTGCCAGGGTCGGGGATACCCAGGGGGACCCCCTACCTTTCAGAGGAAAAGGGAAGGAGGAGATAAGGGAAAGGGTTGTGGGAGGGAGTGACTAGGAGGGGAGGAAGTGAGTGGGAGGTAAAGTGAATAAGGAAGGAAGGAAGGAGGGAAGGAGGCATGGAAGGAAGGGAGAAGGAAGGAAGGAAAGAAGGAAGAAAGGAGGGAAGGAAGGGAAGAGAGAAGGAAGGAAGGGAGGAAGGAAAGAAAGAAGGAGGGAAGGAAGGGAGGAGAGAAGGAGGGAAGGAAGGAAGGAAGGAAAGAGGGAAAGAAGGAGGGAAGGAAGGAGGGAAGTGGCGTCTGGATACTCCAATAACGCTGTTACCACTAATGCACAGGTATATCTTGCAGGCAGGTTACTGTCGCATCTTGCAGCATTCGTAACTGGGTGAAACTTTAGTTATTTTTCCCCTCTAGTGTATGATTTCTTCTGTAAGTGCTAGTCGTAGGGAAGAAGCTTCTAGTTGAGCACCAGCTTGATTTCTCCATGTCCAATGATATAAGTATGTGGTGTCTTCAGCAATAGGGGCTTACTAGGAGGATATGCAGGAGAGGAAAAAAATGACCAAAATATATTCCATAAAAAAATTAAAGAAAAATAAAATTCTTTCGAATTCCTCCTTCTGAGGATACCTTCATTTCTGTTTTATGCCCCGTCCAGCCCCCTCTTTCTTTTGCTGACTGCAGGATTCTGAGCTGAGGGTTGAAGTTTATTTTTAGTACTTAAAAATTGTCCTACCACTTCCTGACTCTGTTTCTTTTAATGAAAAATTTATAGTTACTTAAAAACTAGTATGCCGTTTTGTCCCGTTTTGTGGTTTCTTATAAAAAGAACCAATCACCCGAATGCACCCCTTGTGAGCAGACAGGGGCTGAGGGGAAGCATGTGAGAAGGCTCAACAAAAGGGAAGCATCTGGCTGGCAGAAGAGCTCTACAAGGGCAGGCTACCTCCACACTGCTGCCACAGTCCCGGCACACCCCAGCACACAGAGCAGCTAAATAGAGCAAAAGCTTCTTTAAAACTAGAAAGCATTCGGAGTTTGCATTGTCTTAGCAAAAAAAAAAAAAAAAAAAAAAAAAAAGAGATAATCTGATTAATCTAAAATGATCGTGAGACTGTAATGGAAACAGGCCTTCTTCCAGACAACCCTGATGGGCAGAGGCAACCATGGGGAGTTCTAGAAACCTCTGGTGACTTCTTTCTGTACGTGCATACAGGGGTTTAACCTCCTGATAGAGATAGAGACCTCCAACCTTGTCACTTCCCTTCTGCCTCATTGAGCCTAAGAACAAAGGTGTGTGTGTGTGTGTGTGTGTGTGTGTGTGTGTGTGTGTGTGTTTATGTGTATATATATGGGCACATGTATATGTGCATGTATATATTGTGTAAATAAATCTGTATATATATATGTATATATGTGTGTGTATGTCTGTGTTTATATGTGTAGGAATGTGCACATGTATATGTACATGTATATATTATATAAATATGTCCCCGCCAGCGGGGACCCAGTTATTCAGGGTCCCGAAGGGGCGCTACCCTTGGGCCTAAATGGGGGGCGAGAGAAGAAGGAGACCAAGCGAGATTCTGTTGTCAAGGTCTCGTTTATTGGGGTGAACGTTACAGCTTTTAAGGCTTTCAGGTAGGGGGAGTGTCCTTTGTGAAACACAGAGGAGGGGGAGGTGCGGATATAGGTAGTGATAGCTGGAGGCAAAGAGGTCAGGCGGTAGACGATGAGGTCAGGCGGTCACCGGGTGTTGATTCAGGAGGTAACAGGTATCTGCTAAGGGAGCTGAGGCATCCCTTGAATGTTATCTTCTTGTGCTGTAAATTCATGGGAGAGGCTTTTATCCAACACTCTTAAGACTTAAGGCAGTCATCTTAGGGGTGAGTCTCTGTGGCCAAACAGCCCAGAGTCACCTAGTCACTTTGAGCCATGCAGTTCAAAAAGCGGCTAGGCCCAAATCCAATATGGCTCCATGCATCTCCCCCATTTTTCTTTTATAAAAGACCATTAGGCGGAAGTAGTGGTCTGAGAGAGATCAGACATGCCTCACAGAGTACCCAGCTCGGCCATGGTGAGCCACTCTTGCAGTTAGGACTGCACCCCAATGGCTAGGAATGAACTTATGTTGTAACACACCATTCTGGGCTATACGTGTGTGTTTATTGGGGGAGAAACTGGGCCGAGGAGCATTTGACCGGCCCGTACATTTAAACGGGGTGTAGCCACCTCTGTCTTAGGATCGACCTCTCAAACCCCAGCCTTATCCGTCATAGGATCACCTTGTCGCCCCCAAGGTTCCTGTCTTAGATTGGTCAAGGGTCAGAGGAAGTTGCCCGTCGCTGAGGATAGCTACATCAGGTCATCTTCTCATTCCTCTTATTTGAGCCCAGGAGCGAAAGAGTAGGGGCCAGATGGCATTAATATAAGAGATTGTGGAAATTGAGCCTCTCCCGATAAGTAGTGGGCACCTCATCTGGTTCTCCTCAGCTGTTATGGCCATACTACCAAGGGCCTAGTCAAGCCTCTCCTGTAATAAAATTTAGAATTCCCAATTGTTAGCAACTACTCCAGAAAGTTCACCCACTGTGCTTGCCTAACAATAGCACCAGTTAAGGCAGCAAGAGTCACCAGGGGAATGAGGGGGGCAGGGGTAACAGCTGGAGTCCAGTCTTCTGCAGCAAGCAGCAGTGCACAGAGGGTCTGAGCATAGGCCGTGGTGGGACGGGAACACGCAGTGGTAACACTGACTGTAGCAACGCCAAAATTTCTGTGATGACAAAAGATGAGTGGGAATCCTCCATATTCCTCCAAGGACACAGGAATGACTCCAGGGACCCGAACCATGAGAGCTGAATCTTTATGCTCCCAGGATCAGCATGTCTCACCAGACACTCGGGCAGCTGGCACACTCCTGTAGCATCCTGTAGAAAAAACACAAAGATTCTCTCTTCCCCATATAAAATATCTGAACAGGATCATGCCAATATGTGGATCTTTCTATTTCACCTAGGCAGAAGTATGCTTAGTTGTAGGGTGCCATAAACTCAGAGTGTTTCTTGGCATCCAAATTTTAAAATTGAAATAAAAGGAGCATATTTTAGCATACAGGGATAACTCCCCTTTTTATTTATTAAAATATTGTTAAAATATTATTTATTAAGATAAGTCCTTGAGGATTAAATTGAGGACACTGAGCACTTGTATTTATAAATTGACTTTTATACCAAATTATTATCTCTAGCATTATTGTTTTGGATATATAAAGAATGAGATTTTTTTGACTAACTATTCCTATTTAAGGCCTATAATCTGCCTGGTATCATTGTCCTCCCTTGCTAAGGGGTCTAGGCAATCCAGTTTGAGTTCTTAAATGGCCTATAAAGGAACAGTACTTAGTGCTCTTAACCACTGAGCCATCTCTCCAGCCCTTCACCAGCTTTATTTACCTAAACATAAGCATTAATTAGAGATGCCAAATCCTATAAATATTGTCCAGATTTAGTCACTAGAAATCCCTGAGCCGGCAGGGTGAAGCTGGGAGTTGAAAGTAAGCAAATGGAGTCTTCCTCTTTTCAAGAGGGTGTGTTATCAACTCCATTACCATTTTCAAAGAGCTGGGTCTATGGTTTTGTTTAGTTGTCTGAGCCAGAGCACTGAAAGGACAGTGAGTTGTCAGACAATTCACACTGAAATCACTTTGATTTTAAGTAGAAAACCTGCCTCTAATATAGCATTAAGTAATTGTATAATTTGAGGGCTAGTAGTATCTAAAAAGGGAAACTTTTTAATCAACTGTAAACCATAAGCCATACATTGGCTATCAGTATATGACTTAAAAGCTTGATTTTTTTTTAAACAGTGGCTACAGCACGTAATTTAATAATCTGTGCTAAAGCAGGGGAAACTGAAGAGAATAAACAAGTGATCCAATCATACATGTAGCCTTTTCATTAGATGAACCACCTATAAATATAGTAAGCTCATTTCCTATGGGTTGCATGCACAAATTTATAGGAAATACAAAAGCATGCAAAGAGTAAAATTATCAATTTTGCCTGAGATTTGTATATGTGATAGGCCAAATATCAGTATTTTGTAATAACCAATTTAATTGTTGTTTGGAATAAGATATGTTTTACCAGGTTTCTTTTTTAAAATACTTCCATGACTCTAGTCTATAATTCTGTATTAACACAACTGAAGCTTTATCTCCAATGAGGATAACAAAGGCTTAAGTCCTCTGGTAAGGTGAGGTAGTTAGCCAATTAACATATCCTTAGAAGCTTAAAATTAGCTTCAAATATTCTTTTCTGGAGTAGTGCAACAGCTACTCCCCAAATATTAAAGCTCATTTTGAGAGCAAAGGTTTGTAGTAAAAATTTCCATATATACTGAGAGATTTAAGGTTCTAACTTCTTACATTGAAGAAGCGACAAAATTACATAATATAAGGCTATTAGCCATTCTTTTGTAAAATTTTTAATGATATCACTTTATGGGCTCTCTAAAATTATAAGCAAGCTCACGAAATGAAAACTCACAATGGCCAGGACGTAAACAAATTGTATAAAATCAGTCCTCTAAATCTATCTTGAAATGGCAGTTGGAGTAAGCAAACTGGCTGTAATGCTCTCACAAGTTCTAAAACCTCATCAATCTTTCGTAAGTCTTGTAACAATCTCTACCTGTTTGATTTTTTTTCTTTTTTCTTTTTTTTTTTTTTTCGTGTCAAGCCAGAAGAGGAAAAGGCCTCTGGTTTCTTTATGGACCAAACTATATATCTAAAGTACAGCACTTAGCAGGTATCTGCGAAGCACAGTGGGGAACCCTGGCTGAGACTTTGGTAACAAAGGGCCTGAATAAATTAGGGAAATAACCAGGAAGGCCAGCCTAATTCTGACTCTGGTGAGAAGTACCTGGCCAGACAGCCAGTTGGGAACAAAAAGCTTCCACTTGCAAGGGCAGGGCTCAGCAGGGGTCAAACCTTGTTGGAGACCCAGAAGGGTCTTGTTGAGGCTGAAAACATTCCATGAATGTAAACTTCTTGTGCCATAAATTACAGGGAGAGGCTTTTGATCTTACAATCTAAGGCTAAGGCCAGACAGTGACAAGGCAACCAGGCCCATGTCACATGTTATCTAGAATGACTTCATCTAAATTACAATTTTAAGCCAACTTTCTGTTACCAATGTTACACCTTTTTAACCATATCTAATAACTTAAAAGCCAATAGTACATAACCAAGGCGTGTAGAGCATATTTATACATTTAAAACCAATCAGAAATAAAATTGAAGTGGCTATACATGTCCAGCAGACTTAGGCTTCTAGCTACAGATGTAGGCTCCAAAAGCCAATTGAAACTGTTTTTTATTTATTGTTCTCTTCTTGAAATGAGTTAAAACCAAGTCAAGGTGTGAACGACTGCAGATAAAAGTTTTTACCATTTTTTCTTTTGAACACGAAACATAAAACATTTAAACAATGAGAAACAAAAATCACAGACATAAACTGACAGACATGGATAGCTTGGTGTACCAAGGACAGGCAATAGATAAAGAGGGAAAAAACTAGATGGTGTCCCACCCGAAGGGACCCACATATCCTACCTATAGAACCCAGAACCAGAAATAAGCATTTCTCCAATAGGAGCCAGCAGAGAGGCAGGACATCTCCTGCCTTCCCTCTGTTCCTAGGAGAGCTCTAAAAAGTTTCTCTTTCTCCAAAGCATCCGTGGAGATTCCGGGAGGACTGTTTTTCCCAAACCCATTCTCTCTCATGTCTAGGGTGTAAACTATCTCTAGTCAGGATCCAAAGACTAAAATATAACTCTAAAAGAACGCATATGCAAAAACACTTTACCATTACCTTGTCCCTTTTTTATTACAAGTTTTACTTAAGCTAGCCCCACACTGCTTAAAATTAACCAGGGATACCTTTCATCAATAAAACAAAAAAACTTGATTAAATCCTTTTTCTTAACTCTTAATCCTCTCTCCCTGAGTGAGCGCTTGATCTCTCCTATGAAACAAGCCTCCTAAATCCATACCTTCCCCACGGCAATTAGACGACAATTATTCGACCGGTCCTTACCTCCCTCTCCAGACCTTACCTCCCTCTCCAGTGATGCACGAGCTATGCGGCCTGAAGAGTCCTTGATTCCCACTGCAGCTCTCTTATCTCCGTCGTCCTGTAGTCGGCCTTGCTTCGGGGTCCCTGTGTTCGGGCGCCACTTGTCCCCGCCAGCGGGGACCCAGTTATTCAGGGTCCCGAAGGGGCGCTACCCTTGGGCCTAAATGGGGGGCGAGAGAAGAAGGAGACCAAGCAAGATTCTGTTGTCAAGGTCTCGTTTATTGGGGTGAACATTACAGCTTTTAAGGCTTTCAGGTAGGGGAAGTGTCCTTTGTGAAACACAGAGGAGGGGGAGGTGCGGATATAGGTAGTGATAGCTGGAGGCAAAGAGGTCAGGCGGTAGACAATGAGGTCAGGCGGTGGAGACACCGGGTGTTGATTCAGGAGGTACACCGGGTGTTGATTCAGGAGGTAACAGGTATCTGCTAAGGGAGCTGAGGCATCCCTTGAATGTTATCTTCCTGTGCTGTAAATTCATGGGAGAGGCTTTATCCAACACTCTTAAGACTTAAGGCAGTCATCTTAGGGGTGAGTCTCTGTGGCCAAACAGCCCAGAGTCACCTAGTCACTTTGAGCCATGCAGTTCAAAAAGCGGCTAGGCCCAAATCCAATATGGCTCCATGCATAAATACATCTGTATATATGTGTGTGCCTGTGTTTATGTGTGTAGGAGTGTACACATGTTTAGGTGCATGTATATATTATGTAAATACATCTCTCTATATCTACATATGTGCACATGTGCACATATATGTTCAAGTGTATATTATGTAAATACATCTGTGAATATATATGTGTGTGTATACATGTAAGTGAATGTATATGTATGCACAGAGGTTTACATATGCTTCAGCTGAATGGCTGCTAGACGCATGGAGACTATACATTGTGAATAGCATTTTTTAATTCATGTGCACTGTTTTATTATCTAGCGAATTCTATATTAATAAGGATCTTCTCCAGGGCTTCCTAAATTAAAAGATTCACATGATATTTTTACTCACTTGATTCCCAAAATGCACATTTAAGTTTTTTTTTGTCTATGTCTTCTCTTCTTAGCAGTCCTAAATAAGAAACTGGTGCTTCTCTTACAAGTGGAAAAGGTCCTGGCCCCCTTCTAAAAGGAAACCCATTGTCATATTTCCGCCTTTGAGAATGAGCTCTGGTATTGGCCTCTTACACTGCAATCTGGCTGTTTATGAGTAGGACTAGCTCTTTGGGGGTCTTTGCTTCATCGTGTGACATTACCCATGCCGTAGGTACACCTTCTAGAATAAAGTTAATGTGCCTTTTAAACCCTCACTGTTAACGTTTCACAAGCTGTGAATATTCACCAGGCTTGGAATGGCAGGGAGGTGGTGTGACCCAAAGAGGGTCAGTGAAGAGTGTCTGCACAACTAGGATTCTTAGACGGTAAATGTCAATATTTCCCAAAATTCGGATGCAACATGCAGAACAAATCTAACTTCTGTCCCATCTTTATGGAGCCCAGACAAGCCCTTTATTTAGTTATTTCTAATTTTCAGCCCACAAACAGCCGTGATTGCTTCTCTGTCACCTGCCTCTGGCAACACTCAGTCCCGAGGCTTCAGCTCTGGCAGACAGAGGCCTTTCCTGATCAACTGTGTATGCCGAAGCCACAAAGAGCTCTTGGCTGTGTGGCCCAGTAAATATCTCTCCCGTTCTCTGCCTCACGCCCAGATGACAACATGGTTCGAACGGGGTTCTTCGAAATGATCCGTGACACAGCTATCGCATGCCAAAGGTTTTCTTGGAAAAGGTTGCATCTGAAGCACTGAAAATCCTCTGCTTTGAATCTCACCCAACTGTGTGTAGAGTGCACAAGAAGCGGAGTTGGCTCTCGGTATCTAACACCTCTGTCAGGCAAGCTCTTCCCGCAGAGGTTAGGGCAGGATGCTCGGCTTTGTGTGAGCACCAGATTGTTGTAGAAGAAAAGCAAATGTGCCAGTTAGGTTTTGATTTTCATGTTCTAAAAGTGTAACATGGTGGGCTAGGAGGAGTTGTGTCTGGAAAGGAAAAGACAGATGTCCACAGTGGAACCCACCCATACCCCTGTGGATTTCTCACTCTGTGGTATTTGTCCTGCCAATTCTACAGTTTCCTAGCAGATAATATGGAGGAGGTATTAAAAGTTGGAATCGACTAGAATCAGTCGGGGGCTACGGTTCTCCAAACATGCTTTCTCATTTATAGAAGAGGATAAAGCCTAATGGGTAGGATGGGGACGCACTTTCAATCAGTCTTCAGAGAACAGAGCAGAAGGGTCAGATCTCAAGTCTGAGGCCACCCTGGATCTTTATAGTGAGGTACTGTCTCAAAGAACTAAAGTGAAACAAAACAGGAGAAAACTAAAGTTTGAGATCATTACAACGATAATGAGAAAGGTCTTAAAGGTTTTTATGGTCATTATAAGTTAATATTAACTTTTGACTCTACCCCCGTGTTTACGCGTACATATGTGTAAGTAGAAGTCAGAAGTCAATGTCTTGTGTCTTCCTTGATCCCTCTCTCTACCCCAGGTTTTGAGACCAGGGTTTGCTGAGCCTCTATCTTGCCAGTTTGAACTAGAATGGCTAGCCATCACATCTCCAGAGATCTTCCTGTCTCTGCCTTCTTGGCTTTGGGATTACAGATGCATGCTGCCATTCTGGGTTGTGTGTGTGTGTGTGTGTGTGTGTGTGTGTGTGTGTCTGTGTCTGTGTGTGTGTGTGTGTGTCTGTGTGTGTGTGTCTGTGTGTGTGTGTGTCTGTGTGTGTGTCTGTGTGTGTGTGTCTGTGTGTGTGTGTCTGTGTGTGTGTGTGTGTGTCTGTGTGTATGTGTCTGTCTGTCTGTGTGTGTGTGTGTGTGTGTGTGTGTAACTGGGATACGAATTCAGGGCCTTGGGGCTGTCACAGCACTGTACTAAGCCATCTCCCCAATCCACTCCACTTTCCTTTTTGAGGTACAGTCTCTTATAAGAGCTGGAGTCACCTCATTCCTCTCAGCTGGTTAGCCAATGAGCTTAGCCCCAGAGATCCCAGTGTCTCCACTTGACTGGTACTGACCTGAGGTACGTGTCACCATGCCCAGCTTGCTACACAGGTGCTGGGTTGGGGACCAAACTCAAATCCTCATGCTTGCACACACAGCTCTCACCTGACTAAGCCATTTATTTCCCTAGTCCATGGGTTACCATTTTAATAACACCGAGTTCTACCAAGACTGCTCCAAGATAAAGGGAATTTCGCCAATCCTTGCCACCCAGATTCCATCCTTGGCCCCATATGGTGGAAGAAAGTGACTCCCCAAAACTTGTCCTCTGACCCACACACATGCTGTCCCATACATGCAGCTCCACATGCTATCTCATGCATGCAGCTCCATATTCATAAAATAAACAAACGAATGAATCAAATATAACTAAGCTACTTTTTTAAAAGTTTTGAAAGCCATATGCGCTGAGTACTTTATGATAATACTAGTTATTAGATAATGTATAGCTAGATAATATATCACTGTTAGATAATATACAGTAAGATACTATTAGTAACGATAATAAGTATCGATAATGGTAAACATTCATTGAATGCTCAAATGCACCAAAGCCTTCCCATATTCCCTCTGGTGTGTGGTTATCATAGCAGGACACGTCCCAAACACAATGGCTGTGACTCAGCAGAGACTAAATCACACGTCTGGGGGAATCTCTGTTGTTCTGAGGGAGAATCTGTCATTCTTAATGACGGACTTAATGACTTCATTTCACTCATCTCATGCCCAGATTCATTTCTAAATAAAGACCTCATGCCTCCCGAGGGCAGAACCCAAGTCTCTTCTGGTTACTGATACTCCTGTCCTGAGCGTTTAGATACACTCTGATCAACAGTTCTCAACGAGAGATGGTTTGTCACCCAGGATCTGTTGGGCAGCCACAACGCCTGGAACTTGGGGTGTCTATATATTCCATGGTAAAGGGGTCGCTCAGTGGCCTCCTGTGTCTGCGACATCGGGAACTTTAGCTTCATGGCCTGACAGCATTGGTGAGCTCAGAGGCTGTGATTTAGAGGAGTAAAAAATACATAAGTAAGAAAGTTCACAGGAGTGCTGAGCGGTGTGCCAAGATGAAATGTGCTGTGTGAGCTCCATCCAGTCATCAGATGGAGGCTCCCATCCCTTCATGACCTAAATTCTTCAGTTTATATTTGAAAACTTACCTTGCATCAGGCTGTGTTTTGTCGAGTTCAATGACAGGACTTTAAAAGAAAAACAAATATGCAAACACAAATCTTGACAAACCAATGACATCTTGTTCTTTCCCCACCCTTTATAGACTGGATGGGAATCTCTGAAGCCAAGGTCTAAGCATCTGGAGATGCATATCCCAAAAACCTATGTCACCCCTCCGTGGAGTTAAACACTCGAACTAAAATGCATGGGACATTATTTTATCATCGTGAAAAATAAAATCCAAGCACATTATAGAAAAGGCTAGAATTCTAAGCCCTACTAGCCCATCCACGAGTTGACTTTTGATTCATTGCTGCTGTTCAAATCAGGCTCATGGATCCAGAAACAAGAAGTAACCACGATGGCTGCAGAGAGACTAGCTCTTGGGAGTGTCTCTAGTTTGAGCACAAACAGAAGAAAGATCTAAAAACCCTTTCAGGAGCATTATGACGTATCAGGTAAGAACAATTAAACTAACAAAAGATAAGAAATCAAAATCTAGTTTGCCTAAAATAGTCAGAATTCTGTTTCTATAACAAAATACCTGAGACAATTCATAAAGAGGAAATGAAATGGGTTTATTGAATCCACAGGTTCGGAGGCTCAAACACACGGTGCTTATATGTGCTCAGTTGTAGATTACTGACTGATGGTGACACACTGGGATGGTAGCATGTGCCAGAGTAAAAGGTCACATCTCAGACTAGAGGAGGAACAGGGACACAAATGGGGTGGGAGGAAAGGGGTAAAGAAAGAATGAGATCCTACCATCCAATCAGCTCCAAGGGCAAGCCCAAGGACCTAAGACCCTCCCATAAGACGGGACCATCTGAGGTTCTCTCTACCTCCCAACAGCACTACCTGGCGAACAAACTTTTAATTCGTGGGCTGTAGAGGGACAATCGCAATTCAAATGATAGCGCCAGATGTTCTTTGAAGATCATCACGCTTCCCTCCTCTCCTACAGGCCACTTTTGTGAAACAGCCTCCTGGTGTGGTCCCGGCCAAAGGAAAGTAAGATGGCAGACACACCGTTGTTTACAGCTGGGTACTGCCCTTGCTCCAGAAACTTCTGCGTGCTCTATATTTTGTGTCTGATATATTCTCTAGCCCAGTGTTTATTTTACTTTCCCCAAATCACTTATGCTTAATGAGATCCTTACTCTAGCCAAGACAATAGGTCGTTTGTTTACAAACTGACAGCAAGTGAGGTCCCATTGCTTCAGACAAACCCACACAAATCGTTGAACGTAAAGAGACTGAGCCGGTGCCTACGTAGAGCGGTGTCTACGTAGAGCCTTCACTTCCATGTTCCAGTGTCTAAGGCATGGGAAGATAGCACACATATTATCAAAAGGGGAAAAGATACATCAACACAACCACAAAGGCTTTGAGCTACAATCTATCCTGCCTGCAGGAAAGCTAGGGCAACAGTGGCACAGACATGGTGGGAGCAACCAACCAACGTCCGATTTGACTCGAGACCCACTCCATGAGATGGGACTTGTACCTGACTCTGCCCGGGTGGCCAAGAAGCAGTCTAGACATTCCAGAGACCTGGGGTGAAATCAAATACTGCTGCTCTGAAACAAACAAAAACAAAACAGAAAAACCAATAAAATGAATCCTCATGACATACTCCCATCCTCGAAGATCAGTGCCTGGCTCAGTCATCATCGGAGAGGAGAGGCTTCCTCCTGAAGCAGATGGGAGCAAATACAGAGACCCACAGCCAGACATTATGCAGAGTGAGAGACCTTGGGCTCAGTCGTGGAACACTGCCTGATGGTGACACACTGGGATGGTAGCATGTGTCAGAGTAAAATGGTCACATCTCAGACTAGAGGAGGGACAGGGATGCAAATGGGGTGGGAGGAGAGGCATAAAGGAAGGAGGGAAGAGAGAATGAGATCCAGAGAGACAGAGCAGGGAGGGAGAGAGGGAGAGAGAGAGAGAGAGAGGGAGAAAGGGAGAGAGGGAGAGAGAGGGAGGGAGGGAGGCAGAGAGAGATGGAGAGGGGGGAGGGAGAGAGGGAGAGAGAGAAAGGGAGAGAGGGAGAAAGGGAGAGAGAGGGAGGGAGGGAGGCAGAGAGGGAGAGAGAGGGAGGGAGGGAGGGAGAGGGAGAAAGGGAGAGAGAGGGAGAGAGAGGGAGAGTGAGTGAGAGAGAGAGAGAGAGAGAGAGAGAGAGAGACTGACTCAGCTCTAAACAAGATGTCTCCGTCAAACCCCTCCCCTCAGAGCTCAGGCAACCCTGCTGAAGAGGAGGCAGAAAGAATATAACAGCCAGAGTGAAGGGAGGACACCAGAAGAACAGGGTTCTCTGAAAAAACTGAGCCAACTTTGCATGAGCTCACAAGCACTGAAGCAGCAATCACAGGGCCTACGGAGGTCTGCACCAGGTCCTCTGCTTCTAATTATAGCTTTCAATCTAGAATTTTTAAGGAGACTCCTGAATGTATGAATGAGTATGTCTCTGGTTCGTGTGCCTTCTCCTGGGGATCTTTTATTTTTCTCTCCATTTGACTTGTCCAACTCTGATGTATTAAGTTTTTGTTTTCCCTTAGTGTATTTTATTTTGACACTTTTGTTGGTATCTCCTAGGACCCTGTTCTTCTCTAAAGAGAGACAGAAAGGGGGTGGACCCAATGGGAGGGGAGGGGAGCAGGAGCTGGGAGAAGTAGAGGAGAGGGGAACTTATTCAGATAACCTTCCATGAGAAAAGAACCTATGTTTAACAAAAGAGAACAATATCAGAAAAGAGATCGTTAATAATTTCTAGCATAAGAGACAGGATAAAGAAGTAGATTTGTAAATGAGTTTTATCAAGTCAACATTTCTTGAATTCTACACATTCTGCATTATGTTTCTTGGACAGGCTACTATTTTTTTTTTCCACTAGGGATCATTTATCTAGCCTAGATAGTCAGAGGTAAATCAAAACTACCCTTGATTTCTTTGGTAGGCGGAGCAGGGGCAGAGGAAGGACTCTGCAGAGAAGACCAGAGGAGCTGTAAAGCCATTTGATTCACTTTAAACTCTTAAGTAGAGAGGCTGTAGGGATGGCTCAGGGGTTAAGAACTCTGACTGGCCTGGCAGAGGAACTGGTTTCAATTCTCAACACCCACGTGACAGCTCACACGTATCTGTAACTCCAGTGCCAGGTGACCCTGTGTCCTCTTTTGTCTTTCAAGGGCACCAATCACATGCTGCACAGATACACACATAGGCAAAACACCCATACACATAAAATAAAAATTGATAGAAAAACAAAAAAAAAAAACTTAAGTAAAACGTGACAACTTGGATTAACAAATAGAAAACTTTGCATGCATGTAAGGACATCTTATGAAAGAAGTTGGGGTGGTTCAAAGGGGGCTGAGGGGAAAGACAAGATCAGTAGAGGAAGGAGTTCCGAAGGAAGAGAAGGCAGGAGGGCAGATGAGGTGGCGCCCTCTGTCGCACTCTCTGCCACATCCACCCCACATCCCACCTCATACCTCACCCAAGACTCACTCGCTGACTTCTTAGCGAAAAATTCCAGACTTCATGGTGGCAGTTTAACAATATAAAATGAGATGGCTTTCCTGTTAACTTCTTAATATTTCATTGTTTTCCCTTGCCTACAGAAGTGGGGTGGTCCCCCCTCCTCCTCCTTCCTTCCCGAAATGCTGCACTTATGACTAAAACCTAACGTGCCCATTTTATCAAGCACCAGTCAGTTAGATGACAGAGAAATCAGATAACACTTGGAGGGGGAAATGGTCTATGTATCTTATAATCACGGTGTAGGGAAATTGTGATATGCTTTTAGAAAATTATTCATCTTCTTGTGAAACTCAGGAAGGTTCTTATTTTTCTCACCCCCCCGGACAGGTGACAGTAACCTAAGGATGCACAAGGAATGTCACTCATCGGTGCTGAATTCCCCAGGGTAAACCAGTGACAGAACCAAAGCACAGCGGTAATAGTAAGACAGGGTACAGGTGTCATCAAAACAGCGTTGTTTCAACCAATGAAGAAGTATATACACAGTGGGGGACCTCTGAGACTGTATTGAAATCGGGAAACTCTTGGAGCTTCATGACATTAATGTCATAGTAAAATAGACCATGTATTTGTGACCATGGTTATGTGAACTAAACCACCAATCTGGCCCTTATGTAAAGGTTCACCCTAAAAACTATATACATACACAGTACTTGATAATGATGATGTCTGTCATTTCAGGGAAGTCATGACAGGAACTCACACAGCTAACCACATCACAGCCACAGCTGAAGACAGACTGGATCTCACCCACACAGGCTACCTGCTTAATTGTGCCCAGACAGCTTTTTTTTCACTACTCATCAGTTCAGTGCTAAGCCTATGAAATGGTCCCAACTGGTGTTCAGGGCGGACCTTCCCACCTCTGTTAATAATCGAAAACAAATCCCCTACAGATATGGCCACAGGCTGGTCTAGATAATTCCTCATTAAGACCCTCTTCCCAGGTGATCCTAGGTTTAAGCAGATAGTTAAAACTGATCAGCCTGGTTTATCATATTGGGGTTGGGGGAGCTTACTGTAAACATGGTGTATTACTCTTCAGTGGACCTTTTCACCCTGTGTTTATGCTTACAGTATGTGTTGATAGCATCGTTCTCTGGTGCTTGATTTAAGCTCATGCTTTGTTCATCCTGGACCCTAAATATAAAAAAAAATCCACTGCTGATGTGACTAGCAAGAGGTCACATGGAGTAATTGACCTGGAAATGAAATTTTAAGTGATTAAGGACTATGGAGGTGAAAAATCGATGGCGGTTATTGCTCTCCAATCAAGCATGCCCCAGCTCGCAGCTACGGTCTTGAAAAATGTGTACAAGGGGATCGAAGCTGCTTAAGGATCTGATTTGTGGAAGTCGCTAGAAGGTGGCAATGGAATCCTAGCACTTGGGAGACAGAGACAAAAGGACCAGAAGTGTAGCGTCATCCTTGGCGACATGGGGAGTTAAAAGCCAACCCGCACTCTCTGAACTTCTATTTCCAAAAACTAAAAACTACCTAGATGAGGCTGGGTAAGATTTGGAGGAACCTCCAATGGCCTGGATCAAAGACCAGACAGAACTACAATGTATCCAAGCAGCAAGACAATGGGGACCATTTGCTGGACCCGCCCACAAGGTTGAGGTTCCAGGTGGTTTGAGCTAATCAAGGAGTGTTATTTTGTTACTCGATGTCAGAACAAGCAGTGGGTCTCCCAGGGCTGATGGCTCTTAGATACTCTGTGGAAGCTGACTGCCGGAGGGAGCTACTTGTAGAATAAGATCTTTAGTATGGATAGTATCTCCCTGTTCTGGAAATGGAGACCCGGAAAGCAGTCCCATCCGTAGGGAGATAGAATTGGTGATCACTTTAAAGCTTTTAGACAAGGCAAGAGTCTTCTTTAAAAGCAGTGTTGATACAGGGCTGTAAATCGAGGCCCTTTTGCCACCTGGCATGATGGCATGGTGGCATGGTGAGGACCCCAGGACCTCCCAGCATGGCCTTCCAGTGTGTCAATATGCACCCTGCAGGAACAGAGAGAGGGCAAAGACAGTCCA
The DNA here is from genome assembly GCF_021556685.1 of Rattus norvegicus. Taxonomy (NCBI): domain Eukaryota; kingdom Metazoa; phylum Chordata; class Mammalia; order Rodentia; family Muridae; genus Rattus; species Rattus norvegicus. The sequence goes on along the minus strand of NC_141550.1, from coordinate 18,478,825 downwards.
ACTCTGCTCCCTGGTGTCCCGCCAACTCCTTATGCCAGACCAAGAAGACCGTTTGGAAAATGGTTTTTGATGCTTTGCTTGTGTAGGTGCGTGTACACAAGTTGACTCAATGATGTCCCGATGACACATTTCAAACCTGGTAACATGTGACCATACTCCGGACCTGTACCAGGCACTAGTCCAAGTACTTTGTGTCTATCCACACCTGTGAGGTGGGGTCTATCCGTCCCATTTTCTATGTGAGTAAACTGAGGTTCAGAGGGTTTAAGTCATGACTAATCGATGTCAGATCATCAGGAGTCCAGCTGCACATGCTCCTGAATATAGCCTTTTGATCATGGTGTCTTGCCTTTGAAGTTTGCCAGTAGGTCTAAATGCTACTTTAGAAACTGCTGATGGCATGTGCGAGCTTGCTTTTAGAGGGTTGGCAGCCAGAATCTCAACTCATCCACACTGTGCTAGCTTGCTTCCCAGCATCTGCACACACCCCTGAATGTTTATAACTGACACAGCCACTTGAATCAGTCACTGTCAACTCCCATCCGCATTCTGCCCCAAAATGCCCACATGACACCATGCTAGGCTCTCAGCCATGCAGGGCGCACATTATCTACGATTTCTTCTCTTCCCACCCGCCTGCCGCATTTGTCCGATCCCCTAACTTACTGTTTCATAGGGCTGCTGTGGGCTCATGAAGTCTCTCAAGTAGGATCTGATTGCTGCCTCTACCTTAAGCTTGGCCCATTTGCAAAAGCCAGTGCTGTTTTTAGTACAGTGCCCAGCTCAGAAAGTCCCCGAGGATCAGAGAAGCGGCTTGTTCGTGGAAATCTTTCTCCATACATCACCGATCTGAGGCATAATCTGTAATTGCGTACATACAATGCACTCAGTGGTCACATGTTCCCCCTCCCACTTCTGGGAAACTAGAGCTGGGAAAAAAATATTCAGAACCTTAACTGGGCTCTTGCTGGTGAAGCAGAAGATTTCAGGTGAGCAGTGGATTCGCAGAGTGGATGCAGTGACCTTTGTGATTTGCAGTGTTTTCATTCTGCAGCTTGCACGGCAGGGACCCTGACTTCAGAAGCTCTGATGGCCTGAGGCTGTGTTGGAGAGAAAAAGAAATAAAGAGCCTGCCCTACTTCCAGCTTGTCTAGTAATCTCCCTGTGCAGCTGGGAACCTGAACCGGGCAAGACTGTGTGGATGAGCGACCTCTAGTGGCTGTGATTGGGAAGTGCTCCCCGGCTTTGAAGACTGCTCTTGAAGGCTGTAAGACAGGTTTGTGTCCATCCTCGGCTGCGCCGCAGGAAGATTTAGATGAGATATAAACATACAAATGTAAGGAGCTTATCCTTCAGGCCGAGGAAGTCAGAAGAACACACGGCTTCTCTACTGAGTTGATTGCGTAGGAACTTCCTAGGAGGCAAAGTAGGTAACTCAGGAAGCTGAGCCCAGAGGGACAAAGGAACTTTAGAGAACTGTCCGGTGGAAGGCCATCTTTGGATAGGAGAATAGCCCAAAGCAGGCAGGAGAGGGAAAGAATTCCTGATGCGTGCAAAAGGGATTTCAAGGGAAAAGGATCAAGTCTGAGGAATATTGGGTTGCCTGTAAAGTAGGCCTGAGCTGGGAAAACAGTTCAGTCTGGTGTGTGTGTGTGTGTATGTGTGTGTGTGTGTGTCTGTCTGTCTGTCTGTCTGTCTGTCTGCCTGCCTGCCTGCCTGCTTGTCTGCTGTCTGTCTACCTGTGTGTGTCTGTATATCTGTGTACCCGTGTGTGTCTCTTTGTGCTTGTGTGTGTGAATGTGTGTATCTGTGTGTGAGTGTATATGTTTCTCTGTGTGTGTGCATGTGTGTGTGTGTGTGGCTGTGTCTGTATCTCTATGTCCCTGTGTGGGTCTCTATGTGTCTTTAAGTGTGTCTGTGTGTGTGCCTGTGTGTCTCTGTGTGTGTGTTGTGTCTCTGTGTGTGTCTGTGTGTGTAGGTGTATCTGCATGTGTGCCTGTGTATGTCTGTGTGTGTGTGTGTTTGTGTGTGTGTCTTTAAGTGTGTCTGTCTGTGTTTGGGTCTGTGTATGTGTTTTTATGTGTCTGTATGTCTGTGTCTGTCTGAGTCTTTAAGTGTGCCTGTGTGTCTGTATGTCTGTGTCTGTGTGATCTGTGTATCTTTACGTGTGTCTCTGTGTCTGTGAGTCTGTGTCTGTGTGTGTCGTTAAGGATGTCTGTGTGCGCACCTGTGTGTGTCTCTGTGTGTATCTGTGTATGTGTCTCTGTGTGTCTGTGTGAGTCTTTAAGTGTGCCTGTATATCTGTGTGCCTATGTGTCTGTGTGTGTGCCTGTGTGTGTCTCTGTCTGTGTCTGTGTATGTGCCTGTGACTGTGTGTGTATGTGTATGTATCCGTGTGAGTATTCACACACACACACACACACACACACACACACACACACACACACGCTCAGTAGCGTGCTTATGAAGATCAGAAGATAAGAGTTGGTTCTCTTAGCCCTGCAGTGAGTCCAATAATTAAACTTGGGTCATCAGGCTTGGTAACAAGAACCTTAGCCCCCAGAGCCACCTCACTTGTCGACTTGGGCTCCTGGTGATATACCCTTCTTGGACCACCCCTGCGAAAAACTATCTCATCTCCCAGCCTGGGCAACTCCTTTGCCCCAAATGTACGTGTGGCACATTTTGTTCCAATGACAAAAACACCAGGGTCTGTGAGCTCAACCCCACCAGGGCTGAATAGTTAACACAGGTGAGTGAAATAGACAGCAAGGAAGACTCTGGCATTCCAATGCTGCTAATTTTAATTTTCAGCTTTTAGTCACATTGGCCAGCCTAGAGTAGTGAGTACAGGTGGAAAGAGTAGAGGTTATGAAGTCAAAAGGAGAATTAAAGCCTGTGGAGGCAGGGGAGTCCCTGAAATAATCCAAGAGTAAGACAAGAATGAAACCCAGTTCAGTGCGACTCAGTATCCACCACTGGCTCAAGCTTTGAGAGTCTCACTTCAGTTCATTTATTTAAGCACTGCACAATTTGGGGAGAGGAGAGGGTTCTGATGACAATTAACCCAGTCCTAAGTGTACAACAAATTTAAGGCAAATTGAGATTCTTTACAAAGTGCATCTGGCTTCTTTCTCAAAGATGGGTATCGTTGACTCAGAGATGGTGCCCAAGATTCAGGGTCTAGGGAGAATCACTGAGTTTTACATAATGCTCATGGGTGTCAGGATTGAACTGGCCCTACGATAACACAGAAGCCACTTAGGCTGTTGTAAAGCACAAGCAACATCACTCATAAGAATGACTTTTATGCCCTGGAAGCAACGCTCAAGATTTAGGGGGAAATGGGTCTGGCATAGCAAAACATGAACTCTAGGGACTATGGGTAAAGCCTGAAACAACAGATACCGAATGGTCTGCATGTGGTAAACTACGATCTTTTCTCCTAGCGTTCTGGGAGAACAGCTAAGCGACTTCTTCCTTTAAAGAGCTAAACTGCCCGTTTAACTTTTCCAGCTTCTCCGGTGCTTATCTGTATGCGGCATTTTTGCCCTTCTGCAAAAAAAAAAAAAAAAAAAAAAAAAAAATGCCCGTCCAGTAGTCAGCAGTTCTGGGGGATTTTTATAATCAAGAGCACAGATCTGGGCTGGTGAGGGGCTGGGTCCACACAGGTGCTTGTGGCCAAGGCTGATGATCTGAGTTCGATTCCTGGAACCCACTTGGTAGAAGGAGATAGCTAACTCCAGAGAGTTGTCGTTTGACTTCCTCACAAATGCCATGGCACATGTCCGCCCACATACATACATGCCCCCCACAAACAAACAAACAAATAAAGGTGATATTATTTTAAAAAAATAATAAGGAGCCCAGATGTGCTGCCAAATAACCCCTGTCTTACCAGCAGTATAATCTCATGTGAAATCTCTCCATGTTGAAAGAATGTTCAATCATCTTTCAAATAAAACATCCTGTGTCTCCAGTGAAATATTTGGCCTTATATCCCTACTTTATGAACTGAGGTGCACGTTAACCAAGTTTAGCTTGAGTCCTCTGGCTTGAGAAACCTTTTCTGACAATTCTTATGGTCCGAGGACACCTCCCGGCTTTGGTTTCCGTAGGCATCTCTTTTGTTTGTTTGTTTTTATGTGTGTGGGTGTCTTGCGTGCATTTATATCTGCACACCACATGTGTGAGTGATGCCAGTGGAGGCCAGAGCAGGGTAGATTTACAGCTAGATGGTTGCGAACTGTAAGGCATGTGAAGGGAATCGGGCCAAGAGTCCTTTGGAAGTACAGCCAGTGCTCCTAACTGCTGAGCCATCTCTCCAGCCTCTTTTTTTTTTTCTTTTTATGAGAATGGTCTATGAAAATGTGTTGTGTAATGGCCACTCTGGGAAAAGCCCAGGAACCTTTGCTCCCACTCTACCATTCCTGTTTAATAAGTAGGGGTTTATTATTCTCATCAGTGTAATCCTCAATCTAATGAAGGTCCGTTGGACTTGGATGTTCTAATTCCTGACGTAGCACCTCACTCTAGAACTCTGCAATTCTTATTTCCCCCTGTGTGAGAAGATTCAGGCTCACCTATCCTCTGTCTGCTTTGATTGAACTCGTCTATGTGCTAGCATCCTGTGAGCCTCCAGGGCAGACACGGGACCACCACCATTGAGCTAAGTTGCACAGTAGAACGAACCAGTCACTTTTGCAACAACAGTCATGTCAGACCATCAGGCCTCGTTCCAATGATCCCAGAGATGGTCACGGAGGCAGACAGTTCTAAGATGGTGGGTTGCCTGAAAAGCACTGGTGTAGGTAGCGGCAGGCTTGTGAAACTTGGGCAGTTGCAAGCTAAACCACAGGGAAATCAAGACACACACACAATATATAGACTTGTCAAGACGTCTCTCCCCATTTCCAAGGAAGCAAAGAAAGCCAGAAGCCTGGACAGTATAAAAGGCTGTGTTGCCCAATATATCTAAATGCTGTCATCCATCCTCATCAGCCTGGCTGGAAACCCAATACCCCTATGACAATCAGGCACCATGGGCTATTGGGACAGGATGACTCCTGCTGGGCAATAATACACGGTCCAACCCATGACAAAACCCTCTATTTCATATAACTTTATATTTCATGTTTCATATTCACTCATCATGAACATCACTATCTTAATTTTGTCTTTCTGGAATATTGAATTTATATCTTTTACCTCGAGTACTAGATTTTGAGCTGATGTCTTCAATTTGACACCCAACACAAGTGCCTCGTTTTATCCTACTTACTCTAGCCCTGAAAGGGAACTCAAGTGCTCTCTCTGCTTGGGTAAGTGAAGTACCCATGTTGAGCCTTCAGTCGCTCATGGGTAAGACGTGATTGACTGCCAGTGCCTACTCTTCAGCCTATAATGAAATGAGGTCATGTAGTGAAATTACAGCACAAAGTGGACGCTTCTCAGTGGAGGCTAACATCATGGGCTGGCAACTCCCTCATACAAAACAAAAACTAATGGTTGCCATGGTTCCCATTTGTTGGCTAATTTCAAGAAAGCTTGGATTTACAGGTTGCAGTGTGGGTTGAGGATTAGAGTTTATACACAATCTCTAGCTAGGGTTCTAGGTTACAGGTGTTAAGTCTCTTATATAAACCTTAATCCAAAGTATGCATGTATTACCACGGTCTGTTGATTACAGGTGTTGTGTGTGTGAGAGAGATAGACAGACGGATGAAGACAGACAAAGACAAAGAGACAGTCAGAGAGAGAGAGAGAAATAAGTAGAGACAGACACACTGACAAAGACAGACAAAGAGACAGAGAGAGACCTAATGTGCATTGTTGTTTTAATCTTTGTTATACATTTGACTCTGAAATTTTAGATTTAATGGGTTTGAAGAGAGAGATCTACAGATTTAAAGTAATAGAATATTACTCTTCTAGATACTATTTTAATGACAGTGAGGTGGAGCTGGGGTTCTGGTACTTTAGGTTCTGATAAATGGGGGCTGCAGGGTAGTCCCCATTTCTCTGTTTAGAGAAAGCTTTCAAACAGGACTGGTTGTGGGCCTGAGTTGGTGGCTTAATGAATAAAGTTCTTGCCATGCCAGCCTCTAGAGCCATCAACATCATCATCATCATCATCATCATCATCATCATCATCATCATCAACAACAACAACAACAACAACAACAACAACAACAATAACAACAACAACAACAAAAGCCAATATAGGCTTATCCACTGGTCTCCAGTCCTACCTGGGAGAAAGTCTAAAGCAAGATGGTGGTCCGACCACCCAAGTCAGTGATCTATGGGCTCAGGAGACAGACACCCTCAATAATAAGGTGGCAATCAACTGAGAAAGATGCATAATGTCAACCTCTGGCCTACACACACATGCACACCTATACACGACAATAAAATATGATAAAAATAATACTGATTGTATAATGATATATAATGGGCATAAAAATGAAATCTCGGCACCTCTTGTTAAATAGTTGTTAATAATTTCAAGACAACAAACTACTAGGTCAAATGTGGAGTCCTTCTGAGCACGAGACCCTATGCTTTACACAGAGCACATAATCATGAAGGTTACCTCACCCCCCAGAAAGGCCTGGGCTGTAGGTCCATGGCCATACTCTAAGTCATGCTTTGCCAAGTTAAACTTTTGGTGTCGGTGGGATCCTTTGGTGTCTGTGCTGTTCCTAATGAAAGCCACTGACTTACCTGTGACCACTGAGCACTTGAGGTGCGGATCCTGTGTCTAAAACTAATGTTTTGGTTATTTGCAGTTAAATTTTTAGTGTCCCATGTGTCTCCTGGATTCCATATTGCCTGGCACAAGTTAGATGCCAGCTTTGTCCAGCAGGTCCCTTTTCTACTTTAGCATTTGCTATCTTCTAAACTGATGGGGAACTTTATATCCAACAGATATCAGACCAGGTCTTTTTTTATATTTTCGTCCACCTATTTAAATGTTTCTTCAATCTGACAGGTAGCGATGCTCCAAACAGTTTCATGGAAAAGCAGCGGCCTGATCTGTGAGATAATTTTTTTTTTTACGTTAAAGAAATTCTTTTTAAATGACTCTAGGCGGTATTGGCAATTCATAAGTTAAACGTTTCTTTTTTCTACTTTCATGGGAGATGATTGACAGCTTTCAGGTGCTGTCTGGGTCTTCTCAACCAAAGTGACTGACACCCTTCCAGCAGATGTGCTTCCTTGCAGCTTGGAATATGACTTGTTCTCCCTAATGTGAAAGCTTTCAGGTGTCTGGCAGCTCCTCGGGCAGTTAACCCTTGAAGTGCAGGCGTCATGATTCGGGTTGCTGGCAGGAACCTGAACTGAACCTGAACGGGAAGCAAAGACTTAAGAATTGAGCCACCGGGCTGCAGTTATGAAATAGAGGATCTGTTTTCCCACTCTTGTTCTGGATTTGGGCTGAGAGAAAGATCTGCTTTGTGAGTCTCTGGAGGGAGTCTTCTGGTTTCCACACTTTACTGTGTTGTTTTGAAACAGGATTCATGGGGCATTTGGTGAGAGAGAAAGACAATGAGAGAAATACACAAGGAGAGAGAAGGAGAAGTTCAGAAAGGGGTGGAAAATAAAGAGAAATAGAGGGAGAGGGAGAGGGAGAGGGAGAGGGAGAGGGAGAGGGAGAGGGAGAGGGAGAGGGAGAGGGAGAGGGAGAGGGAGAGGGAGAGGGAGAGGGAGAGGGAGAGGGAATTTTTAAAATCCGGCCCCTGAGTTCAATAAGGAGAAATAACAATAAGAAGAAATAAGGATATGGTACCAGGAGGTCAGGAGTTGTGGAACACAAAAAGAACTCCATTAAGACAAACAGCCACTGAACCAAAACCAATACCCCCCCACCTCCAAGAATTTATAAATACCAGAGAGAATGACCCTCTCTGTTTTTATGACTGTTTTTTCCCTCTGGGTCTGCAGTTAGTTCATGACTCTTGACAGGAAAGCGCAGTGCCCAGAAAGAATTAAACGTTCTCCAAATGGGACACTGGTTGACCATTCCAAGTGACACTGGAAACAGACCCCAGAATCTCTGTGATGCTAGTGGAGCAGAGGGGACAGTGGGTGGAAGGTGGGGCCGGATATCAACTGGTCAGACGTTTTTGGAGAGAGCAAGCATTGCTAAAGTCTTATCCTCTGCAAATAAATCTCAGCTAGAAGAAATTTTTGTGTTAAGAGCAAACAAAACCCCAGACTATAAAAGTATTGGGGCAAGGGTAGAATTTCCAGGTCAGGAGAACAATGTGCATTTAATTTGACTGAGCACTGCTAAGCCATCTTCCTGGACTGCAGTCCTTCCCTCTGCCAGCCTAAGAGCAGTTCAGTGTCTATAAATCTGTAACCACATTCTGATCCCATTCTAAGGAGACACAAAGTGTTAGTTCATCACTGCTTTAAAATGCATTTCCCCACGTAATGGAGGAGTCTGCAGATCTCTCCATGGGCTCGCTAGTTGGGAACAGTTCGATTCTCATAAAAATCAGACTTATATCCACTTCCCGATTTCTTTGAGGTTTTTCTGGGTTTTTAATTGACCAGAAAAACCTCCTATGGTATTTTTGCTCTTGGACACTTGCTGGTTCACCCTTGTCCCCAGTTGACACTGTCTATGTCTGTCTTTGATGAAGAGAAGTCCTTCACCTTGATATAACTGAGCTCCTCTCCCAGAGACCCAGAGGTGGACAGTGTGTTGACTGTAGGGATGGGGAGCTGGTAGTGAGCAAATACCTATCACTAGGAGATTAGATTGGTAGAGTATGACAGACACAGGGGACTATTTTAGTCATTTTCTCACTCTTGAGACACCCCTGGAGAGAAGCAACCAAAGAGAAGAGAGCTTAATTTTAGCTCATGGACTTGGACAATAGGAACTCGAGGTGGTTAGCCTACATCTCAGTGGTCAGAGAGCAGAGACTCCAGACTAGAGTCAAGGTTGGATGTATAAACCTCCAGTGCCACTCCTACAGCTCTGCTCTGTCTACCTAGGCTCCATGTCCAGAAGATTCCATAGCCTCCCCAGATAGCACCATCAGGACAGGGATCAAGTGTGCAAACACGTGACCATGTGGGGGGACACTTCACATTCAAACTGCCATAAGGAGTATTCAGAGGCCAGGAGCAATGGTCTCCACACACCCAGAGTATTAAGAGTGGGCCTTGATTGTCCTCTGAGAGGCTCTACCCAGAAGCTGACTCAGATAGATGCCGACACACACAGACAAACAGTGGATGGCGCCTGGGGACTCTTTATGGAAGACTATGAGGAGAGATTGCAGGCCCCTAAAGGGACAGGACTCTACCAAAAGACCAACAGAGTCAACTAACCTGGAACCTTGGGGCTCTCAGAGACTGAACCACCAACCAAAGAACGTACAAAGGCTGGACGTAGGTCTCCCTGCGTATATGTACCAGATGTGCAGCCTGGTTATCGTGTAGGTCCCAAACAGCTGGAGCAGGGCTATCCCAAAAGCTATTGCCTGCAGAGGGGATGTGTTCTTCTAGCTGGGCTGCCTTGTTTGGCTTCAGTGGGAGAGAAGCACAGAGACCTGAAGTGCTGGGATGGGAGGATACCCAGGGGGCCCCCACCTGCTCAGAAAAGAAGGGGAGAGGGAGGGGAAAGGATTGTGGGAAGGAATGACAGGGGTGGACGGTGAGCAGGATGTGAAGCAAATAAGTAAACATTAATTAATTAATTTAAAACAAGAGTGGCCTTGAAAGCAGTGGTCACTATTTGCCATGCTGTCTTTAGGTTTTACTGCCGTGAGCTGACACCATGACCAAGGCAACTCTTATAAGGACAACATATATTTGGGGCTGGCTTACAGGTCACAGGTTCAGTCCATTATCATCAAGGTGGGAACATGGCAGCATCCAGGCAGGCCTGGTACAGGAGGAGCTGAGAGTTCTACATCTTCATCTGAAGGCTGCTAGAAGACTGGCAGGCAGCTAGGATGAGGGTCTTATAGCCCACACCCACAGTGGCACGCCTACTCCAACAAGGCCACCCCTACTCTACCAAGGTCACACCCACTACAAGGCCACACCTCCTAATAGTGCCTCTCCCTGGCCAAGCATATACATGCCATCACAAATGCCAAAGATAATCAAGATACACACCAGTGAATGAACTGATGAAGAAAATGTGAAGCTGTGTGTGTGTGTGTCTGAGTTTGTATGTGTACATCTGTGTGTGTCTGTGTGTATCTGTATGTGTGTCTGTGTCTATGTGTGTATCTGTGTATGTGTGTATCTGTGTGTGTATCTGTGTCTGTGTGATGTGTGTACATGTGTGTGTATCTCTGTATATGTCTGTGTATACATGTGTCTATGTGTGTGTCTGTGTGTGTACATGTGTGTATATCTCTGTGTATGCATGTGTCTGTGTGTGTGCGTGTGTGTGTCTGTGTATGTGTGTATGTGTGTATGTCTGTGTGTGCATGTATGTGTATCTCTGTGTATGTCTGTATATGCATGTGTGTGTACATGTGTGTGTATCTCTGTGTCTGTGTGTATCTGTGTGTGTGTCTGTGTCTATGTGTGTATCTGTGTATGTGTCTGTGTGTGTATCTGTGTCTGTGTGATGTATGTCTGTGTGTATGTCTGTGTGTGCATGTGTGTGTATCTCTATGTATGTCTGTATGTGCATGTGTGTGTGCATGTGTGTGTATCTCTGTGTATGTCTGTGTATGCATGTGTGTGTGTGTGCATCTGTGTATGTGTGTCTGTATGTATGTCTGTGTGTGCATGTATGTGTATCTCTGTGTATGTCTGTATATGCATGTGTGTGTGTGTACGTGTGTGTATCTCTGTGTATGCATGTGTCTGTGTATGTGCGTGTGTATGTCTGTGTGTATGTCTGTGTGTGCATGTATGTGTACCTCTGTGTATGTCTGTGTATGCATGTGTGTGTGTTTGTGTGTGTGTGTGTGTGTGTGTGTGTCTGTGTCCATGCATGTGCACAAGTTTGCCATGGCATACCTCACTTAATTGTTTGTAGCTAATCCTGAGTAAGTCAGGCAGACAGGCCCTAAGCGTGTAAGGATTCCCTTAGCTCACAAGGCATCTTGCCATAGGATGAGGATGACAGACACATGGCTTTACATAGGTCACAGAGGTGGGAGGTTGCCATCTGAACCCAGGTCTTCAGCTTGAACGTCTTCACCTGCCAACTGGCCATAGTGTTTGGACCAGACAGTAGCTCATGTCCCAAATGGATAACCATCTCTAGTTCTATACCTATTCTGAGATAGGTAGTCACCCTCACTGGACTAGTTGACCCATGGCATTATGGGAAGTGAGTGAAGTATCTTACCCAGGGCTTGGTTGATTTGCAATAAACACTGTCTGCTGTTCTCGTGATGAGGCCCCTCAGATAGGAGCAGTTCATCAGTGACAGACCTAACTCCACTCCTTCCTTCCCACCCATCGTGACAGTCCTGCAGTTCTGGGGTTCCGAAGTCAAGCACAGTGAAGGTGCACACTCCTTTCTCTTGCTTGGATTCTCCAAGTCTCTCGTATCCCTATATAGGTCTTGTATCTTGAGACTGAGAGCCTCAATGACACATCCCCCGGAGAACCCTGAATAACTGTATTCGCCCAGCCTTAGTGAATAGGGAATTTTTGGCGGAGGAGCTGGGTCCCAGCTGGGCACTGCCTGCCAGCCCGGCTTGGGACAAAGCTTCGCCAGGTGCTGAGCATCTGCTCGGGAGAGACCCGACAAAGGGTGGGCGGGGCTTCAGATAGCTTCCGCTCCTCCCAGCCTCGGGGCTCGCCTTGGCAACAGTTCTTGCCCCTGTTCTCTTCTGAAAGAGAATTGTGTGTTGCTGGCACTAGGCAATTATCATTTGCGAATTTTTTCCCCCTCCTGTGTCATGTCAGAGGAGCACAAACACAAATTTGCCGGCAAAGAGTGTATTCAGGAATTACGGGCACGAGTCAATCTAGTTTTTAAAATGATGTTGCCATCTAAATTCTATTAACCCTACAATGCAATCTCCCTTCGACCAAAATATTGCAATTTCCTCCCCTTTTCACTTTCTTCTTCTCCAGTGTAATTTGATTTCTGCCCTCTTTGGAAGATATACAGTAATCAGGTTAGGCCACCGTCTTTTTCAGTTTGCCCCTACAGCACACTCCCTTTCTATTTCAGGCCATTCTCAACTTCTTCTTTAATCCACTTTCTGCCCAGTGAATATCCCAAGAAAAACTGGACAGAGATAAATCATTTCGCCTTGGAAACTTATCAGGCTGGGGGTAAAAAAAAAAAAAAAAGAAAAAAGAAAGAAAAAAGAAAAAAGGCAGCCGCCTTCCAGAACTCAGAAAATCATGTTAGCCTGAGGTACTGGGTCTGTTTATTTCCTTTATCTCAGGGATAAATTTCATTGTGAAGGCTGGGACTGCCTGAATGGCCCAAGAAGTCCTGAACATGAAGAAAGTGCCAGAAATAATAAAGGAATGTGTTTGCTATTGCAATAGTCCAAACTGGATTTTAGAAGGGATTATGTTTGTTTTTTTTATTTGCGGGGAGGGGAAAAAAAAGTGAATCGTATAGGTTTTAAATAATGATTCTGCCACCTCAGCTCTTTCTGAGGGCATGCAGAATTCTGTGCCAACTTCAGAAAGCTCTGGAGTAATTGATGTAACAAGACCGAAGTAATATTGCTTTTTCTGCAACTTAAGGTGTAAACACATATCTCTCCTCCTTAAAACACTTCTGATGCTTGGCCTAAACAGACATGACTACGAAAAAATATGACTTGCTTTGTTCTTTCTTTTCCAATGTCCAAGAAAATGGAGAATAGAATTATGAACCAGAGTGGAGTGGGTGATGGAGACCAGGTAGATTGCTTATTTTGCTATCTATCTATCTATCTATCTGTCTATCTATCTATCTGTCTGTCTGTCTATCTTTCTTTCTTTCTTTCTCGTTCTCTCTTTCATGTATGTATATGAGTGTGTGCCCATGTATGTGCGAGTGTGTGTGTGTGTGTGTGTGTTGCATTCACACACATGTGCATGGATGAAGGCTTTAGGTGTCCTTTCTCAGGAGCTGCCTGCTTTTGTTTGTTTTGGGGGGAGGTTATGGAGCTCAAACACTAGGTGAGGCTGGCTGGTCAGTAAGCTCCAGGGATCTCCCTGCCTCTCTCTCCATCCCCAGGGCTGAGATTTCAAGTGCACACCACCATGCCTGACTTTATGTGTCCTCACACCTGTGCAGCAAGTGATTTGCTCTTAAGTTATTTACCTACCCAGCCTTCTTTCTTATACACTCTGGTGACATCTGGACTTGAAAGAAAGGGCTTTCAACTCGTGTGTGTGTGTGTGTGTGTGTGTGTGTGTGTGTGTGTGTATGTGTGTGTATACATATATTTTATATATATATATATATATATTATAACTACTACCACAACAACAGAAAAAAGAAAGAAAGGAAGGAAGGAAGGAAGAAAGAAAGAGAGAGAAGAAAGAAAGGAAGGAAGGAAGGATGGATGGATGATAAAATGGAAGAAAAATAAGCAAGATCTAGTTAAAGGTGACTTGTTTCTACTTTAGGAAAGGAAGGTGTAGAATAGTGGATAACCTTATTTATTTATTCTGGCAAGTCTAGCTAATTCATGGTCAGGTCAGGGAAGGGGAGCACTATAGTTTAGGGTCATTCAAAGAGCTGTTGACTGGGACACGCTGTGATGGTTTGTACATGCTTGGCCCAGGGAATGGCAGTATAATGAGGTGTGACCTTGTTGGAGTGGGTGTGGCCCTGTTGGAGTAGGTGTGTCACTGTGGGCACGGGCTTTAAGACCCTCATCCTAGCTGCCTGGAAGCCAGTTTTCTGCTAGCAGCCTTCAGATGAGATGTTGAACTCTTAGCTTCTCCTGCACCATGCCTGCCTGGATGCTGTCTTATTCCTGCCCTGATGATAATGGACTGAACCTCTGAACCTGTAAGCCAGCCCCAATTAAATGTTGTCCTTATAAGAATTCCTTGGAAGCGCAAGGCCCTGGGTTCGGTCCCCAGCTCCGAAAAAAAAAGAACCAAAAAAAAAAAAAAAAGAAAAAAAAAGAATTCCTTGGTCATGGTGTCTGTTCACAGCAGTAAAACCCTAACTAAGACAAATGCCATCTCCAGCCTCAGGCATCCTGAGCTGTTCACAGGCTCTGCAACCCGGGTCAGCTCACGACCTTCTGCAACCTGCCTTCATACCCTGCCATCCTTCCCCACTGGAGCCCCACTGTGCCTTGGCAAAATGGACTTAAAACTGGATGACCACAAAAGGTATCTTTTTGGTAGGAAGTAGATTACAAACTCCCTCACTGACAGTTCCAGAAGCGTGGATTTGCAGTCTCCCTGTGATTCAAACGAGGAGTCTCTGTTCATCTCAAGAATAGCAGTGGGTTAAAAAGTAGTCGTATAGTCCCTTTGGCAGAACATTTTACCTTCTTGCTAATATTTAAATTAAGTTGGCCAGTGACATGGTAAATAAATCTATCTAAGCTAAACATAAGACAACACTAACCATCTTCCTGGATAAGTATGTATAGATGTATGTATGTGTTCATGCATGTATGTATCTCTATCTATCTATCCATCTATGTATCTATCATCTATCTAACCTGTCTGAATAGCTATTCTCTGTATCTATTTGTCTGTCAACTATCATATATATATATCAATCAACTATTTACTATCTACCTACCTATTATCCATCTATTAATCTATTGTGATACATAGATCCAGCTGGTACATTTTGCCGGCATTTACCCTGTATTTACACACCTTGTCATAGCACAACACTGCCAGGATATTGGATCTCACCCTTTCAAGTGGGCAGGATCGCTACAACAAAATGTATCTTCCACCTTGGCCGTTTAGTCTGCATGGCTGTACAGAAGACCCTTAGTGATGGAAGGTGGGAGGAGGGTGAGCTTAACGCACATCATGAGACCGGCTTGAACATTGTTGAGGATGTGGCTCAGACTGCAGGCAATACCTTTGGACTGTTGTCAAGCAGTGAAAACGGGAGCCTGAGGACATCTTCGAGGGGAGCTGAGCTGTGTTGGAGAACAGAGGAAGCTAAAAGCAAGGTTAGAGTGGTAATGGTAATGCCGTGTCAGCATGGGCATTCTCAATGCAAGCACAACAATGGAAAGGGTGTCTCAGAAGCAGGTGATTCTTCCTGTCCCTCTTACCCCAACACTCCAACTGCCAGCCTGTTGTTATTTTAAACTAGAGATTTCCTTTTCTTCCTGCTTTTAGCATTTATGTCTGAACACCGGGGTGCTGCGATAATGTACTTGGACAATGTGCTAGAGTAGAGGCATGGGAAGTCCGGGTCCTTGATCACAAAGGCTACTTGGAGATCTTTTATACAACCAGAAGCAAAGCATGATGCACACAAGTGTTGCTATGATTGGCTGTTTTACTTATTATTTACCTTAAGAAGCTTGACTATCTTTAACAAGTGTCTGTCTGTTTACTTGTTCAAATAAAAACAATTTTGTTACCAAAATTACGTGAAACCAGAGTCAGTCACTCAAAGGCCACTGTGGAATCTTCTCTCTGTTATCCCTTTCTACAGTTATGGAAGAGGACTTGGGTCCTAATGTTCTTCCTATTTGTGAAGTTAAGCCAAGGGAAAGCTTTGCTGAAGCGAGATGATATAGAGCTTTAGGGAATTTGACCTAAGTCCAGAGCTGGCTTCTGTCTCCTTAGATCTTGGAATACGTGGAAGAGGGGTGTAAAGGCACACACTGATGGCATCCTACCCTGGGTTCCTTCCTGAAAGAAAAAGAGCCAGACACAGGGGGGAGATCTATCTAGAAAAAAAGGAAATAACAGAGAGAGAAGGATGGAATTCTAGGTGAGGTTCCCACTAATCCTATCCCCCTTCTAGAAACCTACTTCCCGGGTGATGGGCAGATGGCTTTCTCCCTGGCTCTCGGTACATGCAAGTCTATTCTGTCTCAATTTGCACACCTGCACACCCATGTACACACACACGTGTGCCTCTCTGCCCTCATCTCTAAATAGGGAAGAAAGAAAAGAGAAGATAAACTGAGAGGAGGTAAGTCAAGAAGGAGTCAAAAGGACACTGAGACGCTATTGGAAGCAGAGGACACAAGAAAGACAAAATGAGAAACAGTAATGAAAGATGGATATTGGCTACAGACCGCCATGGTTTGACTATGAAATACTCAGGTAAGCTTGTATGTTTCAATAGTTGTTTCCAAGCTGGTGGCCCTCATTATGGAACATTTGGGAAACAGAGCCTTGGAGGGGGAAGTACTTCATGAAGGAAGGGTTTTGAGGTTTTGTAGCCTGGCCCCTGGTATTTTCTTTCTCTACTTCCTGTTGGGATGTAAAACAATCAGTCCTCTTCCTGTCCCTGCCATCATGATTCCCTGGCTATTGCCATGTCATCTCCACTCCGATGGATCTCTCTCTCTCTCTCTCTCTCTCTCTCTCTCTCTCTCTCTCTCTCTCTCTGGGAGCCAAAGTAAACCCTTTCTTCCCTAAATTGCTTTTTCACGGCATCAGGAAGAAAACCTGAACCGTACTGAAGCATAGAAGACACGGAGGGAGAATATTGTCCCATCCGTCTTTCTGCCCGTATGCTGCTTTCTGTTCAGACCGGCTTTGATTTGCTATATTGGTGGGAATTGTCACATGAACCTAAAGTTGAGTGTAGTGAAATCTGGGGAAGAAATAAGAGAGAGAACAAGGCGGGAAGAGAAAGGACTGCTATCATTCCTTGGCTTGGCCCCCTTTTACCCCTGCACGGAATGGCTTCATCCCAGCAAGCACTGTGCGTTTAGCATCTACTGCATGAAAACTGAAATTACTCATCATAACCTTTGGGAAAGGATGCATTTGTGATGGAGAAATAAAATGACCATGTTCGGAGGCTGCTCTGCAGTGAGCTTCCGGCTGGTTAACTTCTAAATAACAATGCAAGGTATAATGAAGGCCGAAGGGTACTTGAGATTGGCTCTTCTGCTACAAAAAGTGTCAGGCTCTGTACGCCTATTAAACTTGGAAGGAGGCTATTGCTATAAAGAAATCGCAAATGGTGACAGTGGTCCTTTATCTGTGTGCACAAATATTTGAGATATCTATGACAGGATGTGAAAAAAAAAATAAAGACTGGTATAAAAAGAAAAGGCATATTGAAAAAAAAATAGGTAGGAATTATATAAACACTGAGTTCAGATGAAGATGTTCTAAGGACTCAAGGGAAGGATACCCCATCCCCTTCAAGCAAGGGACATGATGACCAGCTAGCTGTCAGACCCTACGCCATTGGAAGTCCTAACCTAATTCGGATCCCATGTTGAATGACCTCCCTGTGATGGTCTGGCTTCTCAGAGAGCTGTGCTAACAGAGGCAAGAAGATATTTATCAGGTCAGGGCCAATGTCTGAGCTATTCAGAGTTAAGCTTTCTTCTGCTGCCAAGTAATACGCTTGGATTTTATGGATTTGTTTTAATATTCTAATTAAAAACCTCACGTCTTTGAATTAATGGTGCCTTGCTTGGGGCTTGGTAAAGAGCTCGCTGTGCAAACAAAGGAACCTGAGTTCAGAGCCCCAGCCCCTATGTACAAAGCCGGGTGTGGTGTGCGTGCCTGCAACCTCAGTGCTGTGGACGTGGAGGTAGGGGGGTATATGGAGCCAAGTGGCCAGCCAGCCTTGCCTCAAATGCAGAAGGTGCAGATCAGCCATCTGTCCAATGGATGACCGTTCTTGCTTAGGGGTCATCCTTCGCATTTTGACCAATGTAGAACTTTTCATCCACGATTGAGACCTGCTGGCAGGAAATGTCACCTGATCCCTGCTGGATCCTTTCCCTCTTAAACGACTTCTACTTCACTCTGCCCTTGGGCCGATGCAATGCCTCCTTTACGATCTGATCTTCTTCTTTCTCTAGACACAGTCCTAACATCTCTCAAGTCTTCCAAGAGCATCTGTTGTTTACATAGCACTTGGTACTTTTGTCTACAAGGTCCAGGATGGGTTACTCCCGCAGCATCTTCCTGTTAGACATAAATGAGTTTGACAAGGGCTGGCAACGTGTCTCCATCTTACCCATGATCCAACTGTACATGTGTGCCCTGCACACAAGTGGAAACCCATGGGGAGGAACGAATCAATGTATTCCTCAGTTTGTCCTGTTTAGTGTTCTTATTCTGAGGGATAAGCATAAGGTGGGGCTACAGAACTGATGTGTAAGAGAAGAAAGGCCCATGGAGAAGCTGTTGTCTTTCTTCTCTTTATCTTCCTGCTTGTCTAACTACAAATACTCAAAATCATACCAGTGAGGACAAGATAGGACCAGGGAAACAGCAGGGCTTCTGATGCCTCTGCCCAGTGCTTCAGGGACTTCAAAGGATTTCAACAAGGTCTTTCTTAGAGCCTGGGCCAAGTAGCGGAAACATCGAGAGTTGGAGAGTAGATTGGAGAGGATGAGGCAGCCCCTCACAGATCGCCAGGAAGGCTGGGGCTTAGCAGAGGTAACAAGTGTGTAGAGGGAGGGCGATGGGAAATGATGAAGGCTCTGGCCAGGAGAAGTCCAGCCTTCCTTTCTGTTGAGACTTGGCCTACCAAGAACTGGCCACACAAATGTTCTAACCGGATCCGTCCTTGCCTGGCTGGCTATGTGTTTCCACAGAAGCAATGGAAGTCTAAAGCACTTCAAGGGTTCTTGAATGAACAGGGGCTAAGGAAAAGCAAATCATCATCACTCTTATTACAAGGAACTTGCTCTAGACAGAAACAGACGCCACAATGCATAATTTCTGTAAAAATAAATAAATAAGCAGCATGCTGCCACCTTAGAAGCCGACGGGCTGTTAGATCCTCTTAGGTAATTTGGCAGCTGTAGCACAGCGAATGCTGGGGAAGGTGAGTGTTTTTCCACTCTCCCAGAAGGTTGGAAGCAGAGACAGCAAACACTCTCAATCCCGTCCATCAAATTAGACTCTCAATTCAACGCTGGACAAAACATCCTGAGGACAGTGGAGACGGAGAACGGGGCAAGCATCTGCAGGGCGAGCATCTTGAAAGGGCTGAAAGGAGGCATGTGCGAGGTCCACGTGAGTGCTGTAGTCATCAGAAAACGCAGCACATTGGAAAAAAAAAAAAAAAGGCCAAATAAACATCAGCTGGTGAACTTCCTCCGTGCCTTCGTTTTTTTTACTGGTCCAAAGGGAATTTGTGTTTTAACTGCAAGATGCGCTTGTCATGGCGGCTTCAGCAGAGCTGAGAGCGCCAGGAAAAGGAGGAGGAGTTAGCTGGATGCCCTGTGCTGTGCAACAAACCAGGACGTTCTGCAAGCAGTGAAACCTCATGCAATAGCTATGCCCATCAAACAGGCCAGCTCTCCGTGCTGACCATTAGCGCAAGGCAAGCAAGACCGTCTGTATTTGCCAGGGTTTCGGACCAAGGGCATAGCCAGGCGAAGAGGAAGCCGTGGCGTCTAGCCACAGACGTAGTTAGCCACAGCAATGAGATTGTCTATTAATAGTCGTGTTTACACCAGGGAGGATGGAAGCCACAGCAGAAGGGGAAACTAGAGACATTATATTTTAGTGGAGCTAATTTTGGAAGAATGGAGCAAATGCCGGGGAAGTGAAGCAGGATAAAGCTATTGAAGAGAGAGCCGCAAAGGAAATAGAAAGTGTTCAAAGGTAAATTGATGCGTGGCCAACAGCATACGAGCTACTTGATCATAAATATCCCAGCAGAGGGAGAGAGGGCGCTAGGGCGGATTAGAGAGGGAAATCAATGGTTAGAGAAACAGAGGCATTGTAGAACACAAATTGGGGGGAGGATAGGAAAACGAGGACTGACAAAAATGCTCCTTTGAGCGTTGACGAATAAAGTAGAAATGCGGAAAAACAATCCCTTTGTTGAATAAACAGATCTGTTTACACTTCCCTCCTGGGGTCTGTCGGTCCGTAAATAGTCCTGCTTGTATGTCTGGTGTCCACCTCAGTTCTCTGGATCCGCCTCCTGTTTTCTAGTGTGTGCTCTCCACAGAAGGAGGGAAATTGCTTTATGTTATGATGGAGGGGTAGGGAGACCCACTCCAGAAGGTTAATGCGAAGGCTTCACTCCTTCTTTAAAAGGGGAACAAGAATACCCTTGGGAGGGAATAGGGAGGCAAAGTTTAGAACAGAGACTGAAGGAACACCCATTCAGAGCCTGCCCCACATGTGGCCCATACATATACAGCCACCCAATTAGACAAGATGGATGAAGCAAAGAAGTGCAGACCGACAGGAACCGGATGTAGATCGCTCCTGAGAGACACAGCCAGAATACAGCAAATACAGAGGCAAATGCCAGCAGCAAACCACTGAACTGAGAATAGGACCCCCGTTGAAGGAATCAGAGAAAGGACTGGAAGAGCTTGAAGGGGCTCGAGACCCCATATGTACAACAATGCCAAGCAACCAGAGCTTCCAGGGACTAAGCCACTACCCAAAGACTATACATGGACTGACCCTGGACTCTGACCTCATAGGTAGCAATGAATATCCTAGTAAGAGCACCAGTGGAAGGGGAAGCCCTGGGTCCTGCCAAGACTGAACCCCCAGTGAATGTGATTGTTGCGGGAGGGCGGTGATGGGGGGAGGATGGGGAGAGGATGGGGAGGGGAATACCCATAGAGAAGGGGAGGGGGAGGGGCTAGGGGGATGTTGGCCTGGAAACTGGGAAAGGGAATAACAATCGAAATGTACATAAGAAATACTCAATTTAATAAAGATGGAAAAAAAAGAATGAAAGAGAAAAAAAGAAAAGAAAGTTACTGAAGAGGTAGGTGGTAGGACTACCTTACCTGTTCTCACGCCCTCCTTGTGAGAACAAGAAACAAGAGCGGGGGTTCCAAAGTTCTCAGTGACAAAGTTCTTACACACAACACTGGGCTGCTGATCCTGTAAGTCAGATTTCTGTTGCTGTAACAAAACACCTGAGATAATCAACTTAAAAGAGGGAAAGGTTTGTTTGGGCTCTTGGTTTCGGTCTTAAGTTCATGCTCACACAGTGCATTATGGTAGAAGCATGGAGAGGAGGATTGTTTGCCTCCTGGTGACAGGAAGAGGAAAAGAGAGAGGATAAAGGGCCAGGATCCCAATATCCCCTCCCCCCCACACACACACTTCAAGGGAACGCCTGCAAATTAAGTAGGCCCCACCCCCAATAATGCCCTGGCTTGGGGATTAAGGTTTCAACACAAGCCTTAGGAGATCATTCAGGGTCTAATCCACAGGCTGGTGAAAGGACAAATGGGTTTGTTTGTAAACTGCAGACAGGGCCTCCTCCTGTGACTGAACAAAGGAGAGAAGGGACAAGCCACCACCAGCTTGAAGACCTGCCTCTCCAGTCAGTGAGGCAAGGGGAGCACTGAAAACTAAAAATGAGAATCAGGGGGGTTGGGGATTTAGCTCAGTGGTAGAGCGCTTGCCTAGCAAGTGCAAGGCCCTGGGTTAGGTCCCCAGCTCTGAAAAAAAAGAAAAGAAAAAAAAATGAGAATCAGGAAAAGGAAAGATTACAGCCCAGGGCTAAAGCGCTGGCAAATGGCTCTAGGTAGCATAGCAAAACAGGGATTATTACAAACTGTCTCCCGCTTCACAGAAGTCAAATACTTTCACCAACAAACACAGATGCCCTGCACACCCCACCCCCACCCCTCCATAGCAATGATTGTAAGGTTTCGTTTTAATGAAATTCAGGAATCTAGGGATCGATGGTTGCAGGATAGCTCTCTTTTTCTTCCTCTTTTTTTCCAGGGAGGATTTTGTTTGTTTTCTCTTTTGAGAATTTCACGCCTGGGTGCTGCACTCACTTTGTTTCCAGCCCTCCCTCTCCATCCTCCAAACTCTTCCTATGTCTTCCCCATCCTCCCTCAGACCTGGGACCTCTTCTTATTAAGTGTCACTGTTACACGTGTGCACACACACACATGTGTATATGTAAATTCTGAGTCTGTTGAGTGTGTGTGTGTATGAGAGAGAGAGAGAGAGAGAGAGAGAGAGAGAGAGAGAGAGAGAGAGAGAGCGCACGAGAGCGCAAGACCATTTGGGACTGGATAACCTGTCCATGGCAGGTCCCTGGAGGAGGCAGAGTGTCTGTCTTTCGACGGTCGATAATTGCCCGTAGCTCTTAATCCTTTGTTACAAAGACTCCAGACAATTATTTTCAGGATTTATAGTTACGAAGTCTCTATTTCTCCATCTAGAGGCTGGGATGGGAACTACTGGCAGGTAGGGATTCCCATAAGCCCCACTCCTATGAGTCTAGGCAAGAGCTGTGCTTGGAGGAAGGTGCCACACATCTCGCCTTCATGATGGAGATAGCTACATCCCCTTGTGAAGAAAACGGATGCCCAAGATCCCAGAGTGGGAGCCAAGCCCTGCACCGGGGTGAAGACTACAGATGGTAAGGTGACTCTCAGATTGATGAACAGAGGACCATCTCTAGATCTCAGGGCATCGACGGCGGGAATGAAGACAAGGGCTTGATTTAAATGAGGCCTTTCCTGACACCAATGTCCTTCCAGAATGTAATCTTAGGTCAGAATGAGGTTGTTTTACACGTAGTTAGTTAAACTGAGTTCATGATGCCTGAACGTTGGCCCTAAATTCTGTACCTGGTATATATCTTACATAAAGGCCGGGCAAAGACAGGAGACTGACACCCACAGCGAGGAAGTAAAGATCAGAGAGAGACAGAGCGGGAATCAGGACATAACCACAAGCCAAAGGGTTCTGAGGAACACTGGGGATCAGCAGCAGCAAACAAAAGCAAGGAAGAAGAGGTCTACCATGGAGGCTTCAGGTGAGCATGGCTCTGCTGGGAGCTTGATGTACAAAGCATGGACTTGTGGATCCAAGAGAGACCATCTGTTGGTTTTAACCAATCATGTGGAACTTTATTACGCAGCTGGGGCTGTTGACAGAGAGTCTGACTACTGAGAAGGAGTGTGCGGAGCAGAGTATCTCCAACAATCTGAACAAAGACCTTGAAAGCATAGCTTCCCAAGATGCCTTATCCTCCATCAACCAACCCAGGGTAGCCCACACATGATTGAGGGTAGCAGGGAAAGTCAGAGGAGCCTTATCCAAGTAATTTCTGATTGGATAAGAGGCCTGCTCCACAGGAGAAATTCAATGCCTTGTAGACCATGGTTCGGGAGATCATAGGCCCAGGAGTGGACCCTTGCTGATGCTGTCAAACTCCCTTCTGTATATTTAGCTCCATACCCATAGACTTGAGCTGATCAAAATGCAGAGCGTAAGGACCCAAGAATGCTCAGCTGTGGACAAATCATCTTTACCAACCCTCCCCCGTCCCAAGCTCAGGCAACACTGCAGAAGAGGGGGCAGAAAGAATATAAGAGTTGGTCAGGAAGAGGGAGGCTCTGAGAAGCTGGCTTCTAGACAGGATATGACTATTGCACACATGGGTTAGCAGTAGCTGTGGCATGTACTCTTAACTACCCATCTATCTCTTCAGCCCCATACATATGTTTTTAAATGAGTTGCTGGACAATTTTGATGTGCATGAGGGCTGTATTTTAATGCTTCTTGGCCAGATCCTGGGAGGGAAGCAGTGAACGGGGGCAGAAATGTACACAAGATAAAGCCAGTCAAGGTTCCAGCATGGATGGGAGCAAGCCCCCTGGAGATACCACCATTAGCAGAGAAGCTACCATTTGGTGGCTACCCATGGACTCAGAGGCCACTCTCCTTTGGGGACAATCTCCTTTGCAGATATGAACACTGTCAAGTCACTGGTGCCCCAACAGGTGCCCTCACACATTAGCAGAACTAATTAGACTCAGAAGTTTTCTTAATAACAAAAAGAAAACATAAACTTGGAGGAAGACAGGACAGGAGACAGTAGAAGTTGGAGGGAGGGGGGTGGTGGATAGTATTAAAATATGTTGTGTAAATGTATGAAACATTCAAAGAATAAATGCAATTAAAATTTTAAATACGTGTGTTTGTGTGTGTGTGTGTGTGTGTGTGTGTGTGTCTTTGTGTACACATGAGTGCAGGTATCTGTGGAGTCCAGGAAAGGGTATTGGATTGTCTGGAACTGGAGCCAGAGGGAGTTGTGAGCCACCCAGTATGGATGCTTTGAACTGAACTCAGGTCACCAGAAAGAACAGCATGTACTCTTAACTACTCACCCATCTCTTCAGCCCCATAAATATATTTTTAAATGAGTTGCTGGACAATTTTGATGTGCACGAGGGCTGTATTTTAATGCTTCTTGGCCGGATCCTGGGAGGGAAGCAGTGAACGGGGGCAGAAATGTGAGTGTCTTCTGTGTCCCAGGGACAGTTTCCAGGAGCACTCTGCTGGAGCACTTCCAGTCTACCCGAAGCAACAGGGGCTATAAATTGCTTCCTGTGGCAGGTTGTGAAGGGAGATCAAAGAGGCAAAACAATTGCTGGAATCAGGCAGGGAATTAAGGCAATTAAAGAATAAACCTTAGTCAGGCTGGAGAGATGTGTGGGCAGCGGCTCTTAGGCACTCTATGTGTCCCTCTTCCATGTGCTCCCAGCCATCCACCCTTCATTCACTGCACGATGCTACAAGCTCTTCTTGCCCTTCTGTGAGGTCAGACTCCTCCTTTCATCCTCTTGGTCCTTGGCTTTGTGTATCCTGGTGCTTCACTGCATCAAGAAGGCTTAGGCCCTCTGTGTTGGTTTCAATCAAACTCCTCCATATCTCCTTTTGCCTGTGTGTGTGTGTGTGTGTGTGTGTGTGT
This sequence comes from Rattus norvegicus, assembly GCF_021556685.1. Taxonomy (NCBI): domain Eukaryota; kingdom Metazoa; phylum Chordata; class Mammalia; order Rodentia; family Muridae; genus Rattus; species Rattus norvegicus. The sequence continues at coordinate 18,454,023 of NC_141550.1, read as the reverse complement.
GTGTGTGTGTGTGTGTGTGTGTGTGTGTATGTGTGTGTGTTTGTGTGTATGTGTGTTTGTGTGTATGTTCGTGCATGTGTGTATGTGTGTATCTGTGTGTGTGTTTGTGTGTATGTGTGTGTATGTGTGTTTGTATGTGTGTGTTTGTGTGTATGTTCGTGCAGGTGTGTATGTATGTATCTCTGTGTGTGTGTGTGTGTGTGTGTGTGTGTGTGTGTGTGTGTGTTGGAGGAAGAGGAGCTTTGTGTGCATGTTTATGTGCATGTGTGTATAGAGGCCAGAGAGTTATGTTAACGCTCATTCCCAATTGCTCTCTACCTTGTTTGCTTGTTTGTTTGTTTTGAGGCATAGTCTCTCGCCTAACTCCAAGTCACTTATAAGACTTCATTGATTGAGTAGTTGGTTGGTTGGTTGTTTGACTGACTGATTATTTTGAGACATAGCCTCTCACTGAACCTCAGCTTCATCCATGAGTCTAGATTTCTGGCCATCGAGCTCTAGGGATCCTCTTGCATCTGTCCACCTGGCACTGGAGTTGTGCGTGGGCACCACTGCTCCTGCCCTTTTATGAGGTTGCTGGGAATCAGATCTCAGCTCCTTATCCCTATGCAGCAAGTGCTTCATTTAACTGAGTCTTCTCCCCAGTCCTCCTTCCCATTTTCTACGAGAACCTATGACATCTAACTCTTTCTCCTCTGTCCTGGTGACTGAGTATATTCCTATACACAAGCCACTTGTACCTTTCCCTCTTCCCTGGGACCATGACATACCATTTGTCTCATCTAATGGTCCCTATCACCTTCAGTAGCCACCCTATCCTGTGCATTACTTTCTAGAAGGTTCTGGAAGGAACATACTATATTCAGTGGACCTCCCAATGTCTGTACCTGGCTTTTGATTCTACCATTATCCTGAAGCTATCTTTGCCAAGATGGCTTCCATGTGCAATAGACTTTCTGCTCCTTATTTTGTTCAACCACATTATGATACCATCTCTTCCTCTGAAGTTCTACTCTTCCTTGACTTAACTGACATTGGGAACACTCTGTCTAAATTGCATCAGAAACACACCATGCATGCTGTCCCAGACAGACATCTAAATGCCCAGTCTCTCTTCATGTACTCACATCCCACAGAGACTCCTAATTTAACAAGCTCCAACATGAACTATCAGCTCTGTTGTACAAGGCGCGCTAAGTCAAACTGCTGAGTCGGCTCTTTCTCGTCTCCTTGTTTACCCCCTCGCTTCCTTCCCGCTTTGCTGGTAATTTAACTAAAGTTTCATGAAGCATCAAGTGTCCAGGTGTTCTATCCCAAGCTTGCAGTGACAAATGAGATTTCAGAGTACAACGGAGGACAAGAATCAGTAAATTCATGTCTTCCTTTAACAATAAAAGGAACGTTAGAGGTCTTCAGGGGGATACTGAGGCAAGATGGAAAGGAAGTGATTATCCAAAGGAAGAGTGAGATTGGTCAGCCAGGAAAGGCTCCCATGAGTAGATAAGATCATTTTTCTCTCAAGTCATTGTTGGACTGCTCTCGTCAGCACCAATCACTAAGTCATTGCCCCACAGGGAGCCTGGGATTTTCCTCAGAGCCACCTTCTATATCCATGGAGAGTCCTGTCTACATCATAGGTGCCAAAACCTCTCACAATGTATCCCCACCATTTGGCTTAACTTCCATGACATCTCCAGTTCTAATGGAGGCAGAGCAAGGCGAGCATCTACTCTGTTCACGTCCGACTCCCCAGGAGTTGGCAATCTCTACACTCACTGGTTGTTTGATCTCTGGCTGTTGGATTCAAGAACGTTCCAGAAGCATAATCATTTTACTAAGCCCCAGATCCAAGCACATTCTCTCCATGTTTATGGTTCTCTAGTGTCCTCCTACAATCAATCAGAGGAGAGGAGCAGGGCACATGGGTCAGCCAGTAAAGCACGTGCCTTGGGAGCACAAAGAACTGAGTTTGCTCCCTTGGACCCATGCTTTCAAATGCTGGCACGGTGGCAAGCACGCGTCATGAAGGGGGCAGAGACAAGAAGGCCTCTAGAGCTTGCTGGGAGAACAGCCCAGTTTACTTGGTGAGTTCAAAGCTAGTGCCTCCAAAAGCATGATGGGCCGCCAAGATGGCTCGGTGGGTAAAGGTGATTGCTGCCAAGCCTGTCAACCGGGGTTTGATCTTGGATCTCACTTGATGAAAGAAGAGAACTAACTCTCACAAGCTGTGCTAAAGTATATATGTGCCCTCCCCAACACCACATATATATATATTTATAAAAACAAAAACAAGGCAGATGGTCGCTAAAGAGCAACAGTTGAGGTTGTCCTCTGGCCTACACACACAAACACACAAACACAAACACACATACACAAACCCACACACAGACACACACACAAACACACACATACACAAACACATACACAGACACACACACATACACAGACACACACACACATACACAAACACACAAACACAAACACACATACACAAACACACACACAGATACACACACAAACACACACATACACAAACACATACACAGACACACACACAAACACACACATACACAAACACATACACAGACACACACACATACACAGACACACACACAAACACATACACACACACAGACACACACACACACACACACACACACACAGAGGGACACACCAAAACAAGTAAGAAATTGATTTTGGTGAAATAGCCCCTTCACCATACTGATAACCATCCAGGATTTTTCACCAGCCTCGTTCTCATCACCAGTTTCCCCACTCACTGTTATTTGAGTTACAGGTCTGTCAAGCAGACACACCACGTTGTTTTAAGCCTTTGATTGTTCTGCACCTTACCAAGAACAGCATACACCTTCTGATCCTTAAGATAAACTTGTGTTCATCCTCAGAGATGGGGTTCTGGATTCTTCACCTTTCTCTTATGCATCCCGTCTGACCAAATAAGGTTGCGACTTATGCTTGACCCGCACAGTTCACTGGCTCCCTTGGTGTTTATCTCTAATCATGTCTCTGACATATTTACATATTTTCTTACCCCATAAAATTGTAAGCTTCATGAAGACAAGGAGTCGGAGGACAAACATCGGCCTAATTAACATGTGGTATCGCTTTGGAGTCACAGAGAAAATCTGAAGTACAAACAAAGGCAGGCAGATACTCCTTCCTCCCTCCACGCACTGCCGTCTCTCTGGGAGAATTACATTTTGTTTTTAGAAGGAAGCAGTCAGGTGTGTGATATATTTAGAGAGATTTCTATTAAAATGGTTGGGATCTTGAAAAAATATTTGGGGATGTTTAGAAGATAAACGTTAATTATGCGAGGACTCATCAGTACATTTCACTGCCTCCCAGCGCAAGATCAAAGGACACAGGCAACAGGGCAGAATATGCAAGGACACTTTCTGAGCCCATGTAAGGTAACACACTCCATGGGCGATACACACCGCTGAGGCCACAACGGGAAACTGGGAAGGTGACGGATGAAAGCTAGGACGTGAAGGGGGCTAGGAAACGTTAGGCGGGCACAGCAGTGATGCTGCTGGAGGGACAGCGTAGAGGAACCTGAAAGAGAACGCTCTCTTTCAGACACAAGGGCACCTGTGGCTGATGTTGGCTTTTCGTAATTACCATTCCTCCCACGACTCTCGCCTCCCTGATTAGAAAAAACATGACTAGGAATATTAATAATCTTAGTTAAATCAATTGAACTAAGAAAACACTCTATAAATCTCAGCAAAACTGGATCACCGACGAGAAGTGAACATGCCTGGAGTAGCCACACAAACCCAGGCGGCCCCGTTGGTATCTTTAGGAACAAAGTGGTCAGCCTCTGTAGGTATTAATTAGTTGGGATTTAGCTTTGGGCTAATGCCTTTTCTGGAAACTTCATAAAACAAAGGTAGTTCTAAAGGACAGACATTAGAGAACCTGGCAAGCTGACACATACTTGCAACCAGGGGGCACTCAGCACTCAGGAGCTGAAGGTAAGAAGATCAGAAGTGTGAAGTCGTCTTCATCTAAATAGCAAGTTTGAGACCAACCAGAGCTACCTACATTAGACACGTCTTATTATTTTGTTTTGCAAAAAGAAAAATAAAGGATGATTATTTTTAATGGCAATAATTGGCTATTTTAATTGGCTTTTAGATAATTACCAAGTAAAGCAGCTCTGTCATGATTTCAGATGCTCAACATCAGTTCAGAAAGCTTAAAAAAGGCAGGGCTCGGACACGGGTCAGTTAGCAAAGTGCTGGCCTCCCAGTCAGAAGGACCTGAGTTTGATCCCTAGAAATCAGTGTCAAAAAGAAAGCTGGGTGTGGTGGCACACACTTGTGATACCAGACCTGGGGACATGGGTTCCTGGGTCTTGCTGGCCAGCCAGCCTAACCTATGCAGTCAACTTTGAGTTTAGTGAGGGTACCTCAAATTTAATAAATAACCAAAGCAAACAAACAAATCCGCACCATGTGGATGACTCCCAGGAAACCATATCTGAGATTTTCCCCCCTTGGTTTTTTTAATACATGCACAAAGAAAGAAAAAAGTGAATGCCCTCAGAGAGAAAATGGCGATAGCAATGTCACGTGACCGTGACAAGAGACCAACATGCTGATAGGAATAACTAATATGCATAGGAAACATGAGAGCAATGCTCAGTCATAGCCGTCAGTCTGCCTGATGTGCCAGTGCACAGCCAAATGATTATAAATTTGCCATCCAGTGTTGAAGAATAGAGGAGGGGATGGTATGACAATAGAAGGAAGAAGTAGGGGGGGTTTCGCATACAATCCCTAAAAGCCAATTACTAAAACCTGGAGAAGTCTTTTGAATGCAGAAGACCCAACAATGAGCAGGAACTTAGCTCTCTTCTACAGCTCTCTTCTACTGAGAACTTAACTCTAGTGAGTGGCCTGAAACAACAGCCACTTGGCACCCTCCTTGACAGTGTCTTTCACAAACAGCACACAGCAGTGGTTCAGCTGAACAACAGATGACCATAAAGCACTCAAGAGCCAAGCTTTCTCCCGGGGAGACAAGAATCCTGGAGGCATCGACAAAAGGTAAGGATAGAATATTCCTTGTTTTTTCCTCTTGACTGAAATTTACCCCTTTTAATTGCATGCTTGTGATTGATAGGGATTTAGCAGAAGAATCCAGAATAAGAAAGAGAAGGGAAAAAGGCATTGCTGAGGTAGGTTTTTCACTCATTCATTCATTCATTCATTCATTCATTCATTTATGGGTCAGTTCTTCAAAAGATCACCGAAGGGCCAGCGAGAGGGCTTAGCGGACAAAGTGCTTGCAGTACAAGTCTGTCAACCTGAGTTCTGTCCCTGCTACCTACATAAAGAAGCAGGATGAGGTGAACCCATGTGTCATCCCAGCACTCCTACAGGGCAACAGGAGACGGTGACAAGAACTCCCAGGCCAGCTAACCTGGAGCAGGCAGTGAGGCAGAAACAAGAGAGGCCCTGCCTCAAAATGGGGTAAAGGGGGAAAATGGACTCCCGAAATATTTCCTTTCACACACACGCTGCAGCACACAAGTGTCTGCACTCAAACACATATGATAATAATGATAATAGTTTACTTTAAGTTTCAAACGGATTGCTGAAGCAGGAGCCAGGGACTACACATCCCAGCATAAAGACCCAGGCGTGCCCGTTTCACTGTTCTGGAGGCGGCTCTGTATTTTGGATGTTACTCAGACTCATCTCTGATCCCCCAAGCTCAAATGGCCAATGTTTTTTAGAGGAACTTGGACTCTCCCGGTCTTCATGACTCAGCTAGTTCTCAGTTCCCTTGAAAGACTTTGCTGGTTCCTGTGGTGTGAGTGAGGCCAAGGCTCTGGTTCTACATTACTTCCTCTCCATCTCCCACCTCTTCCTCCTTACTTTTCTTTCTTTCTGCCTCCCCTCCTCCCTCCCTCCTTCATTTATCCTTCCCTCCTCTCTAGTTCAAATACTACATCCTTGAGCAAGCACGGATTTCGGCAGAAACCTTGTTCTATCGGTTGTCTTAGACACCAGAGGCACAATAGTAGACAGGACCCCAGGTATCATGGAGAGTCCATGGGAAGATGTTCAGAACTCTAAAGGCATCTCGAAACACAAACAACATAATTTGGATGATAAAATGTCTGTGATGATAATCAAGTGGATTGTGTCACCGTCAAGGAGAACAAGTTCCTTTGCATGCGGAAGAGGAAAAGAAACTCTCCAGGGTGATGGCTGTTAAGCAGAGATCATGGCAAGGATCATGCCAAAGAAACAACAAATAGAAAGATCTAGCAGATGAGCAGCAATGGCATATGCGAAGGCTCTAAGAGGGGCTCTTGGGTGTTTCAGGAGCAGAACCAAGGTCACGGTCCTCAAGTGGATGGTGTCAGTAAACTCAAGATAAAGTAAAAGAGGGAGGTAGGCACCTGGTCCCAAGCCCTGGGATTTACAGACATGAGCCGCTATGTCTTGCTTCTGCGGGTCCTGGGGATCTGAACTTAGAGTCCTCTGCTTGCACAGCAAGTACTTTACCCATTAGTAGCATCTTCCTGCCACAACAGTTCAGTCATCTCGTTGGATATGAGAGTCGTCTGTGATTCCTGCACCACCTTCCCAGCTGTGTTCCGTCAGTCTTTCCTTCCCTTCCTCAGGCCAGCTGAACTTGTTTCCCATGCCTCCAACTGCCCTTTAGAGTCATCCCTTGGTATCTGTGAAGGATTCCTTCCAGAGCTCCCAAAGATACCAAAATGCACATACACTCCAGTTCCTTCCCTAAAACTGCATACTATTTCCCTAGCCATTACACACCCTTCCCGGGAACATTAACACACCTCTGACTTCTAGGCCTGCCCAATACATTGCACTTTTGTGTAAGTAGTTATGGCTTAGGGAGTAATAATAAGGGCATAAAATGTCTGTGCACCTTCAGTGTCTTCTCACTCTGGTAAATTCTCCAAGCAAAGTTGATTAAATCTAAGTTTGTGGAGCCCATAGGGAGAAATGGCCAACTCTTAATGGGCTCCTAAACGTATCCAAGGTCTCTGTATGTCACCCAGGTGGTCTCTCTCAAAAGCAGTGATGTTGCTAACAATAGTCTAGTGAGTATACGAGTCTCTCTGGGGCAAATACACACATGTACTTTCTGGGTAGCAACAGCCTTCTTGATTGTTAAGTATCTTTCAATAACTCTATGTGCTTAAAAAATAAATCTCAAGTCACTGCAGTTTCTCCTATCTTTCTACATAAGTCCCCTTATTTTCCTCACAACCCCATAACATCCTTTTGTCTACAATCACTTGTCGGTTCTAGAACGTTCTCTACGTTTCTCATCTCTCTGTCTTCTCATGTTCTTTCTTCTGTTTACACTGCTCTATTCCCTGGGCAAAGTTTCCTTCTTTTAGACCTCAGCTCAAACGAATCCTCTTCTGTAGGCCTCAGTGGCCCATCGTCAGTACGTCTGCACCAGGGACTCTGAATTTTGGATCTTCGGCACTTCTTGTTTGGGTTATGAATAGCTGTGTCCCCATGAGCCTTTCAAGAGTGGAAATGAAATCTTTATTTCCAATGCCTCATATCCCATCTAGCATTAAGTGCACAAAAGGTATCCATGAGATATATCAACTATGTGCTCTCTTGGCCCTCCCTCCCTCCCTCCATTGTCCATTTCGTTTGCTAGCCAACTTCATATTGCAAGTGTACAATAAAACAGTAAGTACAATGATGCAAAATTGCAAGCCCATGCTGCTCCGTGGTCCCCCGTGGGCTCTTCCTTTATCACAGATTTAAATGAAGGGAGGAGCTGCTCAGTCAAACCTATCTGGGCACAGTAGCTGTGTCTGAGATCTGAAGTGCATTTAGGCCAAAGGGTTTCACTTTTCAAATCTTCTACCACTGTGGCAAAAAGCAGAAACGCATACACTTTGTTTCCCATTTGTTCAGGGAGTGCCGATCCACTTTAAAATGAGCCAATGATGATTCCTCTTAGCTTAGAATCAAAATGAATAACTACACCATTGAAAGATGCTGAAAGGTGTGAACCCTTTGGTTTTACTGGCCCAGAAAATATACTAACAGGAAAATGTTCTTCTCGGTGTGTGTGTGTGTGTGTGTGTGTGTGTGTGTGTGTGTGTGTGCTTGGAAGCTTACCCAGAGTCAGTAATATCTGTGAGGAAGATGTTGGCCTAACTGCTTAGACAAGAAATCTGCCCACCAGAATCACAAAAGCAGAACACAGACTGAAGGCAGATGCCAGACTGAGCAGTGAACTTTGATGCATAACCCCACTGCCAGCCAACGGACATGTAGAGAACAGGTTTGCTTCTGCACACGCTCTGTGCTATTCATTGGTATTGCTGACCTGTGCCCATCTTTGCCCAGATAGCCGAGAGACAGCTACCGGAGACATGGGCATGTGGTAAAACGCAAGGAGCCCAGCTTCAGGGTCATGCCATCCCCATACCTACCAATTTTTATTTTCTCATCTGGAAAACCAGGGCATTCAAGTGGAGGAGAGGCGTCTCTATAAGTTCAGGAGAACCAAAGACTGCTGACAAGGGGGTGTGGCGCCTGTCAGGGAAGGCTGCACAGAAGCAGTAGGCTGTAAACAGCACCTGAGAGAATGCACAGGGTTGCAAAAGAGGAGCTGCAGGGGTGGGGGTGGGTGGGGGAGGAAGCACCAAAAGGGGTTATTAATGTGCAGATGAAGGAGGAAAGTGAGTAAGCCAATTGGCTAGGAGAGCAGAGTCCTATCAGATCTACTGCTTAAATCTTTTGTCATCCAGCACAGAGCATGTTCCTACTGTAGCTGAGGGACCCAAGAAGAGGAAAAATGACAAATTTCAACATCTTCAAAGCCATACTTGTTCAAAAAGCCAAAGCATTATGAAGTATGCCAGCACGTGCCTGAAGCTTTTACTTCATGTTGCCAACTTTATTAGTCAAGGGGCTGGATGCAAGTGCTGATACCATGGAGCTGTGAGGAGCTGTGGCAAAGCATTACCAGGGTCTTTTTGCTCATATCGTCAGACATTGTCTTAGTCAGGGTTTCTATTCCTGCATAAACATCAGGACCAAGAAGCAAGTTGGGGAGGAAAGGGTTTACTCAGTGTTCATCACCAAAGGAAGTCAGGACTGGAACTCAAGCAGGTCAGGAGGCAGGAGCTGATGCAGAGGCCATGGAAGGATGTTACTTACTGGCTTGCTTCCCCTGGCTTGCTCAGCTTGCTCTCTTATAGAACCCAGGACCACCAGCCCAGGGACGGCTCCACCCACAATGGGCTGGGCCCTCCCTCCTTGATCACCAGTTGAGAAAATGCCTTACAGCTGGATCTCAGGGAGGCATTTCCTCAACTGTGGCTCCTTTTTCTGTGACAACTCCAGCTTGTGACTATTTGACACACAAAACCAGCCAGTACAGACACAATTTAAGGAGAGGTTTGTCAAGATGCAACTCTAGTGAGAGATGGGAGTGGGCTGTCCCCAAAGAGAGTGGCAGCATAGGGGGGTATGTGCCACTGTTTAATTTTATATATTTGTGCGTGGTTATTTTTATTTGTGTGGGTGTGGTACATATGCAGATGAGGGGCTGGGGAGGGCAAAAATGTATATGAAGATGCATTCACAGGCCAGAGGTCAACTTTAGTTGCCTGACCTTCAGCACCCACCATGTTGGTTTTTTTGAGATGGTCACTCACTTGGACCTGTGACTCCTTGCTGATTATGGTGGAATGACTGGCCCACAAGCTCCAGAGCTTCCCCCCCCCTTGGCCTGCCCATCATAGGATTATAACAACACAACACCACACATCTGGGTTTTTATTTAGTTGCTGGGGGTCAAACTCCAGTCCTCGTGCTTACAAGGCAAGGACTCTACTAACAGAGCCATGTTCCAATCCCACACGCTACTGTTTTTAATAAGATTTGTAATGAATGTGTGAGATGAGAAGCTTATTCCTGGGATGAGTTGGCTCTTTTTCCTTCCTAAATTAAGATGGATCATATCTTCAGAATATTTCTTCCAGTTGTCCTCTGGAAAATCCCACAGGGGCTGCAGAGCAAAGGGAAGCACCCAGACATCAATCTAAGTGATATTGTTACTGTGACCAAGTCAGTCTCTTGGGGATTTAGATCCTTTGCTAATATATATACACAGCAATTAGGGAATATCCCCAGTGCCTTGGTTTCTAATGTAATGGGACCACTTCACTGTAGCTTCGAGAAGTTTAGCCACAGAAGTCATCTGACTATCAGGAGACACAAGCTGTCCAGAAGCAGCTGAGGTTTTCTTGGTTACCTCATATCTACCTTCTTGTCTGTCCAGTATCATAAGGACCAGTAGAGACGTGATCAAAGAAACTGGTTGGTCACTAGGGTTCTTCTACTTTTTCCTAAAAAACATTCTAGAAAATTACGAAGTATCTAGGAATTACCGTTGCCTAAGGTGCTCTCTCCATGCTTGAAAAATCACGAAACCCTGGCAACAATCTAAGTAGGGCAACCACAAAAGTTAACATACAAATTGGTACCCTCAGCAGGGTCAGTGGGAATGCACACAGTCAACAGGGACTATGGAGACAAACACGGATCTGCGGTGGCTTCTGTTCCATTCTCTTCCCACCTCTCTCTGTTTTCACTGATGATCATTCAGTCAACATGTCTGGAAGCTGCCTGAAGCTGGGGTCCTGCCACACAGTCATAAATTGCCTTCATCTCCTGCCTCAATGTGATGAGGGCTTCTAAACATAGCTTCCCAAACTCCAATCTCCTCAACATTCTCCTTTTTTCCTAATAGATTGACATTTCTAAACTGTATGTTTAGTCACTTCATTCTTGTGCTGCAGAATGTCCCAATGATCTTGCATATATACATATATATTAGAATATATTCTAATATATTAGAATAACTCTATTTTATATAGAAATATATATACATATATACATATGTATTAGAATAGCTTTCATGTTCCTCAGCCTGGTTCCCACTTTCCTCTTTAACACCCTTTATCATTATTCCTCTTGCCATTGTATCACTTCTACAGTCTGCAGAGTGCATCTATGTCAACCTCGTGGCTTCTACCCACCTTCCACCGAGAACATGAAATGGCCTAAATAAGACCGTAAGAATACTGATGTCACTACCTTAACATACACAGTGACTTCCAATAGCACGAAGCCAAAGTTCTTTAGTAGATATCTATATATGTTAATTTCTCATCATTCTTTCTTGGCTCTCAATATTCCTGTATCTAAATACCTCCTTCCATTGTTGAGTTTGAGTTTTCCATGGTGACCAAATGTAAAACTAATTTGTGTCTTTACTTAATCATCAGTAAAATAGCAAGCCTATGTCTCTAGCTCATGTGTCCCAAAGAGTTTTTGAGAAATGGCATAAATTAGTATTCTCAACACACAATAAACTTTCAATGAGTATTAGGTTTTACCATTAATATCATTGTTGCTAATTTTCTAACCATCAACTTCTCCAAAAAAATAGCATTTCAATACCAAGGGTTATCAACTTAATGATATTTTGTGAACTCCTGCAGGATCCCACGAACTCAGCTAGGCACTGAGGAATAAAGATGAATAAGGCTGTCACTGTCACTGTCTTCAAGAACATTATAATGCACTCTCCCGTGACACTAAAGGCAACTGTATATCACCTCAGTATAATTTACTAAGAGTATCTGTTTATAAGGCACCTTCTCAATGAGATCACATGATCACTGAGAAGGCAGAAATGAATATATTAACTTTTTAATTTTGTTTTAGATTTATTGTATTTATTCATAAATCAGGGAAAGGGAATCTGCCATAGTACATAAGTCATGGAAACGAACTCAGGTCATCAGGCTTTTTGGCAAGTTCCTTTACATCCTGAGTCATCTCTTGGGTTTTTGGTTTTTTTTTTTTTTTCTGATAGTTCAGGGTTACTTTTTTTTTTCTTTTCTTTTTTTTCGGAGCTGGGGACCGAACCCAGGGCCTTGCGCTTGTTAGGCAAGCGCTCTACCACTGAGCTAAATCCCCAACCCCTCAGGGTTACTTTTGCTGTGATGAAACACCATGACCAAAGCATCTTGGGAAGGAAGGGGTTTTTGATTGGGTTTGGTTTGGTTTGCTTGTTTGCTTTGCTTACACTTCCACACACCATTGCTCGCTATCAAAGGCAGTCAGGACAGGAACTCAAACAGGGTAGGAACATGGAGGCAGGAGCTGATGTAGGGGCCATGGAAGGTGATGCTTACTGGCTTGTCCTTCACAGCTTGCCCAGCCTGTTTTCTTATAGAGCTCAGGACCACCAGCCCAGGGATGGTACCACCCACAATGGGCTGGGTCCTTCCCATCAATTACTGATTAAGAAAGTATTCTAAAAGCATTCCTACAACCCAGTCTTGTGGAAACATTTTCTCAATTGAGAGTCCCTCCTCACAGATGACTATGGCTTGTGTTAAGTTGACATAAAACTTGAAGGTCTATATTCACTTTCGCTGAGTATACTTCCTGGCACATGGCAAGTTTCCAATGAGTGTTTGTCAAGTTGAGCACATACACAGTTTGTCTTGCCCAGTCAATATTCTGCAGGCATATCCCAAATTCATCAAAATCAATCTATTTTGGTTCTCAAAGTTTTATGTCTGCTGTCCTGAGGAAAAAAAATGTTTTATTGGGTTTTCTATAAGTTCTGATCTTATGTGTGTGAAAACTTTATGAATTATGTGCGAGCATCATAGATATTACAGATGGAAATATTTATTTTCCCTAGCTTTCCAGGCAGCTCCATAAACTAAACATAGTCATTGAGTACTCTTCAATGTATTTCAATGATAGTCCTGAACTTTGGACCAATTTCAGCAAAGATAATCAAAATGTTAAGACATCCACATCAATCCATCCATCTACCCATCCATTCATCCCATTCATCTATCCACCCATTATTCATCCATCCATCTATCCGTCTGTTCAACTACCTTTCTCATCCCCCCTTCTCCCATTCACCATCCGTTGATCAATCTACCCATCCACCTTCCAGTCATTCAGTAATATCAACAATGCTTAATTTTATTATTTGAATAGCATTTGCATTCTGAGCACTGCATCTACATTGCAGTTATTTCTTAAGGAATTTCCACCATTAGAGGAAGGTGCTAGGGGATAGCTCAGCCATTAAGAGCACTGACTGCTTGCTCATCCAGAAGTCCAAAGTTTGTTCCTAGCACCCACATGCTGGCCCACAACTGTCTGTAATTATAGTTTCAGAGAGTCTAATACCCTCCTCTGAACTCTGTAGGCTCCTGTGCACACGTAGTATACATGAACTCATGGAGACACACACACACACATACACACACACACAAACACACACACACAAACACACACACACACTCAACTAAAAAATAAATAAGTGTGAAAGTGGGTACAAAGAACATAATATTAATATCTACTTTCTTAACACATGCTACTTACTAGCATTTTATCTAAGCAGAAACTTTTTAGTGGAGTTGAAATTAAATATGCCATATTTCTGGGTAAGATTACTTTTTTAAGGAGACCATAATGTTTTTAATTGCTTTGAGAAAGCAAACATGAGTGAACAGATATGCTCTAGTAATTTAATGAAGCTAGAACCTTGGGACCTCAGGAACAAATGGAGAGAAATGATCATATGGTTCTAAGTTAAACAGTGAATTCCCCACTGCTCACTTGGCAAATTGTAATCATTACTAGAGCCAAGTGTGCTAATAACATTAATAAATCCAACCCCCAAAATCGAATTTAATTGACTCGGAATAATTGCAAAGAGTACCAGTCATATAGTAAATGGGAAAGTGCTTACCATGAACTCTTTCTCGGGTTGTACTCTAATGGAAGCAAGGCAGCCAGCAAGACTTGCTTCCTTCTCTTAAGAAAAGTATTTTAAGTTTTAATTTTATGTGTATCTATTTGTTACATGTGCATCTACATGTTACATGAAGATGACTACGCTGACCAGAAGAGAGGGTCGGATCTCCAGGAGCTGAAATTACAGGTGCTGTGAACTGTGCACCCCGGATGCTGGACACGGAACCCAGGTCGAGAGAATCATGCACTCATAGTTTCTCGATCATCCATCTAATTCCCAAGCATCACTTCCTTCTAAGAAGTCACTACCAGAGTAGTTCCATCACCATATTTCAAGGTGTTCAAGTCTCCCAAAATCTGACCTCTTTCAAGTCAAAAAGAACAAAATTCAGTCCTTGGTATGTCTTTTCCTGAATAGTCACAGAGCTCTACCTACTTAACAAGGCATGAACCAGCTGCACACCTGACAGCCACAGAATCTCAAAGCCAATACAAAGATCAGATATGGTCTGGGATGACAAGGAAGAACATACAATCGCCCTCATGTGAGTCAAAGAGCTTGAGCACATCAACACTCTTGTGAGCTGGATCATCAGCACAGTACAAGTTTCCGCTGTCATCTAGTACAGAGATGAGAGTGTGTGTGTGTGTGTGTGTGTGTGTGTGTGTGTGTGTGTGTGTGTGTGTGGTGTGTGTGTGTAGTGTGTATGTGTAGTGTATAGTGTGTGTGCTGTGTGTATTGTGCATGTGTGTATATATGTGTGGTGTGTGTGTATGTACGTGTGTATGTGTGTGTGTGTGGCCATTGGATACAGCATCTCTCACTAAACCTAGAGCTAGGCTGTCTGTCCTGCAAGCCCTTGGGTTTGTCCTGTTCCCTCCCTCCCCTACCCCCCAGCTCTGGGATTAGAGATATGCACAGCTGGGTGCCAAGGACCTGAACTTACTTTTGCATGACAGGCACTTGATCTACGGAGCCACCTCCTCAACCCCTCTATTTCTTTTTGAGATTACTTTTTAATCTTGGAGAGTGAACTCAGGGCCTCACACATGCTGTGGGTGTGCTGTCACGCTGGGCTGCACTCCTTGCCCTTCACACAGTCTATTTCTGTAAGAATTATCAGGAAGTCAGAGGATGTAGGGCAATTATTGGACCTCTGCCTTCCTTCTGTGGGCTGTAGCCCCTTATCTAGATTCCTATACAGAATCAATATAAATTGTCTAATGCCAAGGGGCTGATGACATCACCACAGACAAACTTGTTCTCTCTGGGCAGAACTGCTGCAACAGTTTCCAGATATTTTCCAGAGAACAGTCCATGAGCCTCTCACAGCATGTGCTTGTCTGTCTCCCTTCCAGAAGCAGCAGCCCACAAACTCAGCAGCAATGTCGGCAGTGACCACCTTCCAGGGAGTCCTTTGCAGCGTGTGTCTCATCTCCAAATATGAAATGGGACCTCCTCTGTGGAGATCCTTATGGAGAGGTACGAGCAAACAGCCCATAAACACTTCCCATGGCTCTTTCCCGACAGATACTACTCCCTGTCACTGATTGTTCATTGTTTCACGAGACTCCCCAAGGCCTTCTCATTAGTTGAAGGATGTAAATAACGTCTTCCGTTATCTCATCTATTGATTTTTGCTCCCTCACTTTGAATTCCATTTTGCCAATTACATATTCTAGAACCATCCAACTGAGGAATCATCAGCTCAACAGTTGCAGGGCTCCCATCTGTCATCCAGAAGCAGCCATCTGCCTGAAGGGGACAAGGGGACAAGAAGCCAGACTGCTGGGCATCTACCCTCAGGAATCTCTGAGAGACCATTTGCACCAGGACAGCTTTTCAGTCCTGGAATGAAAGCAGCTGCCATTAATTGGGTATCAACCGGTGTGTCCCGCTCACTCCAGATTATTTATTCCTCATGAACTCTGAAAACCCAAAAGAATAAGGATTTCAGGGAGTAAACTGATGCTTGATAGTTCCAAGAATGGCATAGTCAGATGCCAAAAGTTTCAGAGAGTTATGCGCAGGCAACATCATGAGGTGTGAGGAGGAGGGGGTGGAGCCCAGGTCTCAGCTATCAGGACCTAGACAAAGGTAATTCGGATGACTTTAGAATGTTAGGGGCATTCAAGCCTTGCTATTAAAAGATTTTGAGCCAGGTGTCTATACATTTCCAGTGAAAACAATTACATACAGACTTTGATCCGTCCTTTTAGTACTTTGCAACAGCCACATCAAAGTCTCCTGGGAGACTTCTGAATGCAGTGGCAAACCAGCCTTGGTTGTTGTGTGGCAACAGTGCAGAACTGCTAAGACATAACAAGAAATAATCTTCAGAATGATGAGAGAGGACAATGGTGACCGTGGGAAAAAAATCTTTCCTTTTCAAGCACTTACTTAGCACAAAATAAAAATATCCCCAGTTGGAAAACGGCTCACCAAAATAATGCTAAAGGATAAATCCTTGGAGATACTCGCTTTTACCTACTTAGGTGCACACTTCTTAGCCAGGAGAGCCCAGTGTTGTCGGAGTCAGGGGAAGCATGGAGGGGAGGTGCTCAGAAGGTGGTGATTCTGCATGGCTGCAAAGCCTGTCTAGTGGAATACTGGGACCTTTGAAAATGCTTACATCCAGTGACACAGTAATATCACGTCTGGGTACAATTCTAAAAATATATTCTGAAACGGATAAAATATTAATGCGGAGATGTTCTCCACAAGCGTATTCATTATCACGCAAAGCAGAAAAATTGGATTAATATTCACGATTAGGAACTACTAAGAAAGAAACAGTGTGCAGGGAATTCTAAATATAGAAAATACGTGTACGTCCAAGTACTTGGAGAAACAAAAGCAAGTGGTAAAATGGCTGGGGCTGATGTACTGCAAGTGAGCCAATAGGAAGGTTAGATAGAATTAATTCCTTCTTTTAGTGAGTGATTGACAAGCTGGACGTGCCATGACCATTGCATTCCTGAACTCACGGCGGCAGGGGTTACCAGCGCAAGACCAGTACAAGATCTAAGTACATTCAAGCATAGATGGGGAAGGGACCCATGAGCCTCCATCCCTAGCTGAGAAGCCAATTAATGGCTATTGGGGAGGGGTCATTCTTTTTCTTCAGCATGTAACCAATGATAATTTGCTCACAATCCAGTAAAATAACTCCACATGCATTACCCGTTACAACCCACTACAAGTAAGCCTAATTAGTTCTGTGGGGTGTTCTGAAAAGAAGAGGTGGAAGTAGGAGGGAGATGTCTTGGGAAGAAGTAGGGGTTTAAGAAGGAAGTGGGATGGAGAAGAGAGGCTGGGAGAAATAAAAATACATTATAATCATGTAGGAAGTTGCCGACATTTATGTAAATAAAATTATTTTTTAAAAAAAATAAAGAAGGGGGCTGGAGAGATGGCTTAGTAGTTAGAGTGCATATTGCTCTTACAGAGGACTCAAATTTGGTTCTCAGCACCTACGTTGGGTGGCCCACAACTGCATGTAACCCCAGCTCAGAGACCATCTTCTAGACTCCTAGGGCACCTGCACTCACGTGCACACACCTGGGCCCAGCCACACACACACACACACACACACACACACACACACACACACACACATACAATAGATGCCATTTAAAAATTAAATTTTAAAAAACAGAAAACAATCAGTTTTAAAGGATTACAAAGTCCTTCTCGGAACATG
Source organism: Rattus norvegicus (assembly GCF_021556685.1). Taxonomy (NCBI): domain Eukaryota; kingdom Metazoa; phylum Chordata; class Mammalia; order Rodentia; family Muridae; genus Rattus; species Rattus norvegicus. The sequence continues at coordinate 18,436,466 of NC_141550.1, read as the reverse complement.
ATCTGGGGGAAGGTTTTTTGTTTTTGTTTTTTGTTTGTTTGTTTCTTTTTTTGTTTGTTTTTTTTTTTAGCTTCGATCTGAGAAGTATGCCCTCTCCCCTGCTCTGACGGAGATCTTAGAATTTCATCTACCAGCTCAAAAAGCTTGATTAGCTAAAATCTTCATTTATAGAATTTAAAGTGCCCTTCTTTTGGCTTTCATCATAGCACCTCCTTTCATCCCCAGAGAACTATAAGCTTAAAGGCAGAAAGTCAAGTACACACACACACACACACACACACACACACACACACACACACACAGCCCCTGTAAGCAGTAAGTACAGCTCCCCTAGAAAGGGAACTGAACAAACATTGCCTTTTCATATCCCAACACTCTGATTCCCAAGACATTCTATAATTATCCTCTGTTGAATAAAAATAACTAGAGTCCTGATTATACACCCACACTCAGGATTATCAGAAATCTTCAGGAGTACACGTCCTCTCCTCCAGTGTTTTCCATAGCTGCCGAATCAGAAGGTTTGGCTGAACTAATATTGCATAATAACCCAGCTTTCCAAGCTGGTGTGCAGAACTTCTCTGAGAGGATTTCACTAACCATATTTTTGGTGGTGAAATGGAACCAGGAGAGTGTCACAGTCTCCTGGTTTTGGTTGTTGGAGAGCCCACCCTTATTTAGGCATTTCTCTTTGAGGCCCTGGGGTGAAGTACCTTCATATAACCATGGGTACCCAGTTTTGTCAAAGTAAAATATTAATTTACAGAGTCAGCATGTCTAATAACATGGTCTGTGGCTTCTCTATTATAGATATGCATGTTTATCAAACATGAATGCTGGAAATTCTTTCTCTTAGTTTGTGCAATTCTGATTCATTTTCTTAACAGTGGTCTTAAAATTTCCATAGGATGTCTAAGTTTTTTTCATAAAGTTTTGGTGTTTTAAGGAATTTTCAAGGTCATAAAGGTATTCTCTGTTACAGATCTTTGTGTATTTATTCATCTGTGTATGTGTGTGTGTGCGTGTGTGTGTGTGTGTGTGTGTGTGTATGCACTTGGGCACAAGTCACATGTCACGACGTAGTGCTTTGATAATACTTAAGAGACTTATGAAGACCGTCCATGTTGGACCCACTTATCAGATGGTGGGATGTCACCTGAAAGAAGGAAGGAGTACCATGACTAACCAGGACTCTCTATTGCAAAGAGGAGGGGACAGGAGACCACTCTCCTTTTGCACCAGAGGAGAAAGAATGAAAACCACTTTATGTGGGCTTACATTGGGGATTTCCAAATTACTGGTTTGATGAAATGGATCTTCATAATTTCTAGCCAAAACTTTAAACAGACTTTTTGCAAGGAAATATAAGACAGAAAACCAAGCCAAATGCAACCTTCCCTCCCCTGAAGCTAATCCCTGAGAAACACCACAGTCAACAGAATCAATGATGGTAGACACTGTCAAAATGTCTCCCTCAAAAGCCAGTTCTAGGGCTTGAGAGGACAGCAGCTAAGAGCAATTGCTACTCATCCAGAGAACCTGAGCTCAGTTCCTAGCACCCCATCTGCTGACTCACAACCATCTGTAATTTGAACTTTTATAGAATTTTAGGTCCTCTTTTGACTTCTAGGGAACCTTATGTGTCTGTACACACACACACACACACACACACACACACACACTAAATTAATGTAATACAATTGGTAAAATAAAAAATCTTACCAGTCTTGTAAACTTTTATTATAGTAGTAGTTCAACTTTTCTCCTTTTCCCCTGAAATATGTGGTAAGTCCCTGTTACTCTCCCATGTCCACTACTTGTCAAAAGTTTATGATATGCAAAATGTCTTCTCCCAACAAAGAACCATGGGGCCTTGTCAGGGTCCTGTCCCAACATTCAGGTACTGAGGTGGGAGCAGAGTAGGTGGAGAGACTGATGACATCTGGCCCATTTGCTTTCGCTTACTGCTTTGGGGCCTGGAAGCTTCTGACAATCCATTCCTGCTGATACAGTAGGGAGTTAGGAGAAGAAACTTAATTACTGGAGCTCTTTACTCTTTAGCTCAGGGAACTCTTGCTGGCCAGGCAAGAGGCTCATTAACTCTTCATGAGATAGAGAAAAAGAAAAAGGATAAAGAGAAAGTCAAGAATACACACACATTCTTGGCCAGGTTTAACCAACAGTTTCATCAATTTCACAAGTGTACATTTATGCTTATATACATACACATATACCTACATATATATGTATATACATATACAGATATATACATTTGGTAGATGGAGCAGTACACTTCACTTTTTTCACCCAGCCTTTTTATTCCTTCTTAAATCAAAGTTCTTTACAAAATTGCATCGTAGATAAATGTCACACAAAAGGTAGTTACAGGATGTCCACAGTAAGTTCAAAGCAGTTCATTCTATCAGCTCATTATGAGTTCAAAGCAACAGTTTCACATGACCTCGTTTTACCATTGTGCACACCTGTGGCCTCATCCTCTTACCTGACTTAGAATATTTTTAGTTTTGTCTGTTTGTTTGTTTATTTGTTTGTTATCACAAATCTGTCCCAAGTCTATTTTCCTTCTTACTACAATTTATGAAGGTTCATTGTACTTCTTATTATCCAGTCTTTATTTATTGTTCAATGAAGGAGGAGGCACATTTCTATTCTTGATTCTAACTTTATTATATCTTTCTGCCAAAACAACTAAAAGTATCTCCTTAGACATTCTCCCTAAAATTATTTTAATCAAATCAGGAAATCTATAAAGTCATTAATTCATTTAAACAGCATTATTATATGATGGTATATCTTTATATTGATCCGTAGGAAATTTACCCAATAGGATGGGCTGGTGCCCAGGAATCATTAGGCTATGTAACAGTGACAGGAAAGGCATATCACTTACTGGAAGCAGTCCTGGGATGAAGTCTCTGGGGTCCATGCATCTCAGAGCTCACCCATCCCAGCCGTGTAAAACAGTGGGCCATTTCCAGAAAAATGACTCGCTTGCCATAGCGTTTCCTACATGGCTTGTGCCAAGGCCTGAGCTTCCAACAGGAGATGATGGTAAGGAAGGGAGTGTCCCAGAACTAAGATGTGACTGTAACTGGGCAATGGTGAAAAAAAAATTCTTATTACACATTGCACAGTGCAACATGTGGTGACTTTGTTTACAAAGCTAAGTACTACATCGCTCTTGGCCAAAACTATACCCAAATCCCAATTTAGGCCCTTGAACTTCGTAAGTGTTTCCTATGTATTTGTTGATGACTTAACCAGGAATGAATGATCTAAAGACATTGGTCTTGGTGATTCCTTTATGAAACTGAGGAGGCATCAAGATGATGATCTACTTTTCTCCTATTGGTCCTCGTCTGTTTTTTATTGCTTTGACAAATACCTGAGGACCCAGCTATACCTCTCTTTGGCATATACCCAAAAGATGCCCCAACATATAACAAAGACACATGCTCCACTATGTTCATAGCAGCCTTATTTATAATAGCCAGAAGCTGGAAAGAACCCAGATGCCCTTCAACAGAGAAATGGATACAGAAAATGTGGTACATCTACACAATGGAATATTTCTCAGCTACCAAAAACAATGACTTTATGAAATTCATAGGCAAATGGATGGAACTGGAAAATATCATCCTGAATGAGGTAGCCCAATCACAGAAGAACACACATGGTATGCACTCATTGATAAGTGCATATTAGCCCAAATGCTTGAATTACCCTAGATGCACAGAACACATGAAGCTCAAGAAGGATGACCAAAATGCAAATGCTTCACTCCTTCTTTAAAAGGGGAACAAGAATACCCTTGGCAGGGAATAGGGAGGCAAAGTTTAGAACAGAGGCAGAAGGAACACCCATTCAGAGCCTGCCCCACATGTGGCCCATACATATACAGCCACCCAATTAGATAAGATAGATGAAGCAAAGAAGTGCAGGCCGACAGGAGCTGGATATAGATCTCTCCTGAGAGACACAGCCAGAATACAGCAAATACATAGGTGAATGCCAGCAGCAAACCACTGAACTGAGAACGGGATCCCCATTGAAGGAATCAGAGAAAGGACTGAAAGAGCTTAAAGGGGCTTGAGACCCCATATGAACAACAATGCCAAGCAACCAGAGCTTCCAGGGACTAAGCCACTACCCAAAGACTATACATGGACTGACCCTGGACTCTGACCCCATAGGTAGCAATGAATAGCCTAGTAAGAGCAGCAGTAGAAGGGGAAGCCCTTGGTCCTGCTAAGACTGAACCCCCAGTGAACGTGATTGTTGGGGGGAGGGTGGTAATGGGGGGAGGATGGGGAGGGGAAGCCCCTATAGAAGGGGAGGGGGAGGGGTTAGGGGGATGTTGGCCTGGAAACCCGGAAGGGGAATAACAATTGAAATGTAAATAAGAAATACTCAAGTTAATAAAGATGGAAAAAGAAAAAAAAAAAGAGAAAAAAACAAGAAAAAAAAAAGACAAATACCCGAGTGAAATAATTTTAAAAGAGCTTATTGGATGCTGCTGCTCAGGCTCAAGATGGATCTCCTCACCCTTAGTTAGTCTTCTAGAAACTTCTATGTACACAGAACCTGTGGTATTTTTTACTGATCTCTTAAACATCTCTCAGCCTAATCAAGTTAACAAAATTAGAATGTAAACAAAACCTGTTTTAAAAGTACTTTTAGGGCTTCATATTCTGCTGTTAAGAGTTCCCACCTTTGGGGCCTGTTTGCAGTGTTTTGATTCATCACGTGGTGTATGTGACCAGTGATGTCTGAACACACGGCCCCATGGGCAGATTCCACTCCTTTCATCTGTAAAGAAAAAAAGTCTGATTTTTTTTTTTAAAAAAAGCATGTTATACTTTTTTTTTCCTTTTGCTCACTTTGACGTCAAGTTTTTACTAGATTGTCTGGGCCACTACCTGACCACCCACATTTGGGATGACCTTCCCACAGCAAGAGGACAATTCCACAGCCAAGGCCCCCTACTTCTGAGAAGCTGACATGGAAATCAGCCATGTTGGAGGTAAATACCTAAATACCTAGAAACCAAAAAGAACTAAACAAACAAACAAAAAAAAAAAAACCTACAAGGAAAGACAAGGGGGAAAACATACCATATTCAATGATTGAAAGAATTTATATTATTAGAAAGTTCAAGCTAGGACTGTGGAGATGGCTAAATGGATAGAAATACTTGCTGGGAAAGACAATCTCAGTGCACCCAAGGGAGCTCAGAGCAGAGACAAGAAGCTCTCCAGAGACCCTGGGATATGCTAGCCTGATTAGTGCAGCAATGAAGAGACCTTGCCTCAAACAATGTGGAGCAGCAAGGACTAATACCTGAAAGGGACTAATACCTGAAAGTTGTACTCTAACCTCCAACTGTGAACAGTGGATATACATTCCTGCACACACACACATACACACACACACACACGCGCGCGCGCGCGCGCGCGTGCGAGACTTTCATATTACTCACTGAACAGAGTCAGTGTCATTCCTACCTAAAATTTAAGTGTTATTTTTCACAGAAGTGTAAAGAAATTCCAAAATTTATGTGGGTTTTTCACACGTCTAACCTTTAGAATTGTGAGATGACACACTGGTGTTGGTTAAAGCCTGGAAAATGAATGTTTTCCTGTAACCCTGATCAGTCGCAGTCAGTCCATTCACTTTTTGGAAGTTCACTAAGGGAAAACGGTGAGAAGAACCTCCCAGGGCATGCTAACTGGGACAGAAAAGGAATGCTATAAACAGACCCAGTGGGGCTAAAGAAGTTAATGTATTCGTTTATGCATGATCATCTCATGAATATTTATAAGCATATGTTTGACTATTATAAACATATCTATATATACACACCCACATAAGCATACACATGCACACACACACACACACATAGACACACCCCTCTTACAAATATATACATCATCCTGAGAGTTGTAAACAGTAGAATGTGATACAAGAGTGTCTAACCCATTTTAAAATGACACACTCCTAGCAGGTTTCCCACATACAGCACTTGTTTTTACTTGAAAAAAAAATGAAGTGTTCTTATGGTTTGTTTTGGTGGGGTTGGTGGGGGCATAGAGTTCTTGGGAGGTGGCCGAATCCATAATCAGACAGGGTTGAAGGCAATGATATAAAGACAGACCAGTGTTTCATGGTCGGGGCAACTGTTGACTATTAATTTTCTCTAAGATCATGGAAAATTCTGGAAACTTTGTAGGTTCTACTTCTGCTTAATCATCGCTAGTTCTGGAGCCAAAGATATAAAAGGAGGCCTTGGCTCTGGTGCCAGTTTCCAAGCCTAAATCCCTCTCCAATTACAATACTTTGAGAGGTACCTACCATGCAGACTCTCCTGTCAAATTGATACCTTTCACCCCCATCAGGATGGCCAAAGTCCAATGGTAACACATTATCCATAAAGAATGTCTAGCCTTTGTATCATTATTTCTGTGTTGCTATGGGCAGGCTATATAATAGAAACAATGCAAAAAAGGAAAGCTTGTTTCAGAGCAGGATCTCAGAGAGAGTCAGTCCATCATGGTTGGAAAGGCGTGACTGAGTTTGTAGCAGCACTGACACATGGTTGGAGGCTCTTCACATGGCAGACCAGAAGGCAGAGAGTATAGGATAGAACTACATTGGGGTGACCTTCAAAAGCTTTTCCCTATTGATAGATCTCCACCAGTCAGGACCTACATTCCACAGACTTCAAATAGTGCTGCAAGATGAGAATTATTGAAAATATGAACGTTCAAACTATAAGAATCTCCATTTGCTCTTAAATGGCAACATTCGTAGGCTGGCTCGATGGCCAACTGCTCATCGTCAACTGCCACAGCAGGTCATTAACTCAGTTTCTATTCTAGGGCAATAGGAGGTGAGAAGGGAGAGGAAAGGAAATGCCAGGATTGTTGTCACACTGGCCATAGTCGTTGTCCAAGAACTCCACACCCAGATTATGGTATTGACAAACTCAAGACTTTGAAATGACTGCTAGACACATTGGGGGCATTGTCCTACTTTTATCTATATGGTCTATGACATGCTAATAAAATCCCAGTTTTGCAGGTATAGAAAGTGAGAGATTGAGAGAAGAGTTAGACTTGGGACGAAGTCAGGTCTTGAGGGCTCCCTACAACTACACTGCCTTCAGGTCTCCCACAAACCTTTTCCCTCATGCCACCCTGTTCTTTCCATCTCAGATGCCCTGCCTTCTCTGGTCAAGACCTCTCCCTCTGGATTTCCCTCTTCTGAAAGACTTCAAACCCAACCCTAGTTCCTTCTTTCTGTGGCAAAACGAGGATTAGTTCAACCCAAGTTGCTTTGTAAAGGGAACGGAGAGGCTCCACAGAAGTTTCTTGAGGCTTGACAGGAAGCTGCAACATCAGAAAGTGAGCCCCCAAAGTCTGTCAGGTAAAGAGATTTTGCTTTTCTTCAAAGAGCAGCTCTGAGTTGGAACTGAAGCGAGGGAAAACAGCAAGAGCTAAGGTGTCACAAAGGGTGAAGGTGAGGGTCACTCAGGTAACCCCATCCCCGATGCCTTACGAGGGTTTAGCCTGTAGCTGGTGGCCACAATGCATGAGCCACTTTTTATGAAATCTGCAAGGCCCATCCAATAGTCACAGACTCACGTTAGGTCATGTGACTGGTGGTTCTTCACACTAAATAAGCCGGAATGCAATAAAAGGGTCAGGGAAATAACATTCAGTATGGCTGAGAGCTTCAGGCCTGGCTCTGTGTGTCTGGCACTGTAGTGTATAGTACAGTACTTGGGGCTGGAGAGATGTCTCTAGGTTAAGAATAATTATTGCTATTCCCAGGGACCCATGTTCTATTCCCAACACCCATATCAGGTAGCTTACAATTTCCAGTAACTTCAACTCCAGGCAATCCAATACTTTCTTCTTGGCCCTTTAAAGGTACACATAGACACATACACACACATGCACATGCACACACACATGCACACATACATGCATGCATGCAGGAACACAGGCAGGCACAAATGCGTGTACATGCGTGCACGCATGAACACACACACACAAATAAATCATACGTATATACTTAGTAATGTTGCTGTCGGCTTAAAATGCAGGGCATGGCTCAGTGGGTAAAGTGCCCAGTGTGCAAATACAAGGAATTGAACTTGATGCCCAGACCCCTTGCCAAAGAGCCAGATTCCATTTGTAAGACCAGCACTGAGAAGGTGGAGTCAGAAAGGCCCTGGCACTCACTGGCCAGCCAGTCTTGCTTATTCATTGAGCTGCAGGGCAACAAGTGACACTCGAGGTTATCCTCTGGTTTCTACATGCACACGTATACAAGTGTACATGAATTCTTATGTGTAGTCACACATATATAGGAACACATGCTTAAAAAAAGAAAAGCTAAATCCTTCTGGATTGAAACTGAACTGTGACACAGGGCAGGAAACCAGGTTAGTTGTTATGTTTAAAGTGTTTTCTGCTTCTCCCAGATGACTGTGAGCTAATGTAAGAACCACCCCAGGCTGTAGTGCAGCTGGATATGAATGAATTAAGCAGCTTCCCTCCTGGAGATCTTCCACTTATAACCCTGCTTTAGAAACAGAATTTAAAAAAAAAAATAAGGATGGCATACTTTAAAAGATTTTTTTTTTTTGAGAGCAGTTGTTAGTTTAGAGCAACACTGAGAAGTTATGGAGATTTCCCATATGGCCCTCCATCCCACATATGCATAGCCTTCCTATGGCTAACTTCCTCAGCAGAGTTAACACTGACCAGCCTATATTGATACAAGTTATCTCTACAAGTCCATCCTTTACATCCTTGGGGAATTTACTTGATGCTGTGTTTTCTGTGAGTCTGCCCAAATGTGTAAAGGCCTGGTGCAGAGTCCCTGCAACTGTGTCAAAAGCTCTTCCAGCATCAGTGTCAGCTGCCTTTTCTCCTTGCTGCAACAAGACGCTTGGCCAAAACCACTGAAGGGAGAAGGGCTCATTTTGGCTCATAGTTTGGAATTACAGTCCATCACGCAGAGGAAGTCTTGGAGGCAGGAACTTGAAGCAGTGAGTTACACTATATCCACAGGCAGGAAGCAGAGAGAGATGAACCCAGGTGGTAAGCTCAATTACTACTTAATTCAGTCTGGGTTGCCAGCCCACCAAATGGGCACTTCTGTCGCTAAGAAGGGTCTTCCCTCCTCCATTAGCCTAATCAGCAAAATGTCTTGCAAACATGCCCAGATGCTAGGTCCTGTCGAGCTGCCGGCCAACATTATCACATTATCCTGAAAGTCTTCCCCAATCTCCCTGTCCATTGTCCCCTTCCGTAAACTCCTGTAAGTCAACAATCATACAGTTTTCATAGTCTCGCCTTCCCAGAATGCCATGAAATTGGAGTAATGCAGTTCGCAGCCTTTTCAAACCAGCTTCTTCCCCATAGGAATGTGCAGCTGAAAGTCAGCAGAGTCTTTTCATCCCTTGATGCCTCATTTCTTTGAAGTGCTAAATAACATCCTAGACTTGACCTATCAGAGTCTGTCCACTCTACTAATGAAGAATACCTCAGTTTGATCCAGGTTGGGGCAATCGTGAGTGAATCTGCTGTACAGCTCTATTCAAGTTACTGTGTGGACATAAAATTTCAACTCTTCTTGGGTGAAGGACACCACGTAATCGCTGCCTTGTGTGATGACGATGTGTTTTAGCTTTGTGAGAAACCAACAAACTGCCTTCCAAAGTTGCCTGTACCATGTGGTATTGCCACCAGCTTTGCAGATGAGCTCTTCTGCTCCATGTTCCTGCCAAGATTTGTTGTTGTCAGTATTCTGAAATTTGTTAGGCCGTTCTGATTGGTGTGGGTAGTAGTGTCTCCCTATCATTTTATTTCCCTAGTGACATATGATGTGGAACACATCTTTATATAGTTACTCCCCCCTGCCCACTCATTTTTCAAGTAGACTCTTCATTTTCTTGAGTTTTAAGTGTTCTCTTATATCTGGGGTAACAATCCTCCTTAATATATCATTTGAAAATATCTCATCTTCCACCACGATTTCCCTTTAATTCTCTTCGTGGGGTCTATCTTGGAGTAGAATTTTAGTACTGATGATGATGTGGGGCCTATCAATAACTGGGCCATGGGTTATACTTTCCATGTTGTCGATGTTATCACTAAACCTGAAGTTATCTGGATTTCCCCCTATTTCGTCTTCTAGTTTTGTAGTTTTGTGCCTTATGCTTAGGTCTGTGGCCCACTTTCATTAAAGTTTATAAAGGACATAAAACTGATTCTCAAATCACATTTTGTGTGGGACCACCTGGCTGTTGAGCGCCAACTCCTTAAAACCCCATCTTTAACCTTTGCTCCTTTTCAAAGATCATTACCTTTCATTCCATGGTTCTCTTTCTGGGATATACATACTCAGTTACATCGATCTATTTGTCAATGCATTTGCCAATATCATACTGTATTGATTACTGTAGTCTTTTAGTAAATCTTCAAATTGATACTGCCAAACTTCCAGTGTGTGTGTGTGTGTGTGTGTGTGTGTTTGTGTGTGTGTGTGTGTGTGAGAGAGAGAGAGAGAGAGAGAAGAGAAGAGAAGAGAAGAGAAGAGAAGAGGAGAGGAGAAGAAGAGAAGAAGAGAAGAGAGAAGAGAGAAGAGAGAAGAGAAAGGGGGAGGGAGACAGACAGACAAAGTCAGAGACAGAAAAATACATAGAGACTGAAAATCAGAGATGGAGAGAAGACAGACACATGGGACGGAGAGAGGAGAAGAGGAGGAAAGGAGGAGGAAGAGAGGAGGAAGAAGAAGACAAGGAATGATGAATGAAGTCCTAGTGCCAGCCAGAGAAAGGTCTCATCTCTAGACTGAGAGAATAAGTCAGTAATGACCCGGAACTCAACTTGAACAGGATTGCTTACATATATGTACTTCTCGCTCTCTTTTAAACCTTAAACCTCGTTCTAGTAACATGAAAATGGACAGGGGGTTGCTGCACCCTTTATCTGTTCCTCTTCTCAGTGTGGCCAAACTGTATAAACCTTTCTCTACTTTCACTGGGACTTGTCTAATCGACTGAGGATGAGTGGCTCATTACAGCTACCAGAGCTTGATCTTAGACTCTAAAATACCCAGTAACATTGCCAGGCATCCAAACTCTGGAACCTGATATCTGCCGCTGTCTCCAAGTCTTCATCTTCCACTGCATTTTAGATGTGTTCAGTTTGGTTCCAGAAAAAGAGTAAAGCCATCATCTAATGCCTTTCCTTAATTAATCAACATCCTTCAATAATTCATATTTAGCAGTTTGGATTCTCATTTAATCCTTCTCTCTTCCTCATTCCTTTAACACGTTGGTATGTGTACGCCCAGGAGTAAACGTTTATTTGTTGAGGTGTAGTTACTTTCTAATTTAGGGCTCCCCTCTCCAATTCCACTCCATGTCAGTGTGAGGAAAATCTAGCCCTAGAATGAGATGGCGGCTACATTTGTGCATTTTTCTGACAGATAACACAAGAAGTATATTCTGTGTACCTGGCATTTCCTTCTCCATTCCTTTCCCTCAAGGACAGAGCCAGATCTAAGGCCATTATTTGGCACAAGTCTTGCCGTCCAGAGTCTTTATGCAAAGGTTGCATTACTCAGGCAATAGTTACCCCAAAGACAGGCAGGAGCTGACGGGCCTTGAAGGCAGAGTCTCTCTCTCTCCCCACCTCCCTAACTCCCCTACTCCTTCAGGCAGAACTCGGTCATATAGCCCAGTCTGTTATCAAAGTCTTAATTGCCATGCTTCTGTCTATCAAGGAACCCTTTAATCCTGCAAAATCAGAAAGAAGTTTTGATGGTAGCATCACTCTTCCTCCCCCAGATGTGGCACACACATGGGTTCACTCTCTTCCTACCTGTATTTGTGTGTTGCCCAGATCAGAACTCACTTTCTTCATTTTAAGTTTGTAGGTAGTACTGCTTCCCCCGCCCCCACTTTATCCTGCGACTATAAGGGCTCATGTCTAGGTCAGTTGATTTCTGTGCCAGGTCTCATGACTATGTGGGTAAGAGAAGATCCACACGTCTTCCTGAGCAACTCCATTCCTTCCTGTCTATAGTCTCAATCAGGTTCACTTGGGGTGCATGTTCTAGATCCTGTCCTTCTCTGTATTGAGCACAGTGAAGTCCCCTCCTAAAACCATTCTCCCCAAAGAGGCAATGGAGCAGAGAATACGAGAAGGAACAACGGTTGTCTTGCCTTCTCACATGATCATCAAATGGGGGAAACACTTGCTGTATTCGCTGTCCATTCACAGTGTTTCACAACCTGGGGTATTTCTACAGTCGGGTAGCCCTGGTGAAAGCATGTGTAAAGCAGACATAATGATGTCATGTCTACCTACCAGGGTGTGAACCTCACGATAATGCAGAGCTGACTGGACGAGTGAAGAGGAAGATGATAGATAAGGTAGGTTGTGACAATGATCGATTGGCTAATGAAATTATAAAAGTATAACAGAATTGCTGAGTGTAATAAGGAGAACTGGGAAATACTGGTAGGATAGGTGAGTTCCAAGGCCCAAGATCAGAGGGAACTGAAGATATGGTATATAATCTGGAAGCTCAAGGACCTAGACTCTGTCATCCAAGGCTAGGAGGAGATTAATACCTTAGCTTGAGGAGAAAGAGAGAGAGGGGGTGGGGGAGGAGTGTAGAGAAGAGGGACAGTGGGCAGGAGAAATTCAACCTTCTTCCACCTATTTGTTCTAATTTTAGTGGACTAGCTGGTGAGATTCCCATTAGGGGTTGAGATATTCTTTTCTCAGTCTACTGAATCCCCTCTCATTTCTCCTAGAAGTTCCATTTTACCGGAGACATTGTGATGGTTTATATATGCTTGGCCCAGAGAGTAGCTCAATTAGGAGATGTGGCCTCGTTGGAATAGGTGTGTTACTATGGGCGTGGGCTTTAAGACCCTGGAAGCCAGTCTTCTCCTAGCAGTTTTCAGATGAAGATGTAGAACTCTCAGCTCCTCCTGCACCATGCCTGCCTGGATACTACTACCATGTTTCTGCCTTGATGATGATGGACTGAACCTCTGAACCTGTAAGCCAGCCCCAATTCAATGTTGTCCTTGTAAGAGTTGCCTTGGTCATGGTGTCTGTTCACAGCAGTAAAACCCTACACTAAGACAGTTGGACATAACCACATCAAAATACCAATTTCCAAGGCCACAAAGGACATTTTTAGGGAACAATTGGTACATCAGAGATACCTCCACTCTCATCCCTTGAGCACTGATTTTTTTACTTGGAAGCCTTTTTTGTTAGGAAATGGAAAAGGAGACCCATGAAAAACCCAGTAAATCCATGACCTTTATTTAGTCCTTACTTCACTGTGATCAAATGCCGCCAACGGGGACAGCTTAAAGGAGGGTTTATTTCTCACAGCTATACTGAGTTCATTGTGCTGTGATGTTCTCATCGCACAGAGCATCACATCAAGTCACTAGGTAGGAAGAAGAGACAGAAATCCAGCTCTGCTGGCTGCCTCCATTTCTTCTTTCATTCAGTCCAGGCACCAGCCCCAGGGATAGAACTGCCCACATTCAGGGTGGGTCTTCCCGCCTCAGTTAACTCTCTCTGGAAACACCCTCCGGGGCACATTCAGGAGTATGCTTCACCAATCTCCTAGGTGACTCTAAATCCAGTCATGTCGACAATGAAGATAAACCGTCATGGCTGCCTATAAACGGTCTTTCTGTATGTCTGCTCTAGAGCACAGTGCTGGATGAATGCTGTGCTGGTTATTTTCCTTGTTGCCATAATAAAATACCTGCAGAAACAAGTTAAGGAGGAAGAACAGATTTCAGCTCACAGGTCCAGGGGATATCGCCCAACATGACAGGGGAGTCACAGATATGGCTCAGCTAGGTTTCTTACATAGCATCTCCTGCTAAGGGATGGTACTGCCTGTATTAAGTAATTATCAAGACACACACACACACACACACACACACACACACACACACACACACACACACAGACACCCTAGATATACCCTAGACCAAAATCAGGAACCAGAGAGACTTGCGCTTACCTTTCTCATTTGTTTTGTACAGTCCTGGACCACTGTCCACATTAAGAGTCTTTCTGCTTCAGTTAACCTGACCCAGATAATCCCACACAGGCACGCCCAGATGCCTGTTTCCTAGGTGACTCTAGAGCCCGCCCACTTGACAAGCCTATTAACCTTCTCCATTGCCTTGAATCTTTAAGACACAAATTACCCATGCATAGCTTTACAGTGTAGACCCCAATCTGCCCCTCCCCTCAACACTGTTCCCAGGCCTTCCAAGGTCTGTGGCAAGCAGACACAGCTAGCAAGCTGAACTTTCTTTAGTAGACAGGGACATGATACTTGTTTGCTCCTAAGACCCGTACCTGCCTTGTAGCAGGCAGATGGTAAAGATCCCCCCGTGGGTCGAATCTGGGATGAACTGTTGCTTCTATAGTACCCTGGACATACGTAGGATTTCTGTTAAGCCAACTCACCAGGGTCCAGTTTTAAATGATGAAAAAACTGTAAGGTGATTTGAAAATCATGCTGTGACCAGCTCTGCCTTCCACCAGGGCACATAAATGTTTGAAACAAGAAGAGTTTCCACTTATTTTCCAGTCTCTGCATGGCTGCCTCTTTAGTCACACATTGCTGTTAATATGACTCACGGGCAGCTGAAGTCAAGTTAGCATGAATGAACCCCCCTCCGTGGCTGTATCTCAGGACGAACTTAACTCTGATGTCCAAACCGTTAGAGGAGGGCAGGGGAGCAGCTGGCACGATGCACCTTCCTCTAAAAGAAACAAGCCTGTTTTATGCGTGCATTATATTAGGGGAAATTAATATGGTGGTTGAAGATCCAGAAAAAGGAGAAAAAGAAGAAGAAAAAGAAAAGAAAAAATAACAACAACAACAAAACCACAAAACGGAATCCTACCCGCCCGTAAATTCACAAATCCACTTGGAGTGGAAAACCCAAGTCTGCCCCCTGAAGGAATTGCACAAATGAATCACAGGATGAGATCTGGCTGGGTGCCTGGAAGCCACCGAGGTCACAAAACTCATTACTGAGAAAATAAGCCTCGAGCCAGGTGCTCCTCTGATTGGCTTCGCCGCAGAGCGGCGCTTCCCCCGTCTTTCCCAGCGTCCCACCTCTGCTGATTAAACGCACTAAGTAATGCCTGAGTGTATGACTCCAGGAGTCTGGCAGAGCCTCATCATGGACCCCGGCATGGCGCATCCTGGTTTTAGCCAGACTGCTTCTTGCAGTGTCTAGAGGTGCCTCGGCAGTTAATGGGAGTGATCCGCTCCAATTCCTGCTATTTTCGGCTCCTTGGCTTTTCTTAGCCGTGGATTTCTTCTTCTAAATCCGCCTGACTGAATTGGAAGCTGCCCAGAATCTTATTCTTTAGAAATCACATTTGTGCATCGAGGGTATATATTTGTCGTCACCGCCCACGCTCCAGCCACTTTCTGAGAAGTGCCGGGCCGGTCACGTGACAGCCATCAGTGTATTTGCACCCTCTTTTTTTTCTTTAATTCTGTTTAAAAACATAATCTGCATTACAAATTGCACCGATTCCTGTATGGAGTAAGTCATCATTCAATAAAAAGCACAAATGTGTGCCTGTCACACTCCGCATAATAAACTGCAAGTAAATACATCTTTTCTTAGTCCAAATCAGTCAGGAAATGATGTCTTTATTTTCTCGGTTACGCACCAAGTTTGCAATCAGCTTTATTCTGGATTCTCTCAGGCCAAGTTTGCACAGCTTAAGAGCACTAAGAAGCTGTGCTTTTACCCACAAGGTTCAGACACCTGAGGGCAGGAACGTTCTCCACATCTCCTTTTTTCATCACTGTCTGGCGGCCAGCTTGCTCTCCTCGCTCCACCTCATACTTCTAGGAGAGATTTGACACAGTGTTTTATCCTAGCTGGCTTTCATTATCAATTTGACCCAGCCTAGCCTCATCTGAGCAGAAAGGCTTTCGGCTGGGGCTAGCCCAGATCAGATGGGTATGAGGACATATCTACGGAGAATTTTCTTAATTATTGATTAATACCAGAGGGCCTGGCTCACTTCAGGCAGCACTGTGCCTAAGTACAAGGTCCTAGGCTGTAAAAGAAAGCTAGTGGTCAGGAGCCAGAGTAGACCAGTTTGCAGCATTCCTCTGTGGTTTCTGCTTCAAGCTCCAGCTTGAATCCCTGCCCTGACTTCCTTCAGGATTAGACTGTGCCTTGGATGGAGAAACCAAACGGACCTCTTTCCTCTTTAAATTGCTTTCTGTTTCTGTGTTTATTGTGGCCTCGGACAAGAAATTAGAGCAGTGTGTTTGTATAGATAAGTTCACATCAGGAGGAGGCACTGCACCCTACCTGCCTGGGTGGGCAGGGTCCCCAGCTTGTAAGGGGAGTGTGGTCTAGAAAGGAAAACTGGGTTAGAATTGGTTTCTCCCTCATTAGAAGTGTTGATCTTGGGGATACTATTTAGTCTCTGAGACCTTCGGTTCCCTTATCTACAGAATGAGGATAATTGACACCTTGTAAGATAAATACCGTATCTCTAAATGACAAGTGTGATATGTTGGTTTTGAGGTCCCTGCTCAATTAAGTGCTAACCGGTGGTACAGGCGTGTTCATTACTAGTGACACAAGTGTGCCAAACACAGAAAGGTAAGCCGGCTGAGCTGTGAGAACTGTGGACATGTTGCTAATGATGACAGTCGGGTTCGTTGCCACTGTGTGATCTCTGAATTTCATAGTAAAGTTGGCCCTGTCATTCTCCCCACATAAATAAAGAAGGGCCAGGTAGGAAGCCAGAGTTCTGTTTCCTGCTTGTATTCCCAGCTGAGGACGTCCTTGCCACACAAGCACACACATCTGAGTTTGAATTCTCAGAACTCGTGTAGATAGGTAAACGGTGGCACAAAACTAATCCCAGCACTCCTCAGAGGTATGGGAGTTAGATATGAGAAAATCTCCCGAGGGAACAAAGGAAAAGGAAACCCGTGTCGGGATGGAAGGTGACCTAAGCCTGAGGTTGTCTTCTGCCCTCCATGACAACCTCTTCATTTCACACATTTGAATGCACAGGAGAAATGAGAACACACAGAGATAAATAAAAAATGATTAAGTTTGGATCCCTTTATCAAACACTCCTAACCACTCCACTTACACTCAAACCATCAGCTTCCTTTCTGCCCCAGGATCTTTGATCTTCCCTGGGGAACTCTGTCTTCAGATCTTCATGTCTTGAGTATTTCTAATTATTTATGGCCCAGATGCCCCCTCTTCCTTAGGGAGGGCTGACTGGGGTAGCTTATTTAACACGGGTTTCAAACCCCAGCCAGATTCAACAACCTCCAGCATTTTATACCCATTGTCCTCAAGCCAGGTGAATTTCAGTGGCATGATGGTTCAGAACATGAAATCAGGCGTAGCATGGTGACTGGGCATGCACTTCAGTCAGTAACATACTCACCTAGCATCTGTGAGTCTCTGGGTTCAATCACCACCACTGCACAAAGGGCGTAGTGGTGCAAGGCTGTAACCCAGTACTCCAGAGGTACAAGCAGGCGGACCAGAGGTTCGAGGTCATCCTGAGCTACAACAGTTGTTCTCAACCTTCCTACAACTATGACCCTTAAATGTAGCTCCTCGTGTTGTAGTGACCCCCACGGCCATAAAATTATTTCGTTTCTATTTCCTAACTGTAACTTTGCTGCTGTTATGATTAGCAATGTCAATATATGATATGCACCCTCCGTGAAAGGGTCATCCAGAACCCACAGGTTGAGAATCACTAAGCTACATAATATTTTGTCTCTGGGAGCAAGGTGGAAAATTATGCGGTCTGCGTTTAAATCTTGACCCTACCCTTACTGGTGTGACTTAGAAATTGGCTTGACTACTCTTTTTGTGCCTTTTCCATGTCTATAAGATGGGGTATTGATTTCTCTTATGGTGTACCACTTCTGGGTGAGGGGTCAACAGCTCTAGGATACACTCACAGGAGAAAAGGCGACACCCAATGCAGAGTGAATGTTCCATGCATACTAACCAAGCCTCCAACTGAACTATAAGGGACGCTTCCTTCTCTGATGTCGTCTCAGCTTGTGTGTGCTTGTTGTCTGCCTTGTTCCTTGCGGTCTCCAGCAACAGGAATGACACATGGCAGAGAATCGGTGTGCACGCTGAAAGAGTGACATGACACGGTATGGGATAAAGAGATGTGCAAGTCCCGAGTTCCTGGAGACTTTCTCTTTCCCATGGACCGTTGTCTCTTCTCTCGGCCCCTTCCCAAGGTCTCCCTCTCCTCTGACTGTCCCCCTGCCTCAAGCATAGCTTCTAACCAGTGCTCTCCTGGGTCCTTGTGACCCAGGCATGCAACCTCATCAACTGTTATCAACTGAGAAGACGTCACCAGGAAACACCCTGGAGGGCATGATCAATTTTAAGTCCACTCCGTTGAGGTGGGCAATGGATTGACTATGAAAATCAATGCCAGCACAAAAACAGTGCAGTTGTAGCCCATGAGCTGGAAGCAAGGGGTGTTGGTTGAGAGTATCTCTGTCAGCCACACATATACACCAACATACGTATGCCTCAAGAAACAGGCATGCTGTAAGTCCCAGCACACACTCATGTTACTCCCTTCCAAGGCTAACACTGAGGCCCAAAGAGACTGGCTGATGCTGTGAGCTTTCCAAGGCATCTGTCCCTGCCAGTGGTCACGGTAACTCACCCCTGTCTCTCTCCCCAGATAACTGCCCATACGTTGGCCCCCTTTCCTCATTCATCCTAGTCTCGGGGCCTGCCACCACCCTTGGGTGGCCTTGCCAGTGAATTTCAGTGTGGTCAGACCCGAGATGACATGTGTTCCTGTTCATCTAAAACAGCCCCGATTTAAAGTGTTACAGTTTAGACATCACAGTTCTTTGGTTCCATAGCTACGCTCAGCTTCCACAGCCAGCCCCAGAAGGGAGTGCAGAAACCACGAGTGTTATTTCTCCTATTCCTGGATGCCAGCCACCGATTCTTCTCAACACGACAGTTGAGTCGATAATCCTGGGCTGTTCTGTTTCTAAAACGAGGGGAAGGGGATAAAAGAACGTCAGCGTGCCAAGGTGAGAGGGCAAGACTGGAATGGAGATGTGCTAGAGTAGAACATAATGAGATGTAAAAACTAAAACAGGGGAGTCTGGTCTCCTCCACGTCGGAAAGCCATGTACAGATGTGCATGTATTTTCCTGTTGAGAGTAGATATAACCGTGAAACCCATCACTGCCTATGTGCCTGTTGAATTTCAATGGAAAGTACTTTGCTGAGTGTTTATGCATTCTTCTGCGACAAGAGGACTTAAAACTCTAATGACACTATACACAAATGTGCCTGACTGAATACAGAGGCACACTGCTATGTCGCTTGCCGTGCATGGCTTCTTATTGAGAGTGTGCTCCCTGGGCAGTCCTGCATTTACACACCTATTTTATTTGCTTTCATGTCATTTTTACATGCATGTGAGTGTGCATTTTTTTCATGTGCACACGCATGCTTGCATGTATGTGGGTGAATGTGGAAGTCAAACATGCTCTAGAGACCCCTGCTTCTGCCTCCTGTGCATAGGGGCTACATTTAAGTCAGCATTTGCCTGAGTGTTGGGGATACAAAGGCCAGTCTTCCTGCTTCCTTGGCAAATATTTTACCTGCTAAGCCACCTCCCCAGCGCCCACACTCACTGCCCTTGTTATTAAGGTTCTGAGGATCTATTTAGTGGCCTCCGTGGACCCTCTATCTGTGTCCTCAGATCCTGAGAAAGATTCTAATTCTTTGAAGGACAAAACGAGTTTTGTATTTTTCTCGTTTCACACTCTACCCACTACATAATGAATAGATGAGAATTTTCTAAATGTAGATGTTCACAGAATCCGGCTTGGGGTGGCTCAGTGGCACTGCGTTTACCCAGCATTCATTCCTCAGCACTACGAATGCAAAACAGAAAGAGGCAAAGACATTTAAAAGCTCAAGCGATTATGTGTCTTTTTCTCGTACACAGCAAAAAGTCCTGCACATATGGAGGGCATGAAGCCAGTGTGTAGGGAACATAATAAGTTCAATAAATAATAGGCAAGTGCTTGATGCATTCGGAAATGCTTGGGGGAGGAGCAATGGGGGAATAGCGGGGTGCACGTGATCTGAAGGGAGAAAGGAGAAAAAAATCAGAGTCTTAATTAAGAATTGGGGAAGGAGATAAATATAGAAAGCAAGAGGAGGGTATGATCACAGTAAAGTCAAGAATCATATTAACTGTGTCCCTAAAAACACATCTATAATACATGTAGGTTTGTATATTCATATACATGCATAGTTTAAATAAAATTTTCTCATCTAGGCTGACAATGCACAAACATTATAAGCTATTGTTCTTGGATGCTCCCCCCAAGCCCCCCAAAAGTGAGAGTAAACCCCTGTGGCTGAAGATAGCACCCAGAGGATCTGAGCTGGATCTGATGCAGAAGCCTCTTCCGTGAGGACTGCTTTCACGGCACCCAAAGGTGTCACGTAAACTTCCAAAGGAGGAAACAGTCCTACCTAGCTATGATAAACTGTGGACCACAGTGATGACCAGCATGACACAGTACCTGTAAGGATTCAGAAGTGGCACAAATACCAAAACCTCTCTAAGTGGGTGTAGGGCCCAGTTAACAGAAGATTAATCACGTCTAGTACTGGAAAGCTAGTCAAACTACTCATACTTAGTGAATCCGTGATCTTTGAGGAGAGCCTACAACCACCATTTTACTATGCCAGCACCGTCTCCAACTACATTTTAAATACGTGTCCTTACACTCACAGAGAAGTGTGGTCTTTATCCCTCGTCAAAGAAATGTCTCTTTTCAATAGAGGCAAATAAGACTAGAAAACCACAACCAATCAAGGTGCAGAGCTATGAAGCCCTACCCCAGGAGATCTATCTACATATAGTACACTCCTGCACCAAAGGCTCAGGGATCACTGGCAGAAGAGAGGCTGGAAAGACTGTGAGAGGCAGAGAAACAGGAAGTGGCTAGACAGTGTCTCTTAGAATATGTCAGAGAAGCTACAGCCGTGAAATCTCATGGACACAGCTGCCAAGACATGACCTGAACAGGGACAATGCCCAAAGACACACTGACATGATCAGGGGAAAGGTGGTGAGGCCTCAAGCCAAGACAAAGAACTAGAGGCAACTAAGGAGTACAGAGAGTGGGAGAAACGGTCTTCCTCAGGGAAGAGCATGCCAGATTGGTTACCCAATACCAAATGGTCAACACTGAAGACATACATACAAGTGACTTTATATAGATTGAGCAGATTATATTTCCATGTATAAAAAACATATGTGTGTGTGTGTGTGCATGTTTAAATGAGAGCAGTTGAGGGGTATATAGGATGGATCAAAGGGGTAATAAAGAGAAGGAAGAAAGTGATGTAACTATTACACTCTCAAACGATAATTTTTAAAGGAAAGGAATGCTGCTGGCTCTGGTCCAGTAAGAGGTTTGGGTCTCACTGTGATCTTAATCACGCACACAAGGGAATGAATAAAACGTGTGTGGAGTTCAAACATGCTCAAGTATCTGTCATCCAGCTTCAGGGACAAAACGTTACAGTGCATTAGAACCTTCTACAACATCTTCATCATCCAGGGAAATAGCTATTAATCTGACATTCATTCTAACCAATGCCGGAATTTTCTTCTGTTAAATGGAACTACGTACACACTGTTTTACAAAGTGCTGAGGCCAGTTTACATGGCCAGCAGCAGTAGATGGGCATTTTCAGAGGTCTGTAGGTTCAGCATTAACACTTAGTACTGTGGTCCTTTAGGATTTGATAGTAGCTTTGGTGGCCATTTCCATACCACGTGACATGTCCTCCGAGCCTTGTGGAGGCTGGCCCTTCACAAGTCAAAGCTGCACAGGTGTCTTCTCCTTGTTGGAGAAGTGCTTTCCCACTGGTTCTATGATCTGCTTTGGCAAATAGATGTCTTTCCTGCCAATAAAGTCCTTTGCGCTGTGGGTTGATTCAGGCTAAAGAGATGGCATCCTGCCTAGAAGACACCATACCATTCCCTTATACTATATATTATTATATTACAGACATGATATATGTGTCATATATAATTTTTCCACACTTAATTTTCAATCCGGAATGGAACATTGGCGTAAGTTGTAAAATCAGAATAATGCTTTTTTTTTTTCTAGCGCGACAAATCAAATAATCCATTTTTCTGAATCAAACGTCGAGACTGCAGTGAGCAGGTCACACGGGTGTGATTCTCCTCCACTTCATTACTCTTCAGGACACACCTACGGCTAGCTCAAGAATGAAATTTTTGATCCTAAGGAGGTAATTCCCCCGCTGCTATCCTTAGGACTAGTGATTTTCATTTTCAACCTAAGAAATTCTACAGAAAAACCACATCAAAAAAATGTCAGGTGTGATATTTTTTTTAATGACATGTATTACTGTGCACAGGTGTGTGCATGTGGACGCAGATGGCTGTCTGTGAAGGCCAAAAGAGGGTATCGGCTCCCTTAGAGGTAGAATTCGAGGCAGCAAGGAACCATTGGAGTGGGCGCCGGGAGCCAACGTGGGTCCTCTGCAAGAGTATTGTGTACTCTGAAGCACGAGGTCAGTCAGCACCCACACGGGAATTGTTGATGGAAGTTTACTGACTTGCCATCTACATGATTTAAACGCAGAAGCCAACTACGTGCATCACCTCATAAATAATGACCTAGTAAGTGTCCTAGTTGGGCTTCTCTCACTGCGATAACCACTAGAAACAAAGGCAAGGTGAGGAGCGGAGAGGGTACTTCACTTACGGCTCCACAACACGTCTATCGCAGAGGGAAGTCTAGGCGGGCAGGAACCTGGCAGCAGTGGCAGCAAAGACTGCAAAAGAACGCTGCTACTAGCTTGCTTCCCGCCACTGGTTCAGCAAGCCTTTTTATATAAGCCAAGACCACCTGTCCCAAGTGACGTCACTTCCGATTGCCTAGCCCCTCCCACATTGATCACTAGTCAAGAAAAACGTCCCTACCAACTTGCCTACAGGCCAATCTGATGGAGGCAGTTCCTCACATGAGGTTCCCCCTTCCTGGATGATGACGCTAGCTGGTGTCAACCTGACAAAAAACAAAACTCAAAACTCACCAGAACTCTTTCCCTCTCTGCCTCACACGCCCTGTCTCCTGTCTCTCTCCTCTCCATGCTCCATTCCTCCTCCCCAGATGCATTCACCACTTTGCTCAACCACAGGCTCACTGCCATAATGATTTTCTTCATGAATAATTCCAGGAATAATAGTAGCAAATGACTAGGGACTAAAATCTTTATAGGCTTTACTCAAAAGAAATGTTTCTTTTTAGCTGTTTCTCTCGGGTATTTTGTCACAGCAACAGGAAGCTGTTTAATACAGAAAAGACTTTTAGGTTCTCTGTGTCAAGCAAGGTCTGTGAATGCTCAATACGGAGGGTGGGGGAAGGGGCCGGGGAGGGGGGGTGGCTTCTCACTCCTGGCTCTTCAGGAGTTCTCCATGTTGTCTATCTCCCAGAGTCCTCTGTTCTTGATCCCTTGCTAAGAATTCGCGATTTTGCCCTCATTTTTCCAGGATCAGTCATAGCTGATCCCCCATGAAGAAGCAAGAGAAAAGAAACAGATACTAAGTTACACTCTGCACTTCAGTAGGATACCGATTTCATTTCTGGTGCCCTTACCAGAAGAAAAAGCCTTTTTCTTCCTTAGTATGTAGATTCAGCTGAACGTGATTGCAGCCATCTTGAGTCATAACCTCCATGACTGTCCTAGAGTGACCTTGGTCCTTTGCCATGAATGCTTTCCCAGCTCCCTATAAATAGACAAGAGCATTAGGGTGGCATGTGGCGCTTTAAAACTGGACTCTGGTGTGTGGAATGTGCCGGAGTCTTTGGTATTAGCTTAAGATAAACCAGGCACAATATGGCTTGGATGAAGCCATTTTTGTCCTGACTAATATGTATGCCCTCCTGTCCAATAGCAGGACCTGCTTAGTCTCGATGCTCTCTGGGCCATGCTTCCACCACAGGAATTTCCCCTGCACTCCCCATCCCCCAACCCCCACCCCTGACCAATAACTATGGTCTGTGCAGTCCCAGAGCAGTCACTTCTCCTCTTTAGTCTTGTGGCACTTTGGGTCTGGTTCTTTCACAGAACACTTAGGGTTTCATGGTGCCGAGAGAGAGAGAGAGAGAGAGAGAGAGAGAGAGAGAGAGAGAGAGAGAGAGAGAGAGAAAAGAGAGAGAGAGAGAGAGAGAGAGAAGAGAGAGAGAGAGAGAAGAAGGAGGAAGAGGAGGAGGAGGAGGAGGAGGAGGAGGAGGGAGGAAGGAAGAGAAGCTACCCTCTAGAATAATGGAATTTCTCCCTCTGCCTGTGTGTGCTGCCTGAGATTAACCAGGAAGCTATGGGTAGAAGCAGTAGAAAATTCCCCACTCTGGTCATCATTCTACTCCTCCCCTCCACCATCTGCCTGCTTTACACACAGACAAGAAAGTGTGCCTATTCCCTCTGAAACCGGAAGGCTGTTTTTACAGCTTAAAACTGGAAGTGCTTTAGATGTCATAACACAAACTCCGTGTTAGGCTCTATCCTTTCCCTCTCCTTTTCTTTCTTTAAGCTTTTTGACCATTGACCTGTAACATATTTCCCACAGTCTAGACTTTGTGGGTAAGATCTCAGATTAGATTCACTTATAAAACTGTCAGTGATAGTGTATCCTTCCAGTGAATTGCAGTGTGTCATTCCAACAAATAGTGACAAATAGTGTTGTAAAATTTCCTGTAACCTTCTTGGCCAATGTCTTAGGGATCTTACTGCTTTGATGAAACACAAGTAACAGCAAGTTGGGGAAGAAAGGGTTTATTTGGCTTACACTTCCCCATCACTGATCATCATTGAAGGAAGTCAGGACAGGATCTCAAGCAGGGCAGGAGACTGAAGGCAGGAGCTGATGAGGAGGCCATGGAGGGGTGGTGCTTACTGGTTTGCTCCTTATGGCTTGCTCAGTCTGCTTTCTTAGAACACCTGGGACTACCACACTAGGCTGGGCCCTCCCACATCAGTTGCTAATTAAGAAAACACCAATCCTGCCTACAGCTGGTATTCTGGAGGCTATCTATCAGTTGAGATTCCTCCTCTCAGAGGACTCTAGAGCTGTGTCAAGTTGACACAACACTAGCCAGAATGGCCATTATACTAAGTCTTAGATTCAAAATGGCAGTGTTAAGTTCTAGGACTTTTTTAAAAAGCAATTTGTGTGTCTTGTATGTGTGGAGTGCAGGTGGAGGACAGAAGAAAACATTGCATCCCCTGGAGCTGAAGTTACAGGTTGGGAGCTGTCTGAAGTAAATGGTGGAAAGGAAACTGGGGTTCTCTGAATGAGTGCTCTTAACTGCTGGGCCATCTCTCTAGAGCCTCTGTAACTCCTTTATTTATATACTTTGAATTCTTTTTAGAAGAGGGGGATCCTTTGTGTTGGTCACTTGTCCCACTTCTGTGACAAAAGCAGCTTAAGAAAGTAAGGGTTTAAGTTACAGTTCTAAGAGATAAGGTCTATCCTAGCAGAGAAGAAATGGGGTCTGATACAGGAGGCAGCTGGTTACAATGTGTCTACAATCAGGAACAGGATGCAGCTGGTTACAATGTGTCCACAATCCGGAAGCAGAGAGCCGTGAATGCTATGCACAATCAGGAAGCAGAGAGAGATGAAAGCTATGCTCTTTTAGATTTTTCCTTTTGGTTAAGTCTGGGTCTAAATCTCATAGCCACACCTTCAGGACAGATCTTATCTCTACTACCCTAGTCTAGGAACTGCCTCACGATTGCACCAGGAAGTTTGTCTCTGTGGTGATTCGAAAGCCCATCAAGCTGGTAATCATGGTTAACAATCACCTTCTCCATTTACTGTTTGGTTAGTTTGTGGTATAGTTTCTCCTACAAATGAGTCCATTTAAGTGCTCAGTTCTTGATCCCTTGCAAAATATTTTCACTGAAGCTTAAATAGTTTCATATTTTATCTAAAGTACTCACTTCAAATTGGTTCCTAAATCCTTTAGACATGAGTGCTGTCTTTGAAAATCTCCTTACTATCTGATAGTGGGTAGGACAAAATGTACCAGACATGTCTGGTGTACCTCCTATTCCAGACTCAAAATCAGTCATTTTTTCCAAGAAACCTTGTTGCGCTTCAGTGGGGAATTCAGTACTATTTTAAAACCATCATCTAGCTGTTCTGGTACTGAGTACAAGGTTGGGCATTGTTTTTAAGACATTTTAATTGGTAGAGCATATATATATATATATATATATATATATATATATATATATAAATTTATACAGACTTAAATTTGAGGTTACTAAGTTTCAAACAAAAATTTTCTACAGTGTATCACTATCTTCTTCCTTCCGCACCAAGAATCCTGTTTCTTAAATACAGTGAAGTTGACAGAATAAACTAGTAAACCATAATTATTTGTTCTAACCACACGGTATGCATAACAGTCTCAGAAAGGGAGGCTAAATAAAGCTATCACCACCTTGCTGAAAACATTACTTAAAACCTCTCTAAAATTACTGAAAACATTTTTCACTTACTGAAAATATTTTTTTAAATATTCCCAGGCTCACTCTTGTCTTGATAGTTGTCTAAAGCCCAAGTCCTCAGAGTCCGCGTCCTTCATACACCGTCCTCTCTCCCTCTTAAATCTCACTTACTCTTGGTGGTGGTTATTACCCTCTTTCTGTTTTAAATTAGGTTTGTAAGGATTTGTTTCATTTTTAATTATGTGTATGTGTGAATCTGTGGGAAGGTGGGATGGGGGTGGTACACATGAGTGGAGGTGCTAAGAAAGCCAGAAGAAGGTGCTGGGTTCCCTGGAGCTGAAATTGCAAGCAGTTGTGAGCTGTCCACTGTGAATTCTGGGAACTAAATCCATCCTCTGCAAGAACAACATGCATTCTTAACCAACCAGCTATCACTCTAGCTCCTTAATTAACCCATCAACCTAATGAATTTCCTTGTGGCATTGTCAGATACACATATTGTTCACCTCCCTCTGCTCACCCTTCTCCTGGTCCTCCACCCATAAGTCCCCTTCTTGCTCCTAATAACCCCCTTATGTTTTCTGGTCATGTGTGTTTTATTACCTTCTAATGATCTTCTTTAAACTCTAATTTTAATTACACAACAAGAAACTTAATGTTAACAAACTATTCTTGTCAGTTTGTAGGTTAACCGTCTGGTTATCCCACCATCATTCTGAAGCTGATTCCCAAGGAAAAACATATGAACAATATTTCCATACTTCCCATATGGTTACTATTTGGTTCTAGTTCTGTTTGAAAATTAGTTTAGCTGGATATAAAATCAATACCTCACATTTTCCTTTCTTTGAAATAAAATAGTCATTTATTATAAAAATCTTACAATAGTATAATAGCCAAATTTAACAAATTGTATACCCTTTATAAATTGCACATCCTTTATCTGTAAAAAGGATATTTTTCTCTTTTTTTTAATCTAGCAGTTTTGATAGACTGTCTCAATACTGATTAGCCTAGGTTGGTATTATAAAGTATGCAGTGCAGTTTTTCAATATATCTTTTCAAAATAGTCTTTTATAATACTTCAAATGAGTTATTTTGAATGATAGGGCTTTGGGAAATTAATCAAATAAAACATGTAAAATGGCTTACACGTTGCCATATAATTATCACCCACTTAATGTTAGGTATAAGTAAAATATCAAAATTCTCCTCCACCTGGAGAAATAAACATTTCAGCCTCAAATTTCTAAGATTCCCATTGGTCAATGGATGGACAAATTCAGTCAAGACAAGCTTGTGTTCACCACTGTCAGGAGAAGCCCTCTTACACACCAAGAGGAAGAACTGCAAAGACATGTTGCCTTTGACTCTTCCACTTTGGAGCCAGAACTTACCTAACTTCATCCTGGCCCTAGAGTATACGTAGAACTCCAACCAAAATAGTCTTCGTGAGTCAAACACTGTCTCACTACTCCATATGGGGTGCAGGCTTGGGAACTAGAATTGATTATGTCTATCAATAGGAACTGTTTATCTTCCTCATTACATCTCTCTTAGAACACTGACCAAACGTCTGAAATCTCCCCTTGACGTTGCTAAGGAGACCTCGGGAGCAAATGCATCCTGGGATAGGAACTGGAATGTTCCTAACTCCCATAGCAAAGCTCTCAACATTCTCCCAGCAGCCATCACGTAGTTTTGGGCACACATTAGAACAGCACTACATTGACGGGGCCTGTTTCCCCAGCCTGCCTTGGAAAGAAGCCATGCATTTGTTCCAAGCACTTAACCTTCAGTTCCTCATTGCCAAACGAACAGTCCTTCCCAGCGGTGCTTGACTTTGTGATAAAAATGCAGCCTCTTAATTGAAGTTGTATTAACGCTGGAGGAATCCATCCCACAGATGCCTGCCAGTGTTTGCCGGTTTTTCTAGCTGCTAGTACAAAGAGCCCCCTTGACCTTCCCCTGCCAGGTTGGATGGGTCCACAGGAGGCTGCTCAGCAGTCCACAGTCAGGTGACCTTGTTGGCAGCCCCCTAGATTCAGGGTTTACTCACTAGTGTGGGGCCATCTCTTTCTGTAGAAAGTCACTGAACATTGCACAAAGTGATTGGAAGGCCTCGAAAACCAAATAAGTATATAAAATATATCCCAACCACTTTGTCTATTTAAACAGTTAACAGAGAAACAAGTCAGAGGCGAAGAGGGAACAGAGCAGCAGGTCTCATTCCCTGAGTCTGTTGGAAAGATGGATGGGAAAGGGGGAAGAAGAAAGAAAATAGTGTTGAAAATAAATAACAACAAAAGGTTTTTCAATGGAATGAAACCTATATACTTAGGGGCACTATATATATATATATATATATATATATGTATATGTATATATGCATATATATATGTATATATATATATAGTGTACCTACCTATAATTAATTGAATGCATACTCTATTATAATACTTAATGCATATATTCAGTTGAATGCAGTATTAAATATGCATGCACATATGCATGCATGTGAGTGTATGTGTGTGTGTGTGTGTGTATATATATATACATATATATATGAATGAATGAAATAGGAAGAGAGGTGGAAAGAAAATCTGCTTTCTACTCCCCTTCTTTTTTCTCTCTCCTCTTCCCAGCCCCTTTAGCCATCCCTGTTCACCTCAGGTAGACACTAGTGGGTCTTGAAAATGAATCTTAGGGCCCAGACCTAACTTCCATCACCCAACAGCCTCCTCTTGACAGCCCAGTGGCCCAGCAAGTTTCTGTGTCATCTCAGAAGACCTGGAAACTGGGGTTGGAGGAGGCACCAGAAAGAACCATGTAACTCTGTGACAAGTGTGAGCTGAGGACCTCCTCCCCATCCTCTGAGAGTTAGGGCCATTGCTTCACTGTGCCATCACATGCTCCTCTGGGTGGAGATGGTTCATTCTAGTAAGAGTCACCTTCGGGAGTGTGAAGAATGGGACAGTTAAAGAGGACTCAGCGTCAGTTCTGAATGTGGAATTGTGGGAAATGGTCTTTCTCTGAGCTATCAAAGTCCAGACCCTGGGACCTAGAGAACTTTGGAACCCTTCTGTAGGGCTGGAAAGGCACCTGAAACTTGGCTGAGGGTGACTATGTTAGTTTCTCTCTGAATTATATTTCCCACACAGCATTGCAAAAATTCCAGCTAAGTCCTATGAAGGAGGAATTAAGAAAAAATGATCTACCTGGTCTATTATAGAGTTAATAAAGGAAAAGCATGCCTTCCCTCTCAAGGGTTATGATGGTTTCAATCCAGTCTTCTGGATAGCTCTAGGAGAGAGCTGGGTCATCATAACACTTTCCCAGTCATTGTAGGTGGCAGCAACCGTGCTGATGGCGACAAGTTTCAGATGTGGTGGAGTAAGCCCTGAGGTACCCGCACTTAAGATTTTGAGGATGACATAAATTGCAAACCGTATGCTGCCTGCATTGTTGAGCACCTACCCATGAGAGTGACCGTTGACTGTCGACCTCACAGGATTTGGATCACCTAGGAGACAAGCCTCAGGCACATCCCAGAGGGATTATCCCTAGCCCTTGGCCATGCCTCTGAGAGGTTTCCTTGATCAGGTTAGTTGAAATGAGAAGATTCACCCTAAAAATGGGTGGCCCCATTCCATAGGCTTGTGACCTCAGAATAAAGTTTGCTGCCCCAGCATTCCCCACTCTCTGACTGTGGATACAATGTCATCAGCAGCAACCAGGACTTTCCCACAGATGGGAGCTTGCCCCCTTAAGATGCCTCTCTCAGGGAATCTTATCACAACAATAAAGTAACTAATGACATCATAGCATCAAGAGCTATTCCTTCACCGAGATGCTTTCCATAAACAATCCTGCTTGCATGCCCCAACTCCCTTAAAAGGTTAACGTCTTGGTTGCTGTTTTTCAGATGGGAACACATTACTGAGACTCAGATTAAATAGCTGGCAAATGGCTCCCAAAAACTGGAAGCTCAGACCCATGACTTCAAAACCACTTTGTGCTTTGCACTACCTAAGATACCACACCCTCTGCATACCTCAGAGCGAGGCTGGGTAGGAAATCACTTGAGAACAGTGATGAGGACATGAACTGCAAAGGCAATAGCCAAGACTCAGATAGGCTCCCCGTGTTGTAGCATTTAAAGAAGTAACTACAGGTCGTTTTTCTGTCTCCATCACGTTCAGATCATTAGAGGCAGGCGCGGAAACACAGACTCTGCTTGCCCTCCATTTTGCACACAGCTTTCACTGGAAGCTGACGGTGAACCTGGCTCTGAACGGATGATTCTCCAAGTCCATTCAGAAACAATTTCCTCTACTAATTCCATTTATAGAGACCAGGCAGTCATGTAACCTGAGCAACTGCTAGACCCCTCCACTTGGTGCTGTCACGTGCTTCTCTCCGGAGTCCTTGCCACCCCCCCCCCTCCCAGTCCCCGCTCAAAGTAAATGTTACCGAAAGAAATTAGCATGCTGCAGAGGCTTCCGCCAGCAGCGAAGAAAGCCTTACAGTCAGGTTGCTGTACAAGGAAGCCTCTAATCCAGATACAGGATGTTTAAAACAGTCTTTAAAGATGGACCTGGGCAAGCTTTTCTTTGAGGGAAAAAAAAAGCATGACGCATAAATATAGGTTTGGAAACTACATTCACACTGGATTCAATGTGCGCCATTTTTCTCATGCATGAACCCCTTCATTCTATATTTACTAAGTGATTTATGTCACTTTGAGCTGCAAATATCTCATGAAATGCTAATAACACTTCTACTTGTAGCTTGCATGGGGCTATCTAATGACATTAAAATGGAGACAATATTTTGTGCTCAATGAGCAACGGGAGAATAAGGTGTGTTTGTTAGGGTTTTGCTTTTGTTGTTGTTGGTTTGTCACAAGCCTGGGTCACCTGGAAGGGGAGAGCCTCAACTGAAAAAATATCTCCATAAGATTGGCCTGCAGGTAAATATGTGGGATATTTCTTTAATTAATGGTTGATATGAGAAGGCCCATAGTACCTGATGCCACCCATGGGCAGGTAGATCTGGACTGTATAACAAAACAGGCTGCGTCAGGCATGGAGAAGCAAGCTAGGAAGCAGTGTTCCTCAGTGGCCACTGTTTCAGTTCCTGCCCCCAAGTCCCTGTTCTGACTTCTCATCCCAATGGACTACAACCTATGAGATGAAGTAAATGCTTTCGTCCACCAGGTGCTTTGGGTCATGGGGTTATCAGAGCAATGGGAAGTAAATTAAGCCTCAAAAAATAAAAATAAAAAAAACCATTCTAACAGTTATGGACTATAACAGTGATCCTCACCTCTGCTGGGTGAACCCTGAAGATCTAAATGCATAAAGTGTTAGTATACGTCTTTTAGTCAAGGTCTGTATTCCTGCATGAAGGAAAGGGCTTACTCAGCTCACACTTCCACATTGCTGTTTATCACCAAAGGAAGTCAGGACTGGATCTCACCCAGGGTAGGAACTTGGAGGAAGGAGCTGATGCAGAGGTCATGGAGGGATGCTGCTTACTGGCTTGCTCCACATGGCTTGCTCAGCCTGCTTTCTTATAGAATCCAGGGATGGCACCACCCACAATTTACTAATGGAGAAAATGTCTTATAACTGGATCTCATGGAGGCATTTCCTCAAGAGAGGATCCTTTCTCTGTGATAACTCTAGTTTGTGTCAAGTTAACACACAAACCAGCCAGTACAACTGACTCCTTGTCAACTTGACACACAAATGCATCACTGTTGAGCCTCAACCCTTACTTTCTTAGTCATCCCCAAGCTCTAAATAACTTTCAAAGTCCCACAGTCTTTACAGATTCTTACATATTAAATTTTCAATCCCTTTAAAATATCCAATCTCTTTTGAAATTCAAAGACTTCTTACAGTTCAAAGTCTCTTAACTGTGGGCTCCACTAAAATGTTTTCTTAACTCAAGAGGGAAAAACATCAGGGCACAGTCACAATCAAAAGCAAAATCAAACTAACCTTACAGTGTCTGGGATCCACTCACGACCTTCTAGGCTCCTCCAAGGGCTTGGGTCACTTCTCCAGCTCTGCCCTTTGTAGCACACACCTTGTCTTCTAGGCTCCAGCTGCCTGTTCTCCACTGCTGCTGCTGTTCTTGGCGGTCATCTCATGGCACTGGCATCTCCAAAACTCTCTCTTCTGCTGCAACTGGACTGCGCTTTCACAGACAGCCTCTCATAGCCTCTTTTCATGGTGCTAAGCCTCATGACCCCTTCAGTCCTGGGCCTGCAACTGCCACTGAGGCTGCATGGCCTCTCCTCGCCTCTCACAGTGCCCAGCCTCAACTGCTCTTCATGACCCCTTCCTGCCTTCAAAACCAGTACCACCTGGGTGACTCTTACCAAGTCTGGCTGCAGCACGAGGTACAACCGTGGCTGCCTCTGGAAGACAGCTTCTCTATGCTCTCAGGAAACAAATCCCAGAAGATTTCACTTTAGTGATGCTGGTCTCTTCTTAATCACCGCTAATTTCTTAGCTCCAGCTAACCAGCATCAATCGTCCCAGTAATGCAAAGGTTTCATTTAAGTCGTTTTGTATCTTGTTAACCACAGCAGCGGCCCTGATAAGAGTCTTTAATCTTCCCTCTGAAATTTCACAAACCAGGCCTGCATCATTGTGCTGTTCTCCACATGGTCTTCCAAGCTCCTACAGAACACCCCCCAGAGCTCTTAACATCCCAATGGCTCTTTGAGCCCAAAGTTCAAAGTCCTTCCACAGTCCTCCCAAAACATGCTCAGGCTGTCACAGGAATACCCTCACTCCCAGTACCAGTGTGTCTTAAGTCAGGGTTTCTATTCCTGTACAAAGCATTATGACCAGGAAAAGCAAGTTGGGGAGGAGAGGGTTTATTCAGCTTACACTTCCACATTGCTGTTATCACCAACTGAAGTCAGGACTGGAACTCAAGCAGGTCAGGAAGCAGGAGCTGATGCAGAGGCCACGGAGGGGTGCTGCTTACTGGCTTGTTTCCCCTGGCTTGCTCAGCTTGCTTTCTTATAGAACCTAGGACTACCAGCCCATGGATGACACCACCCACAATGGGCTGGGTCCTCCCCTCCTTGATCACTGATTGAGAAAATGCCTTACAGCTGGATCTCAGGGAGGCATTTTCTCAAGGGAGGTTCCTTTCTCTGTGATAACTCCAGCTCGCGTCAACTTGACACACAGAACCAGTCTGTACAATGTACTTATAACCTCTCTGATTTTCTTCATCATGACCCCATCCCACTTAAATGGATGGAGGTCAGGTCATACTAAAATTCTCCAGGTCCCTAATGAATGGACATTATCTGGTGCTTCATCGGAATGTTAAATAGAAGGCTATGAGATTTCTTTTAGGGCGCCCATGTGGATGTAGACTAACACAACAATGTCCTCCGTGCAATAAGGACACGCTTTGAAGTATTGAACTGGTGGATGTGAGTTTTCTACAGAAAACCATGTTGCCATGGTGAAAGCTGCCGGATCAGTTTTCACTGGTTGCTTCCTTTATATCTGCCCCGTTTCCCAAAGGACCGCGGACAGCTGACTCTCGCTGTTTAGTTAACATGGAACCCAGTGAATTATTAATAACAATCCATTCACTTGAAGGCTGGGGGTGATGCGAGCATTCTGAAGTTCCCTTAGTGTACCGTTAAGGCATCTCTCAAGGGATAAGAAGACGGCTCCGTGGGCAAAGTGTTTGCTGCGAGAGCACAAGGGCCTGAGTCTGAGCCCCAGAACCTACGTTAAGAAATCCAGGAGTGGCGTTCCATGTTTGTAGTCCCTTCGCTGGGGAGGCAAAGGTGGATGGAGTCCTGGAGCTTACTAGCCAGCGGGCCCAGCCCAACTGGCAAACTCTAAGCCAATGAGAGACTCCGTCTAAATAAGGTGGGTGGCACCCAAGGATCGATATCGGAGGTTGTCCTCTGAACTCCATAGGCACAAATCGGCACACAGAGTTGTCTCTCGAACCTCATTCTACCACTTCCAATATGTTAACTCATGTAGGTGATCATTTTAAAAACTGTAGATGTTATTGCTTTGATATAAAGGGCTGTACATCTTTCTGCAGCCACAAATAATGTGAGGCCCCACAAAAAGATCTTAGTCAATAAACAGAACAATGTCATCACATTGGATGTCTGTGCCCTGGGCAGTTTCACAGGAGGGGGCAGAAGAAACCAATGAGCTTGGCCTTTATTTATAATAAAATTATTAACTCTTAACTTTCAGGAGACAAAACTAAGACTAGGGAACCGAGGAACCGAGGGAAAGCTTACTCCATCGTATCAAGGTATATGCCCAGGTCGGCAGGTCTCTGGGCTTCTCCCTTTACCACAATAAGGGTCCGTCCCCCGACTCTCCCATCAGATGATGTGGTAACACACACCTCGAGCCATGATGTCTTCATCTGTTTCAAAGACAGTCAAAGAAGCTAAGTAGCTTTCAATTAAGCCAAAGCCCAGCTAAGTCTCCATTTGAAGATCAGCCTGGGGTGAGGGCAGCAGCTGCCTCGGCTTCTGTATGAGTCGGCCATTTTGTTTTCAAGCCTCCCAGAAACAATGATGAGGTTGCAGAGAGCACCACGGACAACATGGCTGATGGGTAGGCTCCCTGCAGTTGGTACTCATTAGCTGAATTGGCTGGTAGTAGTTAGGACTGAAGAGGCCGATGTGGGAGGGTTTGGCTGAGAAAAGATCTGGGCAGATGATCTAGAGCTTCAGCAGTGTTGCCTGCCAGAGTCCACTCCACCCCCACCCCTGACTAAGCAGAAGCTTTTAAATTATCATTGGAGTCAGAGAGAGAGAGAGAGAGAGAGAGAGAGAGAGAGAGAACAACTTGTGAGAGTGAGCTTTCTCCTTCCACCCCCCCCCCAGTCCATGGACTGAAGAGCTTTTGTTTGTTTGTTTGTTTGTTTGTTTGTTTGTTTTCTATGCTCAAATTCATTCCAGCTCCATGGAAATTCAGATCCCACCAGTCGGCAAGAGCCAGTTCAAAGCTCAGCTTGGGCTGTGAGTCCATACCTTTGTCTGTCGGTCCTATTTGTATTGATTACTGTTCTCGTGGCTATGACAAAACTCTCAACGAAACAACACAAGAAAGGAAAGGTTTGTCTTGGCTCATGGTTCGGGGCTCCAGTCTATGACAGTGGGACAGGCCTGGCAGAAGGAACGTAAGATAGGTAGTTTTATAGCATCCTAAGTCAGGAGGCACACAGAGAATACTGGTTCTCATCTGGTTTTCTCCCTTTTATTCTACCCAGGACCTGGACCTATGGGATGATACCACCCACATCCAGGAAAGGTCACCCTTCCTCAGTTACACCTTCCTAGAAACATCCTTACTCTAGACACACCAGAGGTCATTGGAAATCTAGCCACACCGACAGTGGACATTTACCATTACACCGAAGCCAAGAGATGGATCTGGGAAGCTCAGGGATCCCCTTGGAAAGAAGAATGTCGTCAGCACACAGGCCATAA
This sequence comes from Rattus norvegicus, assembly GCF_021556685.1. Taxonomy (NCBI): domain Eukaryota; kingdom Metazoa; phylum Chordata; class Mammalia; order Rodentia; family Muridae; genus Rattus; species Rattus norvegicus. The sequence continues at coordinate 18,400,260 of NC_141550.1, read as the reverse complement.
CCCCTTTAGTCAAGTTGTATCATGTTGGCAGGCCATAGTGACAGAGGAGTGGGGCGGGGGGGAAAAGGGCTCGAGAAAGTCCTGAGCAGAGGAGAATTTCCCATGAATACCCTTTAGGGCCAAGGAGACCCTTTAGGGGGAGCATCCTAAGATTGTTTAACAGGACTGCAGACAAAGCTGGAGAAGCGAGGACATTTGTATTCAGACAACCATGGTCATCTTCTTCTCCTTGAGAGTGGTTGTTTTAGGTGTACGTGTTTCTCAGTTCAGACTGAATGAGACTTTGGGAGAACTCTAGGGATGGCGAGAAGCTCTAGGGGAAAAAAAATATTTATTTGTTTGTTTCTGTGGGATCTCCAAATGTAGCCCTGGCTAGTCTAGTCATCATTAGGTAGCCCAAGGTGGCCTCAAACTTGTGGCCTCAGCTTCCTGCATACCAGGGTTAGAGGTATGTGTTATTACCCACAGATCAGTATTTTCATAAGTAGGACGAAGCTGACCTATTATATATAGCAACTCTTCTGGTACCCATTTTGATAGTAGTATCTAGCTGTAACACTCTTTATGACAGTAAGGACTCAGCCAAAGACATACCTGACAGGGCAGAATCTGGGCCCTCAGATGTAGTTCAGCCATTGAGTTCACCACACCTGTCCAGGAACTTCTTGTTCGATATGGTTCAGAAGGTGGGGGATACAGCTCAGTGGTAGGGCACTTTCTGAGTCTTCATACACCCCTAGATTCAAACCCCAGTATTGAGGCAGCAAAGACAGAGAGATGAGGGTGGTTTGGTAAGAACTATGCTTCCAGTCTTGATCTCTTCCTGGAGATGCATGGAGTCCTACCCATTTGAGATGTTGGATAGGCACAGCAAGCAGCAGCTCCCAGCATGTCTTCCTCAGGGGACTTCCTCCCTGACACTTTATATCGTTCTGTACTGAGGGCTATGATGTTGCCAGGTTGGGTGTGGCAAAATCATCTTCCGTTAACACTAGGCTTAGCAGGACAGAATCTCATTCATATGTTGAGGTTTTTTTTTTTTTTTTTTTTTTTTTTTTTACCCCAAATGATCATTTCTATTGCTATTCTATTCTATTCTATTCTATTCTATGTAATTCTTTATCAACAGCTATCTATTTTGTCCACAGTTAAAAGAAAGAAAACCAGCTCACTGAGGCATAAACAAATAACAATGTTCTATTCTCATGCATAGTATCTCTCAGAGGTGCTGACTGGATACAGAGAGATTCACAATAACACCAAAAGAGTATATTCCTGTCTTCTCAGTATTTTAATAGCATTATGGCTTTGAGATGATTGTTCTGTGTTCACAAGAAGCCCCATCTCACGACAGGGTTTGCCTTCCAGTCATGTGCAAAGAAGCACCTAGAATTTGCTTAGTGGCTCCTACTTACCCCTCACTGCTTACACCAGGCCACATGTTTCCCTTCAACTCTGAAGCAGACAGAACAAAATATGTTTTTTTGCTTACTTGGGCCATCTGCCACATTCCACTTCTTAAGTTAACCAATGTGCTGGTGTTTCGGTTGTGCTATATTCCCCATAGTCTCGTGTGTCTGAATAGTTGGTTCCCAGTCGGAGGTGCTGTTTTGGAAGGTTGTTGAACCTTCTGGAAATAGAGCCTCTTTGGAGGAAGTGAGTCACTGGAAGCTGGCCTTAAGACTTTACAGGCCAGCCCAACTTCCTTTCCACTCTTTCTCCACCAAGACGTGAGGAGGTGAAGATTCTAAGCCACACACTCCTACCACATGAAGCCAGCTGCTGCCATTCCTTCCTCTCCATAAAGGACTGTATCCCTTCAAACTGTGAGTCAAATAAATCTCTTAAATTATTTCATATTGGGTGGGTTTTTTTTATCACAACGATAGGAAAATAACCGGTATGTAATAATTTTATACTTACAAGACAACTTGAGCCCATCACCATGAAGATCATCTTCAAATTGCCTCAGAGTACAGAAATCCATTGAAAGCCTTTTTCTGTAGTAAATCGAAACCTTCGTTCAGCTTTTCCCAGTATAGACTATCTGGTAGTCTTAATCTCTCAAATATGCATATTGAGACTGAGAGTCTTGTCTGTTAAATATTAATGAGACTCTGCCTTCTCTCAGGCAAAGCCTGTGTTCCTGATGCGCGAAGGGGAAGTGTGGTTCTCACAGTGCGTTCCGTTCAAACTTTCCACAGCTTCATTAGAAACACAGCCGTTAGTCCCACGTGTTTCTTTTTTCTAACGTGATGACAAAAAAATAAGACATAAGCAAAATGACTATTTTTCCAGTGAAGAATGATTTCTCGGGAGTAGAGAGAAATGAAAAGGCTCCTGTGTTCTCTATAAGAAAATGCGGTGAGAAAATAATTAGCATTATAATGTACCAGCAATTAGGAGCAGAGAGAATATTTGAAGCTTCCAAGAGGACCAGGTGTGGTGGTGCATACCTGCGATCTTGGCACTCTGGAGGCAAAGGCAGGAGAATTACCATACGTATGAATCCAGCCTGGACTAGACAGCAAAATCTAGGCCAGCTAGAGCTACATAGTAAGACCCTGGCTTAAAAAGAAAAGGAAGGAAAGAAGAAAGGAAGAAAGGGAGGGAGGGAGGAATGAAAAGAGCAAAGGAGAGAAGCTTGAAGCAGGACTCGCCCTGTTTCTGTATGCCCTAATTTGATGGCCATGCACACACATGTCATGGGAATGTTAATTATCATGTAAATAAGATGGTTGTAAATGTCATGGGCACAGGCTGGATTTGCCCTTCATAAGTAGGATTTGCAGGTAATTACAGTGGCTGATCAAACAGCTCCACACTAGGGAACCAGGGGCCAAGCTCTACCCTTCATTTCCTAAAACGGGTACCAGTCACTTTAGGACACAAAGTCAAACGAGAATATTGTCCACAGTGACCATGGCAACAGTGGCAAGCCACCGTGTGTGCCACTTACATCAATCATGAGTTAGCTAATTTCCATCTTAAGAACAGTTTCAAGACTGAGGGGTGTTAACCTGATCTGCTGCCATGATGCCCCACCACCAATCGCACATCTAGAGGAGAAAGGGCACAGAAAAAGGCTAAGGAGGTTTGGAAGTGATTATAAATATGTAGACTGATTATAAGTAATAGGGAGGATCCCTCCTCTTCCTCTTCCTCTCTTTGCCCCCCTCATGCTTCCAGTTTATTACCACAGATGTATAGACCCCAGTGGTAAATACAATAACATTGGCGACACCCAAGCTAGAGGCTACCAAGAAAAAAGTGAATTTGAGAGTCGATACTTTGATGAAATACCAGGGCAGAGCATCATGGCAAAGTGTCTAAGAGAGGGCATCACTTCCCTGCCTGCTCCAGATGGCTTCTTATGAAAAAATGAATTTAGTCTCAGGAACAAGAAGGACTTATTAGGAAACACACAGGGATTATGCTGGCAGAGAAGACGCTTGTCGCTACTCGTGTTGGTGATTCCTGTTCATCTAGTATTCAGGTACATCTCCAAGCCGGCTGTGTGGGAGTATTTATATCTGCATAATAATGTTTACAGATATGACTTCGACTTGAGTCTGTGCTCCGCTGAGGAGAAGTGGATGTCTGAAAGAGGAGAGACATTAACCGTGAGGCCAACAGGAAAAATGCAAGTGATATAAAATACTGATAGGCACAACCTACGTGCTGTGTGGCGCTCAGAAAAATACAGTGAGACCTGAAGCTTCGTTAGGTTGACCAATAAGTCCTAATTCGAACTCGGTCAAGTCTGGGGAAACTGTACTGGCAGGGAGTTTCGACAGGAAGAGATGGGGAAAGGCTCTCAAAACATAACATTGTAATTTTGGACCAAAAGCAAAAGGAAGACAGTGTAGGCTTCAGGGACAGCATGCGTGGTAAGAGACTGGTAGTGCCACACACTTGTAATCCTGGTCCTGGGGATGTGGAAAGAGGCCCATCTCTGAGGCCTGATAGCCAACTAGTCTAGTGCATGAGATAGCTAGCTCAAAGAAAGTACACAATGTTCCTAGAGGTTAGCACTCAAGGTTTTCCTCTGGCCTTCGTGTATACACATGCTCACACATAAATGAAGAAGCAAGATTCCCTAGTGGCTAAGCACTTGCACAGATGTGACGCCCCCTGCACCCGGGCCTCTCCCTGTAGCTGTGAACGAAGGAATGAACAGAAACAGTACAAATTGCACAGTCGACGTCTGTTTGCGTGAGGCAGCTCTCAGCCCTCCCCTCTCACCTCAGGAGGCTCTTGTTCTAGAATACAAATGTCCCCTACGGTCCAGATGTCTGTTACAGAACCATCCTTCATCTCTGAGAAGCAAATCAAAACGAACTTAGAAGGCCCCCTCAGAGAGTCTATTATCCTTTTCCAGATCTAGCTGGGTCCTTGAGCAACTGAAAGTTTACCAAGTTCATGGGACAACAAAGTCTTTTCATCTCTCCCTATCTTATGTCCCAAAGAACTGAACCTGAGATGCTCTAATGTCACTCCATTTCCCTTGCAAGGACCAGTGACACGCTAGTCACCCCCATGTACTAAGCGGTGTTTGGGGGCCTTTGGAAAAGAAAAGGGAAGGGATGTCTAAACCTGTTGCATCAGCATTTTGCCAGATTTGGCAGTTTGGTGGTGGTGGTGGTGGGTTCCATATTCAGCCAGCACCCTCTATAAATGAATGTTTTAACAGCCAGTGCACGGGCCGCTCCTCAGCTGTGTCTACGATGTTTAATCTCCTGTCTCCTGGCCAAGCTGATTGCTTGGGAAGGGATGGAAAGTTAAAGGAACGGATCTGAAGGTTTGCTTTGTCAGAGAGAGAGAGAGAGGGGGGGGGGGGAAGAGGAAGAAGAAGAAGAAGAGGAGGAGGAGGAGGAGGAAGCAGCAGCAGCAGCAGCAGCAGCTGGAGAGTTGGCTTCGTGATTAGAAGCCCTTGCTGTTCTTCCAAAAGACTTAGTTTCAGCTCTTAGCACCCATGTGATGACTCGCACCATGTGGAACTACAGTTACAGGAGATCTTTCTGACCAGTGCAGGCACCAGACACATGTGATATGTACACATACATAAAATAGTAAATAAATTGAGAGTGAGAGGGCTCACATTTTCACACTGGGATACAGAGAAGAGTTGAGCGATATGCAATATATATATATATATATATATATATATATATATATATATATATATATATATATATGTAAAACAGTACCCTTGGGCTGGCAAAGGCTAAAGGCCTCTGGTACCCCTTGGCCTAACGTGTAAGAGAAAAAGTGAGTTCTGGAACCCAGGAATAAAGCTGTATCAGAAGAGCTACCTGACGGGGAGTGCTGCCCTAGGTGACAGATGTGGTCAATCTGTAGCAAGACAGCATGGGACTGACTGAGATAATATGTGATCCAATCCCATCCTCTTGTCTCCTCCTGATGCCTCTAATCAGCCAAGCTGTACCCAAAAGACAGTGCTAAGGAGCCGATGGGAGTCCATTCAGGCCGTCTCTAGCATGGTTCAGCAAATAGAGTGAGGTTCAGAGGGGCGATGGGTCCGCAGGAGTTAGCACCAGTGTCTACCAGACTACTTCCTCTGCCATCAGACCTCACACCTGACGTTCTCAGGGGGGAAAAGTCCTTATTTCCGGAGTTGCAAACACACAAAACTTGTATTAATAACTCTGTTCATGTAAGACATATAAAATTAGTTAGCAATAGTGATCCTCATAAAAGGCTTTTGGGGAGGCAGAAAAAAATACTTATCACATAGAATGTAGTTGCTACAGTCTCTGTTTCAGCAGGCGTTCACAAGGCCCGAGCTGGCGTTCATGGCATCTGTGACCCAGGCAGTATTCCCTCACTGCTTGCAACAAGACATTTGTAGAGTGACTTAGGCCTTACTCCTGTGGGATCTGAGGCCGCAGTGATCGCATCTTTATGAGGTTGCTCCAATATTCTGTTGTTCAGGACTAAAAGACATGGGAAGTTAAAAGGCATCCCAGCGAGCCTGCTGGGTTCTAGGCATAAGCCTCCTTACTCAGATCACGTAGCAGTAACTTGACGTCCCTTTAGGAATCGATATTGATGACTCAAGAAGGCCAGTGAGCTTCTTCTTTTTTTTTTTTCCCGGAGCTGGGGACTGAACCCAGGGCCTTGCGCTTGCTAGGCAAGTGCTCTACCGCTGAGCTAAATCCCCAACCCCAGTGAGCTTCTTTTAATCGCTCTAGTGGCATGTGGAGCCCTAAATGACCATAGAAAGAGTTTCAGCTTTCTCCTATCAAAAATACCATTCTGTTCTCGGGAGGAAACACTCTTCTCTTTGGTAATAGGATCATCATGTCCACCGAGCCCAAGTTTGTAGAGTTGGAAAATAATATATCACCAATGCAACGGACCTTTACTGCAGAGTCACTGAAGAATGATGTCACAAAGAAAGAAAAACCCAAGGAGTCACTGGGTCTACACAAAGGCAGACAGACCTCCAAGAATGGCAGTTTCACACCTAAACGTGTCTTTTCCTTGTGCTTAGTGTATTTAAAGTAATTGTTTAAAGTAAATTCAAATGCCCTGTAAATAATGACAGCAATAAACAGAAGTGAAGGAAAGCTGTTCTAAGGCTCTCTTCATGTTTACAACGTAGGTGAATAGTGTGTAAATAAGATACGGTGCATTTTAAAGACGCAAGGTACAAACTCTAAGATAACTGCGAAAACACAGACTGCACTGGCTGGTTTTATGTGTCAACTTGGCACAAGTTGGAGTTATCACAGAGAAAAGAGCCTCCGTTGAGGAAATGCCTCCATGAGATCCAGCTGTAAGGCATTTTCTCAATTAGTGATCAAGGGGGGAGGACCCAACCCATTGTGGGTGGGGCCATCCCTGGGCTGGTGGTCCTGGGTTCTATAAGAAAGCAGGCTGAGCAAGCCAGGGGAAGCAAGCCAGTAAGTAATATCACTCCATGGCCTCTGCATCAGCTCCTGCTTCCTGACCTGCTTGAGTTCCAGCCCTGACTTCCTTTGGTGATGAATAGCAATGTGGAAGTGTAAGCTGAATAAACCCTTTCCTTCCCCAACTTGCTTCTTGGTCCTGATGTTTGTGCAGGAATAGGAACCCCGACTAAGACACAGACAAACACAAAAAGAATCCACCACTACTACCCCAGTAAAGGAGGGAAACAAAGCAAGAATAACCCAACCAAGGCAAAGTAGATTATCCGAGCATTCCGCCCATTTCCCTGAAAGTATGAGTTAACTTCCTTTGAGTACGTATACAGGAGTGGTAGAGCAGGACTACACGATAGCTCTATTTTTAGCTTTGTGAGACACCTCCATTCAAGTTTCCACGGTGGCTGCACTAGTTCATACTCCCAGAAGCAGCACGCAAGGATTCCCTTTGCCTCATCCCTTCATGCCTCTGTTAATTGTCTAAAACCTAACTAGGTCAAACCTGGTTGGATCCTGTTGCCTTTCTCATTGCTACAACCAAAACCAGGAAAGCGACTGAAAGGAAGAGCCTGGCTCACGGTTCAAGGAGATCATTCATCCCTTCACAGAGGGGAAGGCACTGAAGCAGGAGACTGGCTCATCACCTCTGCAATGAGGAAACGGTGTGCCACAAAGAAGAGGGACCGGGCTATAAAGCCTCAAGGGTCAGCACCAGTGATCCACTTTCTCTGGCCAGGCTCCATCTCTTCAAGGTTCCACAACCTCCCCAAACAATGCCACCAGCTAGGGATCAAGTGTTCAAACAAAGACCTGAGAAATCAACTCGAAGAGGGAATGACTTGGCTTGGATCATATTCAGTCTGTGCTTGCCTTGTCTTACCACTTTGGTGAGACTGAAGCTCATGATGGAAACCATTTAATATGTCAGTTACACCTTCGTGGCTGTTTGAAAGTGGCAATAGGAAGGGTCTGGTGGACGTGGAACAGCCTTCAAAGGCATGTCGCCAGTGACCTCAATTCCAAGGAGTGTGTTCTGCTACAAACCTGTAGATCCATTAACTCCCTGGTGAAATTATAACACCTTTATGATGCTGTCAGCCCCTTTAACGCTACCAGCTGAAGACCAAGCCTTCAGTGGATGAGCCTCTTGATATGGGATATTGGATACTGGAGAACTTCAATACAATTACCAGGATAACCTTTATTGTCAAGAATCACCTGGGAGATGCTTCTAAACATGGTTGTGGGGCACTGCTAGAGAACTTTAACTGAGGAAGAGAGACCCACCCTGAGTGTAGACAGCACCATTCTACGGCTGTGACAGCAAACCAAACAGAAGCGGGAAGACGATACATTGAACAGAGCGCCAGCATTCGTCTCTCTGCTTCTTGACTGCAGACGCTGCCTGAGTTCCCACCGCTGTGCCCTACTCACCACTGTGGGTGGCATCTTCTCAATCCCTTGGACGAAACAATCCTTCATTTGACTGTTTGCTTTTTTTATTCTTCAGATATTTCGTCCTAGCAACAGCAAAGTAACTAATGCAGCTACTATCCATCCATCAAATATTTGTAGATTAAGATACAAGGTTCCCGAGCCTGCCTCCGCTTATAAATTTTTGGTGGGTTTCCTGGAAGAATCAATGAACTAACAGCAATATGGCTGCAATCCATGATATGGCAGGCAGGGTGTTATTAACCAAAGAGTCCCAGGAAGCCTGGAATCAGGCAGAATAAACTGTAGAACTGTTCGAGATTGCAGGAACTATGGGAACTACAAAGGGTGGTTAACCTAACTCGATCAGGAGTATATTAGTAATATTAACGGTCAGAACATACCAAAGACGGGAACACAACCCAGAGGAAAAGCTATAATTCCTGCTTGAGGAAGATGCCGTGAATAACATAAACATCACTAGTGATCAGAGCATGAGTCTTGCAAGTTATGGTCCGTTTGTTTCAGTACCGTGCTGATGGCCTGAGATGCTAGCCACTGTCTACCTGTGAAAGGGAAGTCCTCAGACACAGAATCCAGCCTGAGCCAATGATATGAGGACTGACGGTTCTAAGCCCTGAGCCCCAGCACTGCGCTAAGGGTTGTTGACTACTTCTCCTTTAGAGCCTCACAGTGTCTCTGAGAAACCATTACATTTATACAGATGAGGTAAATGGAAGCCAAAGGGGACGACTTGGCCTCCGACACAAGCAATGGGACCGGATCTGCAGCCGCCTGAATTTGAAGGCTTCATGCCTACACTTGCAGCTACGGGACAAGGTCAAGGCCAGGGGTCATTAACGATGGAGATCGTTTGTTCTGACACTGAGAGTCCTGTGGAAAGGTGGGTTGAAGTGAGGGCCAATGAGGCAAGTGTGTTATGAAGTGGGGAGGGGGACCTGAGTGCATAGTGGGCTAAGTTCATCGTGGGCGCCTGGGAAGAGAAATACAGACTTGAGCCTGAGTCCTCCGCCACAGAGACAAGTACAAGCTGTCAGATAAGTCATCAGGAATCACTGTGATGGACCTCGTCGGTGGAGCACATTGCCGGGGGGCGATGGGGGGATGGGTAAGTGATGGTGCATGCTGCTGGGCCAATCAGAAGGCAGAAAAGGAAGCATGGCCCGCAGCGCTTCAATGCATCCACAACTCCACATCACTGAATGCTCACTGCACTGAGGCCGTAGTTTGGGTTAACGGTTAGATTCATGGTGCTGGTGGAACACAAGATGGCAAACGTGTCTGAAGATTTAGCTTGCTGTTCATTGAGCAAAATGAATTAGGCCAACAAAAGCATTCTCTCTCTCTCTCTCTCTCTCTCTCTCTCTCTCTCTCTCTCTCTGTGTGTGTGTGTGTCTGTCTGTCTCTCTGTCTCTGTCTCTGTGTGTGTGTCTGTCTCTGTCTCTCTCTGTGTGTTTGTCTGTCTGTCTCTGTCTCTGTCTATCTCTCTGTCTCTGTCTGTCTCTGTCTCTGTCTATCTTTCTCTGTCTGTCTCTGTGTGTGTGTCTGTCTCTGTCTCTGTCTCTCTCTGTATGTTTGTCTGTCTCTGTCCCTGTCTCTCTGTCTCTCTCTCTGTCTCTGTCTATCTTTCTCTGTCTCTCTGTCTCTCTGTGTGTGTCTGTCTCTGTCTCTGTCTATCTTTCTCTGTCTCTCTGTCTCTCTGTGTGTGTCTGTCTCTGTCTCTCTCTGTGTGTTTGTCTGTCTCTGTCCCTGTCTCTCTCTGTCTCTCTCTCTGTTTGTCTGTCTGTCTGTCTCTGTCTCTGTCTGTCTCTGTCTGTCTCCCCACCCCCACCCCCGTTAAGCTCTTTGGTTAGGCATTGCACCAAGCAGTGAGGAAAGCAAGGAACACGCCCCTCGTCAGAAGCTAAAGGATCAGATGGAGGGGCACATCCTGCTCTTAAGCTTCTCAAAGTCCTGGCAGGCTATGTGAATGGAGGGCCAGAAATCTCCAAAGAGCAGAGAGAAGCCTAGCTCTTCATAAAAGCTTCTGGGGGCTGGGAGGGAGAGACATCACTGACCACTGAAAAAACAGGAGTCCCTTCCCCACTCCCTGCCACCTGGTATCCCACCCCCATCCCCACCCCCCTGGATGAGGAAGTCAGACATTTCTGAGAGAAGGAGCTACTGAAGGAAGGTACTGAAGTCCAAGAAATCATGGACTCAATCACCTGGAAGGGTCATGTCGAGGACCCTTGTCAAAGTATCACTCCCCATTTCTCCCCACTTAGGAACAGTTAGTGTCAAGTCTGAGGTGAGCTTGGTGACCTTGACCCATATGCCCTGCATATACAAGGCCTCTTCTTTCAGGAAAAGCCCAGTGGATGAGGCTGGGGAGATGGGGAGATGGCTCAGCAAGTCAAATGCTTGCCGAGCAAAGCATGTGGACCTCCGTTGGGATCTCTAGCACTCGTGTAAACTGACAGGCATGGAGGTATGTGTCCACAGCACTTCTGATATGGGATAGAGAAAGCCAGATGCTGGGGACTCACTGGACAGCCAGTCCACCAGAAGCAGGCTTTGGACTCAGGGAGAGGCCGTGCCTTAAAAAAGAAGATGGAGAAAGAGTTGACAATCCAGGTGTCAGGGTGTGGCCTCCACCCATGCTACATGGGTGAGCACACCCAAAACGCATGTATGAGCACACCACAAATACATGAGTGCACTCAGGTACACACACATGCCGTGAGATCTGGGTTTCTTTTAAAGCCCAGTTATGTTCTGTGAATGTTTTTGTTTTAGTCCCAGAGGTGAGCTATGGGGCTGCTTCAGTTTGTCCACAGCCATTGACTATGACTGTCTCGTGCTCTAGGAGGGGCGTGATTTTTGCAGCTGCAGATAGTTTACTTTTTGAGACTCTGGAGAGGGCATAAATGGGAGACCCCCATAAATGGGAGAGGGCCTGTGGCAGCTGCTGCTCCCCCAGTGCTGGTCTCTGCTGCTGCCCCTGGTTGTTGCTGCAGTTTGCCAAGTGGTTGAGACCAGAGATGAGAAGAAGAAATTGGATATCCTGACCATGGAGACTGAACTTGCCCCAAAGAACTCAAGACCCTGAGTCAGTAGGAAGTAGTCTAAAGAGGTCTATGCTCCTTTCCCCTCTTTCTCTCCTACCTAATGATTTGGGGTTGGAGTGGATTAGGGTGGAATAAGGTTTGGAAGGGTGGCAGATATAAGAACACAATAAAATAGCTAAACACACACATACACACACAGAGACACACACACACAGAGACACACACAGACACACACAGACACACATGCACACACATACATGCACACACACACATGCACACACATACACACATACAGACATGCACACATGCACACACACATGCACACATGCACACACACATGCACACACATACACACATATGCACACACATACACACATACATACACATGCACACATGCACACACTCATGCATACATACACACACATGCACATGCACACGCACATGCATGCACACACACATGCATGCATACACACGCACGCGCACACACACACACACACCGCACATGCATGCACACACTTCTAAGAATCTCCTGAACTGTTTTTTCTCTAATTTCTGAAACATTGGAGGAAAAATTGTGTGTCTTGTACCAATGGCAGCAAACTGCTAGAATGCCTGTGGTACTCTCTCCCCGTCTGCCATTTCCTGTCAGTGACACACTTCTGCCTAATCTGAATGTGACTGGTCAGTAGACTCTTTTTGTTTGTTTGTTTGTATAAATTTTCATTTTAATAAATTGTTAGAATCAAACTTCACGTGTTTTAGATCTTCATCTTTTTTAACTTTTTCTCCGGTTCTTCATGTCCTGCACCCCAATCCCACTCATCTCCCCCTCCTTTATACTCCCTCTCCACCCCTTTAACCTCCCTCACACCAACAGAGAAAAAAATCTCACTGTGGAAGCTGTAGTGTGTTGCAGTGTGTCCCTCAGTACACCCTCTTGTCCACACTTCTCTCTTTGCAAGAGCTCATTGCACTGACTCACTGGTCTGGTGTCAGGCCTCAGCTTCTGTTGCTCTATCACTACTGGGACCTCACTAAGACTCCTCTAGGATATTCTGTTGTTGTCCTGTGTCATTGATATCCTGTAGTGTTGGATCTATAGGACCGGCCCACTTCGTGCACTCCAGCAGTTCATCAATAAGGTAGATGTTGGGGTAAGCTAATTCAAAGCCCTGGATCTGGGCCTGAGAGGAATCTGAGCTGGTCAGCCTATGGGGGTCTCATGCTTTTACATGCTTAGGGCCTGGTCACCAGTAGCCCCAGCAAAACCAGGGCCAGCCAGGTGTGTGTGTGTGTGTGTGTGTGTGTGTGTGTGTGTGTGTGTGTTTTCACTATTTTAGCATACAGATGGGATTTTTCAGGAGGTTTGTTCTAAAGACTTAAAACAATCATTGCCTGTTGATCACATTTCATGCATTTTCAGTGCCTGTTACTATGTCCTGATGAGATTGGTCCCTTTCAAAGGCCATAGTGTAAGGAGGGGCAGGTTTTGACAAACTATTTTTTTTTTTTTTTTTTGGTTCTTTTTTTCGGAGCTGGGGACCGAACCCAGGGCCTTGCACTTCCTAGGTAAGCGCTCTACCACTGAGCTAAATCCCCAGCCCCTTGACAAACTATTAAAGTGTTAAGTCTACAGATCTCAAGGTAGTTCCTAGACTAGACTTTGGGGTCAGAGTTTATATTTGTTTCATTACACAGGGCTTTACACACTCGAGCGTGCACACACACACACACACACACACACACACACACACACACACCTGCCATCATCAGCCAAGGGACATAGCGCATGAGAGATCCTGGGATAATAACCACCAAGTTGTCTGACAGATCAGAGAGTGTCTTAGGAACAAAGCAGAATTTCTTTTCTCCTTCCCCTCCTCCCCACCCCTCTCTCTGATCATGATAACCAGAAATGGAAAAAGAACACTGAACCAAAAATAGTAGCACCATTTACTGGGTTGGAATAGGAAGAAAGAAGACTCCACTTGTGAGTTTAGGCTGAGGAAGCGACACCTCCACATCCCTTTTACTCATCCGTCAGACCGAAACCATGAGTGGATGGCAATGTGTCTCCCCGGGCAAGGCCAGAATTAATGCAATCTTGAGTCCAGTTGCATAACTGAATTTCACCAAGAGAATGATGGCCGAATGGAGTAGAGCAGTCCACCAGGCCAGCAGCAGACCAACACTGCCACTGGTTTTGAATATAGTCCTATTTAATTCCGAAGCAATTTGCAATGTCTGCTGGATCAAATAGATACATTCTTACCATGCACCACTCAGAGCACCGTGGAATAGAACATTCTAGCACCCAAATGAACAGTCTTTAAGAGTTAAATGCCACGTGGGAAGGTAGAAAATTTGCATGCTTCCTGGTTCCTATTCTCTGCTCGGCTTCTGAGTGACTCTCCCACCCACTGAAGCCTCAGTCACTACCCCTCAAATTTTTCACATGGCATCCCTGTCTGCAAAGAGGAGCAAGGAGTCTCATGCCCAAGCATCTGAGGGACATCTTGGAGCTACATCTTGTAATTATAGCATCTCCTTTAAAATGCTCAGACTGCAAAAATCAAACAGAACTCCGCGTTTGGGTCCGCTTTATGTGATTTTCATTTTGAAATGGAAGCGGTTTTTGATCCCTTGTGGTATACAGTTTATTCTCTAGGACCTGTGTTCATATTCTGAGGTTTTGGGTTAGAACACTCTCTGGATCTCCAGGTTATGGAAGTAGGGGGGAGTAGGGATGTGTGAACCCTAAATGGTGATAGTTTAACTAAGTGTGTTTCTGTTTCAAGGCGCTACAAAAAGTGTCCCTCGGGGGTGGGGCAGCTGGCTCAAACTGTATGGTGCTTGCCAGGTAAGCACAAGGGCTTGAACTCAATCTCCAGAACCCACTGTTTCAAATACTAAGGTGGATGACTCCTGAGGAACAACACTCCAGGTCGACCTCCGGCCTCCACAGACACGCACGCACGCACACACGCACACACTGGCTTATGCATAAATCTGCGCATGCGCACATGCACTCTTACGCATATATAACGTGATACTCAGTAAAAATAGCGCTGCAGATTGTGAATTTTGATCTTTCTCCCCTCCTTGAGCTAGAGATGTGTACTCTTCTGAAGTGCTGAACAGCAGCAAGGAGTCCCAGCTCCCCCTCAACCACAGGATCACTGAGGGAGCATAGGCTAGTGAGCATAGCCCCATGCTAGGCTGATGGGTGTGTAGGTAGACTAGATTCTGTCTAGAGAATTTTCAACTGATCAGTGGGTTTACCGAGACCTTGTCCCATCCTGGACTGTGAAGCAACTGCGTCCTAATTTTAAAAGTTCTGGCCTGAGTAATTACACAGGAAATTGAAATCAAATGGATCTTAGAACTTTCCGCCTTAAAAGAAAAAAAAAAAAAAGAATAGAAAATATCCCTCCTGAGACTCGTGGCTCTTTTCAGCTCACTAACCTTTTGACATTTTCCACCTGAATGAAAACCACTAACTGGTACCCCTCATGTAATCTCCACTTTGTGTGTGTACATGTGCGTGCATGCATGCATGGTGTGTGTGTGTGTGTGTGTGTGTGTGTGTGTGTGTGTGTGTATAGGCTTCAAGTGCTACCTACCTTTTTTGGGGGTCGGCGTGGGGACAAGATGCCAGGCTGGCCGGCCAGTGAGCTAGCTCTAGGGGTCTGCCCACCTTCACCTCTATAGTCCCAGGATTACAGTGCGTGCCACAAGGCCAGCCTTTCAATCCACAGACTCCAGCCAGAGATCTAATTTAACGCCTTATGCTCACAAGGCCAGCACTTTACCTACTGAGTTATCTGTGTAGCCCCCTTAAGGGTCTTTCTACATTGAAGAAAACACATATATAGTTTGCTTTCTGCTGTACTAGCTGAAGAACCAGAGCATGCTCTTTACAAGCTTCGTGTCCCCTCCCTGCTCCCTGAGCCCAAGTCTGCTGACCACGGACAAACACCTTCCATTAATTTCTGGCCATTTCACTGGAGACTCACACTCAGGTTTCTAGATAATGTTCTCGAACTTTCTGTGACTAGACACAAAGCACGCAATCTCCCGCCCGTTACAATGTATCAAACCATGGTATAGCTTATGCACTCCCATTGCAGGTGGCGGTGTGTAGGCTTGGGTTTCAGAAAATATGCGACAACTTCTTTATTGGTTATCTTGAGACGGCTATCCGAGCTGTTTCCAGATTCTCTCTCTTATAAAAACGGATACAGTAACCATCCCAAAGCTCTGAGCAGACAGGCAAGAGTTTCTCTACTTCCCTAGATGTGGCATTGGAGAATCCCTGGTGGGGATAGTCAACTCATTTTGTTTCTCTCTCTCTCTTTCTCTTTCTCTCTCTCTCTCTCTCTCTCTCTGTGTGTGTGTGTGTGTGTGTGTGTGTGTGTGTGTGTGCGTGCGTGCGCGCCACAGAGGCCAGAAGAGTACGCTGGGTCCCCTCGAGTTGGAGTCAGGAAGTTTTGAGCCACCTGATATGGGTTCTGGAACTCTAACTCTGGTCCTCTGTAAGTGCAGTATGGACTCTTAACAACTCAGCGATTGCTCCAGCCCCCGCGGTGCCACTGGAACCATGTCACCAGACAAAAAACTGGGAGGGTCGAACAGATTTAGAAAGACTGGCAACTTTCATATCTGAAAATGGTAGGTGTTTTATCTGTGCCTGACCTGGTTCCTGTCCTAGAGCACATGACCATGGCACCCTTCATGAGCATCGTTTCAACTAGTGACACAGCACAGTGCACAGTTCTCCATGTTCATGAGGTATCTAGAGGCCCTGAGGGTTTATTTAATAAGCGTCCCTTCCCAGAATTCCTTTCTGTAAAAGGTATTTAATCTCTGGTCTACCCTGAGTAACTTTTATGTGACTATTTTCTACTACCAATAGGTAGTTTGGACAAGGACTATCTCTCCCATCAAGAACCACCATGGGAGGAAAACCTTCATCAGACAGAGCCTCCCCACTTAAGTCTCCTGCAGAAGGCCTCTAGCACTCCAGATACTCACCCCAAGCTAAGCTGGCTTCCCCCCACCTCCTGCCTGCTGTCCTGACTCCTCGAGGTTCCCAGTGGCACCTGGGTGCCTGAGTTAGGAAACCCCATCTTCATCCCCAGCCTGTGTCGTTTCTCTGCCCGGCTAGGGCCCCCATTTTAGGCTCCTTTCTACCATCCGTGCACCCTGATGGTGGTGAAGACGGAATGTAGCCTAGCACCTCCCCTTTGTCTGCACCCACCCCAGCCGCAAGGCAGAACTCGGACCACAAGCCTCCATGAAACAGTTCTTAACTTTAAACACTAAAAGTTGTATTTATCATTCTTATCCTGTACAGTTGTTCTCTACTTGTGTGTTTAAAAATACGTTTAGTGTTCTGAAATCCCGAAAGCGTCCTTCCAAGTTTTAAAATTTTACCTCTCGAGTCTAAATCCATAACCCATCTGTTATGGTTCGATATGAAATGTTCCCTGAACGGGTTCATGAGTGAACACACAGCTGGTGGCGCTATTTGAGGAATTTCTGAAAACCTTAGGAGGTTGGGCCTGGCTATAGGAAGTAGGTCACCAGACCCCAACCCTTTGAGGTATATTTTCCCATAGCTCTTCCTGTCTGCTTCCCTGCACTTCCTGTCAGCAGTGTAACAAAGAAATCCCAGTGCCCTGGGCTTCTGCCCAAACCCATCAAGTCAAATGACCATAGACAAAAATCCTTCAACCTTTTGGTTGTATATAACCAGCATTCAATAGCAGCTGTGGAAATCCAATATAACATCTACGGATCACTTCTGACTATCATGTGCCATTTCCTTTTCAAACCCTAAGCTGAATTCTACATCCTCTGGATTAACTGGTAATGCTTTTGAGTCACCGAGGGGCTCTTCATTGTACTGTGTAAGTTCTCTGGACACAAGTGACTCCATCTGAAAAGATCTTCCCTCTGTTTCCACAGGTCCCCACTCTCTGCAAGTGCTGCTTCTCAGTCTGGTCCTTAGCTGGTCCTCCTGGGTTCTTCGTACACTTGCTGTACTGTCCCTAGAGGCAATCTCATCTATTTCTGGGGCTTTTCACGGGTGACTCCCAGAACTGAGTCTCTGCCTTACATCATCCCCCTTAGCTCCTTACTCCCCCACTTGAATCTCTCCTGGCATCCGAAATGATCATGCGTAAAACTGAGCCCTGGCTCCTCTTCTGTTCATCATCCTCCCTTCCCTGGTTCAGTAAATGTGACCTCCTTCCACCACATCCCATGCTAGATGCTAAATGGTCACCTTTGACACCCAGCTCCTGCCTCACCTGCTTTGCTCACTGTGTGTCTGGGATCTGTTTTGTCCTCTCTCTCTTCCCTGTGAAGCACTTGTCACGCGTCTCCAGGTGACGAGACTCTCTCCCTGTCTCCTCTCCATTCCTCCTGCTTTGACTCCAGCTCCCTTCCAAACATTTCCCCAAAACAGAAGCCAGGCTGACCTTACAGAAACATTAATGGATCGATCGACATTTAATTTTCTGAATAAAATAGATCTCAGACTCTTAACATTATCTGGAGAGTATCCTGCCATTAAAGGACATCACATCTCTCTAGTCAGTCCAGCTTTCCTTGGGGTCAACCTAGAGCACTGTTCCCTGAGTTGGTTCTTCATTTGTCTCTCAGATATCAGTTTCTGACCATCCCTCCCCCATAGGAGACCATCTTGCAGACACTTATTCTCTTCATATCATGTGTGGAATTTGCGAGTAGAGGGTTGATAATTAATCCATTGTGGTAGCCTGGGCCAGGGACTACACTTGTGTCATACTGCTATCTCTGCAGAACACAGTGCCTAAGCCTACATTAGGAACTTAAGAAGCCTATATTACATGTAGCAGACTCATGCAGGAGCTGAAGGACAGACAGAGCTCTTAGATAGGACTCCAAACGTCCGACTCCAGTCGTGTTTCTTTGAGAAGGACGCTGGGAGGATCACCTTGTGACTGGTCTCACGTTTATTGATAAACTTTGCCTCTTAGGCATCTCCACCTGCAGCCTAGTCGTTTCTCCCTTTCTCCAGAAGATTCCCCTGTGAAAGGGAAACAGGAAAAAGGGAGTAAACGCTCCCTGCTCAGAAGTCTGCCCCGCTGTATGGGCTGCTTCCCCTGATTATTACTGTTACTTTGAGAGGAGACATAATTAGTGGATTAGTACTTAATTGTAACGTAGACAGTAGCACCAGATCATCCACCTAAGTTTATTCGGTGCCTTGGACGCCGTAGAAGCAAGAGTAGCACTTAGTATTGATGTGGTGATATCGCCCCCCAGTGGCCATTAGTGACTTAGTCCTCTGCATCAGCATCTCAAAGCTGCTGTTCATAAAGAAGGCTTGCAGCTTCCATGACAGGCTGGGAGAGAGTCACCACTTTCACTTCTCTCAGAGTAAAGCCAGGAAGTGAGTCTCTCTAGGAGCATTGACCTAGCCAGCACCCTTTCCTTGAAGGAGACCTGAAGACATTGTTGTCCCTTCTCTGGCACTCTCTCAATAAACAACTGGCATAGCTGAGAAGCCTTTTGGTCTTTAAAAGGAACACGACAGGAGCTTGTAGATCCATGCTTAGATGTTTGGACAGGAAAAATTATCTACAAGGTCACAGAACTCCTGCCAAGTATGCGACATGAAATCACAGGCAACCATTGCTGCATATCCTTAGGAAGTGCCATTGTTCAAGTGGCTTCAGGCTTCTATGACAAGTCTCTCTAAGTAGCCCAGGATGGCTTAGAACTCATTATGTGCCCCCAGGCTAGCTCAAACTCACATCTATTTGTAGGATGATGTCATTATGCAGGTGAAGGCAGGTACAAGATAGAACTAGGCCTGTTACTGGACGAGAAGGAAGGATGGGCGGGAGAAAAGTTTTAGAAAGGGGAGGAGACTGAAACAAGAGAAAGGAGAGGCAGCTGAGAGAACATGGAGGCTGATGTTAAGATTCCTCTCTGCACATTTACAGGTTGTTATGAATATTCTTAAGGGATGGATGTGTACAGGGCTTCGTATGTCTAGATGAGCAAATTATATCTTATCAATTGGATCAGAGGTTATTGTGTTGTGTGTTCTTTTTTTTTTTGGTTCTTTTTTTTTCGGGGCTGGGGACCGAACCCAGGGCCTTGTGCTTCCTAGGTAAGTGCTCTACCACTGAGCTAAATCCCCAGCCCCGGTGTTGTGTGTTCTTTCATGTGGCAATTCAAATTCAAGAGAGCGTGTGGTGGCTAGACACGCTAGCCCACCATGAAATTGGGATGTGTATGTCTGGCATGGTGGCAGCCTGCCTTGGGAACTGGATGGGTAGAGAGATTGCTGACAGGCTCAGAGAGTAGCCACCGGTAGTGTGATATGGGATGGAGCAGAGCGGGTGAGAGGCTTTGCTGACTGAGATGAAGATGTCTACCAGATGTCATGGGGCTCCTCCGTGCCGGATCTAGTGCGGGATAAAAGACGGTATTTTTTATAATTTTACAGTAACACCTATTCTCCTGCCTCAGCCTCCAAGAGAGAAGACTACAAGTATGAGCTAGCTACCACACATAACTAACCTGTCAGTTACTTGGAAGAGTGTTTTGAGGGGCATTATTTTTGTTTGTTAAGGGGGTTGGTTTTTAAATCTTTGGAAACTGATCCAAAGACATTGCCAGGTCTTTTTCTTTACTTCAAGCATGTTTCTATCTCTCCCCTCCTCATCTTGTGCTGTGACTTCATGCTGTACACTGTATTTTCCAGTTATATATTTTTGGGGTGCGTGAAACTGTCTATGTGTTCATGATACTGGCCCTTTGGGGTTTTGATTCTTTTTCCTTCGTAGGTTTTATTTGGGATAATTTCATTGCTACTTCTTCTGGGTCTCTCTCATCTTTTCTTCAGTAATGTCTAATAGGTTGTTGATTCCATTCAATGTACTTTTTAATCTCATGCATGAAAGTTTCAAATGGAAAAGTTCATTTGGACTTGGCAGTGGTGGCACATGCCTTTGACCCCAGAACTTGAGAGACAGAGCCTGGCGGATCTCGGTGACTTTGAGGCCAGCCTGGTCTACACAGTGAGTTCCAGAACAGCCAAGGCTGTACAGACAACAAACAACAACAACAAAAACAACAAACAACAAAACAAAAGCAAACAAACAAATGAAGAAAAGAAAAAAAGCCCATTCGGATCTTTTTAATGTTTCTCACAGTGGTATTCATTCTCCTTGATTCTATGAGTCTATGGGTGTATGTGATACAATAATAAAATGTGTCCTAGTGACATTTAACTGTCATTTAGACACAGCCTAGAGTCACCTGAGAAGGAGGTCTTGATTATGAGTTAGCCAGATCTGATTGGCTTGTAGACAATGACTGGGTCAAGGAGATTGATCAGTTATAATTGATTATTAATCGATGTAGGAGGGCCCAGCCTGCATGGGAAACAACATTCCCTGGACAGAAGAAGCATGTGTCTTAGGGCAAGCCAGCAATCAGTGTTTGTCCACTAGGGCAAGCCAGCAATCAGTGTCTGTCCACGCCTTCCCCTTGAAGATCTTGCTTGAGTTCCTGCCCGGATTTCTCTCAATGACAGACCGTGACAATGAGGAAGTGCCAGCCAGAAAAACCCTTTCTAAATTGCTCTGTGGTGCTTGTCACAGCAACAGAAAGGGAAGTAGAACGAACACTAGTGTCTTTGTGTATGATTCAAACATCCGTGCTATTCACGGAGAACGTCTGACTGATCTCCTCTCTCCTCTAGTTACGGCTCCATGTTTTCCTGCCTTCGTTGCCTGGCAAGACGTCAGGTAGACGTCAGATTTAATCAGCTTTCACTTTTGGGGGTGGGGGGAGGTCACAGGGTTGGTTTGGGTCCAGTGTCTCTAAACTGGGTTCTGCTGTGCAATTTCATTACTTGGAACTCAGCTTCAGGTCTTGCTCCTTTCTCTCTTATTTGGCGCTAGGTATGGAACTTGGTGCGTTCTGCATGCATGCTCACGAGGCAATCGTCCCGTGGCTAAGCAACATGCCAGTGCTGGGCCTTTCTTTACAGTAGGTTAGGAAAGATCACACAGTAAAGAACGAAAGGCTAACTTTTCCCCACTACTAAGTCCGTCTTCCCATCCGACCAGTGTGAACAGGTGCCTCCAACTGTGCCCTGCCTCTTCTCTGCTCCCTTGTAGTAATTTCCCTCTCTGCTTTGGGTAACTTTCTCCTCTGCTAATGTAAATGAGTCTTCACTACTCCAGCCTCTGCACCTCTCCACAACCCTCCCCCTGGCTAACCTGAGCTCCCGAGCTCTTATGAATCCTAGCCATCCTTTTCCTGCCCGTCCTCTCTTCTCAGCTGAGTCCCTTCCTCTTCCCTCCCTACACTCCACTTAGGTGTGCTGCCCTGCACTATTCATAGCCTAGAGACTTTCTCTGGGCAGACACTTGGGTAGGGGCTCACCCAGTTGGTGACCATTTCACAGAGATTCCCTGTCTCATGCTGTCTGGTGCCCCAGGTATCAAGGATTTGACAGCCAGGTGGCAAATATGGTCACTTGTTTTAAGGACAGAAAACACCTCTCTCCATGAGTCCACAAGGATGGGAGGTTGAACTCTCTGGACCACCATGCGTCAAGAGAAAAGGCTATCGGAAGTTATCATGATGTCATGATATATGGTAATTGTACAGTTGGGATAGTTGTACTCTCTACCTTGCCTTTTCCTCATTCTGTTGGTTGCTCTGTTTTGTGTATGTGATGTGTATGCATTTATGTACTGATTTTTTTATTTGAAAAAGGGTCTCACTTAGCCCAGGCTAATCTCCAACCCATTATGTAGCCCAGGCTGGCCTTGAGTTCTTGATTCTTCGATCTCCGCCTACAATGAGTGCTAGGATTACAGACACAGACTACCGTTCCCAGAGTTCTGTTTGTTGTTTGTTTGACGGGTTGAGTTTGTAGACATTCACCCTATGCTATGTAGACCAGGCTGACCTCCAAGATCGTAGCAATTCTCCTGATTCAGCCTTCCAAGTGCTGGGATTGCAGGCCTGTGTCAACCACACCAGGTTTCGCATTCTATGTTTTACTAAAACAGATGGAGGGGAAGGAGAAAATGGGGTGAGGAATAAAAATATCTTTAAGCCTTTGCTAAATTTTCATTCAATCAAAGCTAAAACTGTAAGGGACTAGTAATCTGAACACTTCCCTGCTGCCGTTGGAGTGCAATCTTACCACGCTGTTCTGAGCCCTTTGCAATTAAGAGCTTCCCTGCTAAGTGACCGTCTCTGCTAATGTCACAGCAGATAACGGTCACTCTTACCTTTTCAGAGCTTATCTGTCTTTGCTCACTCGGTCTAATTGCAAGTCCACCAGAATTAACTCTAAGAGGGCATGGGGAAAGGAATAAACTCAGCAGCAAAGTTTTCAGGCTAGCCCACTCCGGATATCTCTTCAATCACTCCTTCCGAGTCTTTGGAGGTTCTCTGCGGCCAAGCACCAATGGGGCTGCTGGCTACAAAACCTGCCAGGGAGAGGGACGTCTCCCGCCACCGCAATGCTTTCTGGGAAGTAGCCGTATCTGAATATAATCCCCTGCGCAGTATCCTCCTCGATCGAGTGCTAAGGAATCTGGATTCTGGGATTCGCACAAAAGGAGGTAGAATTAAGGCCACTGGGAGTGATCACGGCTCGCCTGTGGCATGGCCTGTCTTGGACCTTTCTTACTTAGTGCCAAAATGTAAACATGCGGTGACAGGTAACCCCACCGCTAACCTTGCCACCTGCAGCCACTTGGGCGTGTGAAAAACCAACATGGAGCCTCGGATTAGCATATCCCCTTCCAAACTAGTACTGACCTTTGGGTTTGTTTTTGAACAAGGAGTGTTTGATGATTTCTCGTTCTTGGTCTCCTGAAGTCTGAAAGTCCACACTGCTGGGTGAACGGTTGTCATTATATGACCTCTGCCTGGTGAGCAGAGCTGGGTGGGTGAGTGGAGGCACTTGTCTAGCATGTACCAGAGTCCATGCCTGGCATCACAGACAATGCTATAACAACTTCCCCCACTGCTGTCACTGCTGCACAGCTGAAGAGGTGATACGAAGTGGCTTGGACTGAAATGTGGCCCAGAAGACTATCAAATAGATGCTCAATAATTATTTGAGGAATAAAATCTAGGAGAGCCATTCCTGTAAGCAATGACGGTGTTGCCACCAGTTGTGTGGTACAGCCCAGTGAGCCCCAGAAAGCTGAAGAACTGAATTCTTCTTTTCCAGTGGAAGCTGGTTCAGGGCATACCTATAACTATTGTATTAGTCAGGGTTCTCTAGAGTCACAGAACTTATGGAACATCTGTCTCTGTATAGTAAGGGCATTTATTGTAATGACTTACAGTCTATAGTCCCACTAACCCAACAATGGGCAGCTGTGGATGGGAAGTCCAAGAGTTTGTAGTTGCTCAGTCCCACGAGGCTAGTTGTTTCAGTTGGTCTTCTGCAGAAGTAGGTTCCAACAGATGTGCTGGCAAGTAAGTGCAAGCAGTCGAAGAAGAGTGAATCTTCCTTCTTCCAATGTCCCTATGTAGGCCTCCAGCAGAAGGTGTGGCCCATATTAAAAGTGTGTACCACCCCATTTGGATCTGGGACTTACTTTTCCCAGGCTGTCCTTGAACTCAGAGATCTCCTTGCCTCAGTCTCCTGGGAATAAATGTGTGCACTACCTTGCCTGGGCTTAAACTTTCATGGCCACTATGCCTCAAGGTCTCCATGCCAAGATCCAGGTCAGAAACTTGTATCTGCCAGTCTCAAGACCTGGATCATAGGTGAGCCCTTCAATTCCGGATTGTAGTTCATCCCAGATAGAGTCAAGTTGACAACCAGGAATAGCCATTACAATCTACCCCTTGTCAACTTGACACAAGTCATATCTCATGTCCAAATGAAACAATAGCCATGTCGTAAGTATGCCTAACATGATATAACTATTCCTCGTGCAGTCACAAATACATTTGTAAATTTAGAATAGGTCAATGTCCCTTGGGAACATTCTTTTGCTATCTCAACTTAAATACTGATTGATGGTAAAGAAATTGGGAGAAAACACCAAAAGCTATACAAACGTGTTCTTAACAAAATAAAATAGAAGCATTCATACTACTTTATAATCCTCATTTCTGCAACTGGTCATAAGGCCTTAGATGGTATTTATAATTACCTTCCTTTCCTACCCATTCTGTATTTCCTCCACCCTCTGCAAGCACCTCAGCAAGTTTTGGCTCTTTTCCTGGAGGAGTGACCCATACCTTCGGTCCTGATGGGTCAGCTCCCTTTGTCATCCTGCTTGGATTAGGCTGTTGTAGTTTCCCACTGACTTTAATCACAGGATATGTTAGTAATAAGAGACATCCTAAGGGATCTCTTGCACTCCAGACACAATCCTTCTTACCTCCATTGTGGAGAGGCAATCCAATTTCCCCATGGTAATCTGGATCTATCACCCTCCAAACACTGTTATTCTTTTTTTAGCCTGCTGGCTTAAGGGCATTAGAAGCCCAAAATGACCATAAGGGGGCTGGGTGTGTGTGTCTGAGCTTCCAGCTCAATGGAATGTTTGTTGTGGCTCCTGGCAGGAGCACTTTCCCCGCTCTGGAACCAAAACTTCTAGGCTAGCAGAACCTAGAGTTGTGGGGACAGAAGCAAAAATTTTCTTAGAGAGCCACTAGGAGTGATAGTGAGTGGAACTATTCCCCTTTCTACCCCTTGAATCCTGGACCCATGCATGGATCCTGGCTATGGGAGAAACTGTACCATATGTCGGATACTGATTCAAAGCATATACTGCCTTCTGAAGATCTCTGCCCCAGCCCTCCGTCCTGCTGCCACCTACGTGGCACTGTGTGTCTTCAAAAGGCCATTCCACCTTTCTATCAGACCAGCTGCTTCAGGAGGGTGGGGAACATGGTAAGACCAGTGGATTCCATGATCTTGGGCCCACTGTCATACTTCTCTGGCTGTGAAATGAGTTCCTTGGTCAGAAACAATACTGTGTGGAATATTGTGACGATGGATAAGGCATTCTGTAAGTCTGTGGATGGCGGTTTTGGCTGAGACATTATGTGCAGGAAAGGCAAATCCATAACCAGAATAAGAATCTACTCCAGTAAGAACAAAACATTGTCCTTTCCACGAAGGAAATTGTCCAATGTAGCCAACCTGCCACCAGGTTGCTGGCTGGTCACCTTGAGGAATGGTGTTATATCTGGGGCTCAGTGTTGACCTCTGCTGTTGGCAGATCTGGCATTCAGCAGCAGCTGTAGCCAGGTCAGCCTTGGTGAGTGGACGTCCATGTTGTTGAGCCCAAGCATAACCTCCATCTTATCCCCCATGGCCACTGTGTGCATGTGTTCATTGAGCAATGACAGGGATGGCTGTGGAAAGAGGCTGACGGTCCACAGAATGGGTCCTCTTATCCACTTGATCACAGAACTCCTCCTCAGCTGAAGTCACCTTTTGGTGAGCATTTACATGGGACATAAATACAGTCACATCCTTTGCCCATATCTATTCACATACTTCTTCCCCAGATGCCTTTCTCACTATTTTCCAATCATGATCTTTCCAAGTCTCTGACTATAAAACCAATCTATTGGCTACAGCCCATGAGTCAGTGAAGAGTTAATTATACACCTGGCCATTTCTTCATCCAAACAAACTGTAATACCATGTGTACTGCCCGAAGTTCTGCCCACTGTGAAGGTTTTCCTTCACCGGTATCTTTCAGGGTTGTCCCGGCAAGGGGTTGTAATGCTGCCGCTGTCCACTTCTGGGTGGTGCCCACATAACGTGCAGAGCCATCAGTAAACCAGGTCCTAGTCTTCTCTTCTTCAGTCAACCGATCATAGGGAACACCCCATGAGGCTATAGGCACATGCTTGGCAGAAGATAGCATTGTAACAGGAATAGAAACCATAGGCATTTGAGCAACTTCTTCATGTAATTTGCTTGTGCCTTCTAGACCTGCTCACGCCCAGTCACATATACACCACTTCCATTTGATAATAGACTGCTGCTGTCCATGTCCTACTTTATGTTGGAGGGTCTGATAACACCCAGCTCATGATGGGCAGTTCAGGTTACACAGTAACTTGGTATCCTATTGTCAAACATTCAGTTTCCACTAAGGCCCAATAGCTGGCCAAGAGCTGTTTTTCAAAGGAAGAATAGTGTCTGCAGATGATGGTAGACTTTTGCTCCAAAGTTCGAAAGGTCTCCTACAGGGGCCTCCAGAGGCTCCAAACAGAATCTCTATCTGCCACCAACACCTCAAGTACCATCGGGTCGGCTGGATCATGTGGTCCAAGTGGTAGGGCAGCCTGCACAGCACCCTGGACATGTAGAGTCTTCTCCTGTTCCAGGCTTCACACACAGCTAGCAGCTTTCTGAGTCACTTGGTAAATGGGCCTGAGTAACACACCCAAGTGAGGACTGTGCTGTCTCCAGAATCCAAAGAGACCCACTAGGCATTGTGCTTCTTTCTTGGTGGTGGGAGGGGCCAGGTGCAATAACTTGTCTTCACCTCAGAATTTCACTGAGGTAGATGGTCCTTGAAATTTGGTTGGATCTATTTCCCATCCTCTGGTACACATATGTGTTACCAAGGTGTCCCAAGTGGTTGCTACTTCCTGGTCACTTTGTCCAATCAGCATAATGTCCTCAATATAGTGCACCAATGTGATATTTTGTGGAAGAGACAAAGGATCAAGACCCCTTCTAAGTTACGACACAGGGCAAGAGAGTTAATATATCCTTGAGGCAAAACTGTAAAGGTATACTGCTGGCCATGCCAACTGAGAGAGAATTGCTTCTGGTGGTCCTTATGGACAGGTCCTGAGAAGAAGGCATTTGCTAGGCCAATAGCTGCATACCAGGTACCAGGAGATGTGTTAATTTGCTCGAGTAATGAAACTACATCTGGTACAGCAGCTGCAATCGGGGTCCCTACCTGGTTTAGCTTTCAATAGTCAGCTGCCATTCTCCATGATCCATCTGTCTTCTGCACTGGCCAGATAGGAGAGTTAAAGGGAGATGTGGTGGGAGCCACCATCCCTGCATCTTTCAAGTCCTTGACAGTGGCAGTAATTTCCGCAATTCCTCCAGGAATACGATACTGGTTTTGATTCACTATTTTCTTTGTCAAGGGCCACTCTAAAGGCTTCCATTTAGCCTTTCCAGCCATAATAGCCCTCACTCCACAGGTCAGGGAACCAATGTGAGAATTCTTCCAACTTCTAAGTATATCTATCCCAATTATGTACTCTGGAACTCGGGAAATGACCACAGGATGTGTTGAGGAACCTACTGGACCCACTGTGAGCTGGACATCAGCCAAAACTCCATTAATCACCTGTCCTCCATAAGCCCTTACTTTAACTGTAAGGACACAATTACAATGTGTCTTATTAGCACATCTCCTGGTACCCCCTATGCAGATATTGATCTAGCAAATGCCTTCTCCTGGAATCTCCTAGAATTTCCTGGGATCAGCATCAATTCAGAACAAGTATTCAATAGACCCCCAAAAGTCTATTCCCTTTCCCCCAGTACACAGTTACCCCTGTAAAAGGCCATAGGTCTCTCTGGGGATGAACTGGAGAAAGGCTAACAGTAAAACTTTTAGATGTCATATCAAGATCCTTCCTCGGGGGAACCTGATCACTCCTTCATTGGAGGGGTTTTGAGTCTGCAAACTGGCTCAAGTCTGGAAATTGATTCACTGGCGGAGATTGCCTTTTGCCATGATCCAATGTGGCCTTTCTTTCATTTGTTTGAGAATTTTTCTGCTTATACAGATCAAACAGATACGGAGTTGGCTTCTTATCTATTTCATGCCTGGAAACAACACGAATGATTAGCCAGTACCAAAGGTCCAAACGAGTCGTGCCATTATAAATTTCACCTCTCCTGTGCTGGCCATTACAGGCTATGTCACTATAAACATTGTTTTGTCTACGCTGCCCATTATAGTAACTACGATCACCTTGTCTCTGGCAATTCAGTGCTGCCACCTGGCCCTTGGTACCTCGGGGCCCAATTAAACCCATTGCATTTAATTCATCCAATTGAGCAGCAGTGTCTCCAACTCTAAGGTCTGGCACAAGGAAAAGGGCAAGAACAAAACTCTTCAAATGTGCTGGTGTCCCTCTCACCAGTTTGCGTCTTACAGGATTTGTGAAGGGCATATCTTCTGGGCCTTCCCCATTGTGGAGGATTAGGTTTTACATGATGTATCCACTCTAGCATTGCAAGTTCCCTGAGCCTTAAAATCCCTTCCTCAACACTAAGCCAAGGGATATCAGCCATCTCCAACTCCCTCTCTGTAGGCCATCTTTTGAGGAATGCTTCAGCCAACCATTCGAGCAAACTTCTGACAACTTTTTTTTTTTTTGGTTCTTTTTTTCGGAGCTGGGGACCGAACCCAGGGCCTTGCCCTTCCTAGGCAAGCGCTCTACCACTGAGCTAATCCCCAACCCCCTGACACCTTTTTTTAACTGTACGAGCTTCCATATTAAGCCTAGGATCTCCAATCACAGGGCTCATGTCAATAAACCCAGCCTGATCTAGTTTTATGTTCCTTCCACCATTATCCCACGCCCTTAAAAATCCATTCCCACACACATTCCCCAGACTTCTGCTTGAATGAATTAACAAACCCATTAAGCTCCTTAGTAGCGTAGCGCATCTCCTCATGGACAACACTTTCTACCTCACCTCTTGAGGCCTGCTTATGAGGCCTTGAGTCTGGTTATGGGTCTAGAAGAAACTATTGGTGGGTCTTGAGGAACATCATATTGTCTTGTCCGGCATTTTCTTTAGAGAAAGTCACCGCTGGTTTATCAGACTCTGAGGGATTAATTTCCTCATGTGAAAGAGGCATCATTTCAAGGGGTGGGGCTGAGGGCACTACTTCCTCAGGTGGGATAAACCCTTGAGAATCTGAAGATTGAAAACTCTCAGCTTCAACAGGATCTTCCCACACATCCCCACCCCAAGTTACAGGATCCCATTCTCTGCCAATTAATGCCCTTAATTCAGTGGCTGACACCCCCTGAGGCTGAGACTTGAATTTTCGCTGTAATTCAGCCAACCTTACAATGAGGGCTTCAGTTTGATTTTCTGCAACTCCGAGCTCTATGGCTGCTGGAGGGAAGATTCTCTTCAAGGGCATGCGTAGAAACCTTTAGATTGTTTACTTGCGTCTCCAGCCATTCGATTTTTTTCGTACAGCTCATTCTTTTCCTTCATCAATTTTTCCAGAGACACTAAGAGCAACGAGCCATCAAAATCATTTTCTTTTTTCCTCCCAAATTGCACAAAATTCTGTATACCAGAATTCATTGCCAGTTACAGTTGAAGGATCAAGATAATCAAAGGCATTAGCTTCTTTAAGTTTGAAATGTAGTTTGCACAACGGCCTTCAACATTCTCTGAGCTCCCAAGAGAGTATCTGGAGAGGTTTCGGTTGTTGAAAGTGCTGGTGAATAAGAAGGTACTGGCAAATTATTAAGCCAATTCCAGATTCTTAAAACATTCATCCTTATCCGTCTGCTCCTCTAGAACCACTCCTGGTACCAACTTCAGTCTTGGTTAGGGTTTTACTGCTGTGAACAGACACCATGACCAAGGCAACTCTTATAAGGACAACATTTAATTGGGGCTGGCTTACAGGTTCAGAGATTCAGCCCATTATTATCAAGGTGGGAGCGTGGCAGCATCCAGGCAGTACATCTTCATCTGCAGGCCTCTAAGAGAAGACTCACTTCCAGGGAGCTAGAACTAGGGTCTTAAAGCCCACTCCCACAGTGACACACCCACTCCTACAAGGCCCTGCCCACTGCTACAAGGCCACACCTCCTAATAGTGCTACTCCCTAGCCCAAGCATATGCAAACCATCACACCCATGCACCCTTGTCTGTTAAGGAAAAGCGGCTTAACACTCACCTTCATAAACTGCCTCGATATCTAACTATCTGTCTGTCTATCTATCTCCCCTCTCTCTCCATCCCTCTCTCTACTTCTAGATCTACCATCTATCTACCTATTAGCTATCTAGTCTATCATATCTACCTAACCACTTATTTGCCATTTATTCGCCATTTATTATCTGACTATTTGTTCTTCTATCTATCCATACAGCTATTTATCTATATAATTTCCTACCTCCTATACTCATCTGTCTAATTTTGTCTATATCTCTGATATTCATTCTCTCTCTCTCTCTCTCTCTCTCTCTCTCTCTCTCTCTCTCTCTGTGTGTGTGTGTGTGTGTGTGTGTGTGTGTGCGCCCCTCTCCTAATGCATGTCTCCCGCTCTGCTCCCCTCCTCTATCCTCCACAGAAAACCACATTTATCTCAGAGTTTCCCAGTCTTCAGTGAGAGAGAAATCAATAGAGGCCTCCATGTGAGGCTCAGCTGGCTTTCTTGAAGACCCCTAACTTCCCTCCAGGTCATTTTGGCTCTCAGGCCTTTGCTGCAGCTGTTTTGTAAGAGCACAGAGAAGAGGCAGCTTGCTCTGCTGCTGTCACTATGGTGCCAGGTGAAGGAGAAGATGGAAAGGCGCTATAAAGAGCATCGGAGGGTTGTGAAGATGTACAAAGCCATCCCTACTCAGAGCAGAGCTCCCCAGGGGAAGAAGGGCAGGGCTAGAGTCCAGTGAGATGAGAGGAGACAACACTGGCCCAGTGGTTTGATCTTCTTAAAGCTTTTAGCCGACACATCAGACCAGAGGATAGCTGGGCTGTGTTGGTATAAAATGAGATAAGTGTGGGGTCTGGGAGGAGTTGGGGGAAGTGGGGGCTGGACATGATCTAAGTAAAATGTGTTCATCTATGAAATTATCAAGGACTGTATTCTAAAATGAGATGGAATTGAGTTCGTGGGTTTAAAAGAAACTCTAACTACAAACCTAGTTTAGTTTACTTGCAAGGAAGTGAACTTGATCACTGACAGCAGCGTTCAACAGCGAGTTTACAATTTTACTGGGTTTTCCCATTTAAAAAACAAAACCCCTTAAGTAGCCAAGTATGGGTTAACTCATTGCCCTGCTTTGCATAATGACAGTGAGGGAAGGCACTTGACAGGCACAGCTCCCCCTTTAACTTAGTGGACAGACAGCACTAGGAAGCAGTGACTGCTGCTCTGTGTGTGTGTGTGTGTGTGTGGTGAGTATTGTGCATTTGTATGAGGGAGAGCACATGTGCATGTGTCAATGCCATATGCCTTTTTCAATGGCTCTCTACCTTGATTTTTTTATAGACAGGATGACTCACTGAACCTGGAGCTTGCTGATTGGCTGTGGGTGGCTAGGTGAGCTCCAGGGAACTGCTTGTCTGGCGACTCCCAAGCATTGGG
Source organism: Rattus norvegicus (assembly GCF_021556685.1). NCBI lineage: Eukaryota > Metazoa > Chordata > Mammalia > Rodentia > Muridae > Rattus > Rattus norvegicus. The sequence continues at coordinate 18,368,424 of NC_141550.1, read as the reverse complement.
TGTTGTGTTTTATAAAAAAAGATCTAGAAGAAGGGGTATGTTTGGAGGGGGCGCAGTATGGTGTGGGGGAATGCTCTGAGTAGGGATGGCTTTGTATATCATCTGCGGGCTCATGCTGAACCAGCCACATGACCATGACAGTATAGTGGAATAGTATAGAATAGAGTTTATTCGGGGCATGGGCAGGGGAGCTGAGAGAAAAGCAGAGAGAGAGACAGAGACAGACAGAGACAGAGAGACAGAGAGAGAGACAGAGAGACAGAGACAGACAGAGACAGAGAGACAGAGAGAGAGACAGAGAGACAGAGACAGCCAGAGAGAGAGTAGAGGAGTAGAGGCCTGCCATGAACACATGGAGAGAGAGGGGGAGGGGGCTGGGAAGAAGGGGGGAGCAGGAGAGAGAGGACAGAGCAAGAAAGCAAGAGAGAGAGAGGAGGGGCCAGCAGTCCCTTTTATAGTGAGTCAGGCACACTTGGCTGTTGCCAGGTAACTGTGGGGCGGAGCCTAGAAGAAATGCCAACATTGGTGTCTTAGATGCAAGCAGCCATATCCAGCTCAAGTTCTGGGGATCCTAACTCGAGTTCTCATGCTTGCATAATGATCTTGAAGACTGAAACGAGAAAACGAATTCATTTCCCAAGGTTTAATTGCCATCACAAAGGATTTACAAACACAGATTTAATCTATCTGTTCATGTTGCTGGGAATCTGCACGATGGCAGGCATTAGAGACGATTCCAGAACAGTTGTGATAGGTCTAGCTTTGAGAATCAGAATTCCAAGAGCTGGTGACTCCCCAGCCTCTCCGGGACAGCCCCCTCATCTGAAGAGGGAGGAATTAGTACTCCCTCCCTCCCTACATGACTCCCAAGAGGCTAGTCTACAGTCCAGAGCAGCAAAGCTGGGACCATATTCTCACCAGCTGGCCCAGCGTTCTTCCAGGCACATTCCAGCACACGAATTAAAAAAAAAAAAAAAAAAAAAGTCAAGTTTCTTAAAGAACTTTCTTCTTTCTTTTTCCCCCCAGTGCCTTAAGCAGCCAAACTCCCCTGGAGCGTCAAACAATATCCTGAAGGCCAGCATGGGAAAAATCACACCACTAATTCAAAAAGTCTCAGCGCTTTGTGCCCACGTACTGCCAAAATTAGAAGGGGAAAAAAAATCGCTTAAATATTACTTTTCTTTCATTGTGAGGGTATCAGTGTGTGAAATTGCCATGCGGAAACTGAAGGAGTTGCTGCCGGGTTTCTGAAAGGCAGGCTCGACTTCCTAGATGCCAGTTAGCAGAGACTGCAGCCTCCTCCTCCACACCCCCCACGGAGCTCTCTGGGTACTTAAAGTCTAAGCTGGGTTCAGCTCACACCGGAGTCACAAGGGTGGATGTCAATGAAAGTCTCATAATTCCATGGGACTCTGTCAGCAACCGCTTCCTACTAAATTGCCCTTCTCTGATTGGTGTCTCAAGATCGGTGCTCTCTCCCTGGGTTTACCCAGTCTGTATTGAATGCGCAAACATCAAGATTGTTGGCCTAACGCCAAGGAGGCCCCGAGGTTGGGCAAACAATTGTTCCCCTGTTTATGGGCTTGTTTGTTTCTGGTTGCTCTGTGCTTGTCGCACCAAGTCCCTTGAAGGGTCAAAGCAAACATGCCTGCATTCTGCCTTGGGGTCAACTCTATTTAAATCTTTGGCTGGTATTACTGTGAGGGCCGGCCCCGGGCTTTGTGTTGTCATTTTGTGTGAGGCGCATGAATGCCAAGTTTTTTCTTGGTGAAAATACTTCCCCTCTTCACAAAATGCTTTGCGGACTGCCTTGGGAGTAGACTCTGGTAGAGTGAGTTAAGAGACAGAGAGCGCAGCTCTGAGTGATGGAGGTTTCACAAGGGTGATTTCTCAGAACCACAGTTATCAGGTTGAAGTGATCATAAGAGGGATGCGAAGACCTGGAACTCGAGGCTTTAAAATGAGACCTTTGGGGGCTGGAGAGGTGGCTCAGTGGTCAGAGCAATGGCTCTTGAAGAGGAACCAGGTTCGATTCCCAGCACCCACATGGTGGCTCACAGCCATTCCATAACTCTAGTTTCAGGGGATCCAACGCCCTCTTCTGGCTCCCACAGGTACTAGATAAACAAAATGAGATCTTTGAAATTAAGGTAGCCCTTGAACTTGCTACCCCTGTCTGACAGTCTGCTACTTTCCTTTCTTGTTTCCAGAAACTGCAAAGCACACTCACCCCCAGTTCTGATGAAAACCAGAAAACAAAGCAAGGTTTTACTCAGCACTGTATAGCTTTCTTGTGGAGTGGGGCCACTCCAGCAAAGGGGAGGGCGGGCTGCTCATCTGAATGGAGCCACATTCAGTGTCTTACAGGCTGGAAGCTCGGCTGTTTAGTGAGTTTACCCACCTCCCTACTCCTAGCCCTGTGCCCAACACACACACACACACACACACACACACACACACACACACACACAAACACATGCACACACACCACATATACATGCACAAGCAAGCACACATACATGCACACATACACACGCACAAGCATTTACACACGCACATGCATGTGCACCCTTTTAAGTGTAAACATGAAGACAAAGTCAAGATCCAGAGTCAAGACCCAGGCAGACACTGATCATCACAGCACAGAAGAGGTTTGAGGCAGGAGAATGATGAGTTACACTGAAAGACCCTGTTTCAGAGAACCAAAATATAAACAACAGACAGATAGAAGTCAAGAGCCTTGACTATTTTCTGCAAAGTCTAAGTAGTAACTCTCCTGAGCTTCGCAGGCTGTATGTTCTCTACGGCAGCTACTTAGTTCTGCACTCGGTGACGCAAACGCACCATGACTGGTATGTAAGTGGGCCAGATGGACCAGATTCCGGTAAAATTTATTATAGACGCAAGGTTTTGAATTTTGCATTTTTAAATCGCTAAATAATGGTTCTCTTGGTCTCTCTCAACCCTTTAAAAACAGAATCTATCCTTAAGGCAGGCTGTGGGGCAAAATTGGCTTTAGGTCCTGGTTGCGTAACCCTACTGAACCAGTAATAGATTGATGAACTAGAAATAGAAACCATCAACTTCATTTATTAACCTCATCCTTAGCAAGTGCTCAAGGTGTTAGCTATCACTGTGACCATGAAGCAGTCTCAAGTGTGTGGGGACGAAAGTCAGGGTAGGATCTTTTGATGCTTTGAAAGAAGGCTTAAAGACACGGTGAGCCGGAGTTGACACCCACTTTTTGCAAATGCCTAGAGTTGGAACTAAAACTGGAAGGCTTTCAACGTTGAGCGCCATGTGCCTCTTACTCCATGTGCTCCCCTCTGACTAAACTAGGAGCGTCTTGTGTGGATGGAAGGTCTCACTGCAGGTTAACCGCCCTTCCCAGGCTGGTAAACTTCCTAGTAAGTGGGGTGTGATTGTACACACCTAATCCCAGCATTCCTTGGAACCTGAGAAGGACTGTCACGAGACTGAGGAAAGCATTGGCTATGTAGTGAAGGAAGGGCCAGCCAGAGAAGAAGGGATGAGAGAGAGAGAGAGAGGAGAGAGGGAGAGAAACACACGCAGAGAGAGAAAGACAGAAACAGGAAGGGGTGGACAGAAACACAGAAAGACAGAGACAGACACAGAGAGATAGAGACAGAGACAGAGAGAAACACACACAGAGAAAGAGACAGAAAAGGGGGACAGGGAAACAGAAACACAGAGAGAGACAGAGAGACAGGGGCAGAGAGAGATAGAGAGACAGAGAGAGACAGAGAGACAGCAAGAGACAGAGAGACAGACACAGACAGAGAGAAAGACATAGACAGAGACAGAGAGACAGACAGGGACAGAGGAACACACACACAGAAAGAGAGACAGAGGGATAGGGACAGAGAGAGAGGTGGGGGATGGGGGAAGAGGTGAGTGACGGGGGGAGAGAGAGAGGGAGGGGGAGACAGAGACAGAGAGACAGAGGAGGGAAGGAAGAGTAGAAAGAGAGAAACTGAGTTTTCTGTCTTTTACAAGCCAACTGAACAAAGACCCCTTCTCTCCACTAGGAAAATGGGACAAGAAGGTAGAGTGCATCACAGATCCTGCTTGTAATTTTGGTATAGATATCTCTAACCAGAGGCCATTGTGTCCCTTCCTTCAACAGACTTGGTGATCATTACCCCCACCGTTTTTTCCCTCACCCCTTCTCTTCCCTTCTTTCCTTTTCCTTTCTGTATTTTGAAGTAGTAAGGGATACGCCATTGCTACTCCTAGTCCCTGTTTGTTTTAACTGTTGTTTTTTAACGTAATTCATTGTAAGGTTATGAGATTTAATTCTGATATCGGCTACGTTTAGCAACTGGGACCCAACAGTGCTAGCTAAGTTAGGCTCTTTCGAGTCAGCAGGAGTTGGTCCTAGCACACTCCTAGGAAAAGAGTGCTTTCATAATTTTGGACCACGGTCTTAGGATACTGCAGAAAATGGCCATATAACTCATTTTGGTCACTATCCCATATATTCCCTGAAGACTTCTGTCTACAGATCACCTCAGAGAAAACACAGGCGTCTGCCACAGTTACCCTTCGGTTTTATCAACACCCATTGAGCTTTCCAAGGAATATTTTTTTAAGTGTTTCTTGGGTTAGATAATCCTAGGTGAGATTTTTCCAAACTAACTTAGTTCAGCCATGAGCCTGTGCTTCCAGAGGTAGACATCATTCATAAATCTTCCATGTTCAGTGTTTCCTAATTATAAGACTTGGGCTTGGGCTTGATACATCTTTCTCCATGTAAGTAAGACTTGCCAAGCAGCATTATTTGAGCAGCAAGAGAGCAACAGAGTGTCTGTAAAACAAACCTCAGGATGGTGATTCACATTTAGAATCCCAGTACTTGAGAGGCTGAGGCAGGGGGATTTCTGTGAGTCAGAGCCAGACGTGTGTTCTGTACTGAGAACCAGGCTACCATAGGAAGACCCTGTCTCAAAAAGAAGGCCAAGAATAAAAATTTTAAAGTAATTTCACACCATGTAATTGTGACACTTGTGAGGCAAAGGCAAGAAGATCTGGAGTTCAAGGTCATCCTGAGCTATTAGTAAGCAGAGGCCAGCCTGGACTGCGGTAAACAACTGTATTTTATAGAGCAGCTCTATAATCTAGCTACTTACAGCAGAGCTGGCCTCTGGATTCGTTGGGAAGATCATGGGAGCTTTGAATTTCCAAGAAGCCTGTGTTGCATTTTCCAGTTGTCTGGAGACGTGGAGGGACAGAACTGGCCCCCTGGGTCCTGGTCACAGCTCCTTCCTAACTAGCTCCCTGGAGATCTTGGGAAAGTCACGTGGCTTCCCTGAGCCTGAATTTACCGCCTTGAAAACAAAGGGTTGAGACAAGTCAAGCATCTTTTGGACTCCACTTTCTTAGTCCTCAAAAAGGAAAACGGAGTTGAAAATAAGATTTAAGAGTTCTGAAACATGTGCTGCTCATGGGAGCAGCCCATGGCCCCCTGCCCTGCCTCTCTTGACCCCGGCTGGGGGGAGGGGGAGCGGGGCGGGGGGGGGGGGGGAGGGACGACCCCTGTTGGTTTCATTCTCCGCAGAATTTACATATTACCACCCCCACCCCCACCCCTGCTGCCCAACCACTCCTGAAGTGGACTTTGCAAGTCAAACGTGATTTTAAGACCCACTAGCAACCTCAGAGCTATTTGTGGTCCTGGGTGATTTTCATCATGCAGTGGGGTTTATTTCTTGTGTGACCCTCCTTTCTGAGGTCCCACATCCTGTGGCATTTCATTGTCCTCTGCTGTCGTGACCTGCCACGACAGCAGCTTGTTGATGTGATGCCTGGACCAGGTAAGTGGTATGGGGGCGTGCCCCGCGGTCCTGGCCAAGGAAAAGAAATGAGGTCCAGCAGGCTGCTTAGACTAAGCGCTTCCCTCTCCAACCCCCTAGTAGAGATTTGGATAGCTTCTCGGATCTTCTAGTTTTCCCTTGCAAAAGTCACATCCTCATCCTTGCTCACTCAGGTCCCAGGTCTGTGTGTCTGTGACGCCCGTTTATTATGGCAACAGTTTCCAGCAACTTCCCAGATGCTGAACCTGGAGGTATGGGAGGAGGGAGTGCTGGGCCCTGACCGAGGAACAAGGACTCCAGGACCAGATAGGAGCTCCCCCGGCACAGCCTAGAGAGGAGGAGCGAGCAATGGGCTGTGGACCTTCCCAGCAAACAGAGGACCAGAGCCAGAGCCGCATGCCCTCTCCCAGGAAGGGCTGGGAAGAGGGATCCAAGGTAACAGACAATCACAGACCTTGTGGGAGCACACGCCTGCACTACATAGTGAATACTGGAGCTGCATGCAAGAGACACTGTCAGTGAATACTGGAGCTGCATGCAAGAGACACTGTCGGAGAGAGAGCGGAAGGGAGGACACAGAAAGAAAAGAGAGGAGAGGGAGGGAGGGGAGGATAGGGGAGGGGAAAGACCGAGATTTCCCACACTTCCATACTTAGGAAGCTCTGAAGTGATCTGGAGCAAGTGGGCAGTAGATATGTGACTGAAGGTGTAAATCAAGAGACAGCGAGTTTATTCCGCCACTGATGGCTGGTGTCTCTAAAGCCAGAACTGTACCTGTCTCTGTGTATCTGTGGCTGCAGACATGCGCATGCGCATGTGGAGATCACAGCCCAAAGCCCGGGCAGATGCAGGTGGAAGGGTCCTGGCTTCTGCCACCGGTCCGATGTCATGAGAAGGTGGGAGATCCTGAACATTGCCAGCTAATGTTGGTCCTGGAGCTGCTGCCCTCTGTGTTTCTTTATAGCACACAGAGCTGTCAACCATCCAGCCACGTTGTCTGGGTAGTTAAACTCTTTGGGGGACAAAGTTAGTGGGAACCTAGTTTTTAAGATGCTCCTTCCCATCTACTATGCCTTTAGCTTGTATCATTTACCTGGAGATCTTGGAGGAAGTTCCCACGGGGCAGTGGGAGCCACAGGCTGGGTTTTTTTTATCATCCTTCCCTGACCAATAACAGTTTGGCCCCACCCGACAGACTTAATAAGTTAGGCTTGGCCATTTATACTCCATCGATCTATTTTAAAAGTAGTGAAAAGGGTTGGGGATTTAGCTCAGCGGTAGAGCGCTTGCCTAGCGAGCGCAAGGCCCTGGGTTCGGTCCCCAGCTCCGAAAAAAAAAAAGAAAAAAGGAAAAAAAAAAGTAGTGAAAAGCAGGGACATTTTAAATTTTTTTTCAATGTGGCCACACTGGAAGATGAACAAAAACAGAGGTTCAGAGACTCCTGAAGTCTGTCTTTGGGGTCCTGATGTAAAGTGTAAGTCTGAACGGAGGAAGAGATGGCTTAGTAGGTAAGGGTATTTATGCCTAGTCTGAAGTCCTAAGTTAAATGTCCTGGTGCCACGTGGTAGAAGGAAAGACCTGACTTCTGAAAGCTGTTCTCTGAGCTCCACCCCTGTGTGCACACACATACAGATGTAATTAACATTTTTTAGGGCAAGAAGCACTGATAATTAATCAGGTCTGATGCCCGTATGGTCTTGCCCATCACTGACTCCACTGTGGTCGAAGCTCCAGACCCTCTATCAAAAGTGGTCTTTCAGACCTGTGCAAAAGAACCAAAGCCTGCCTCTGGTACAAACTCGGCTGTTCTCTCTCCTAGCCTGAGACTCAGGCAGAAATTCCAACTTCTTGGGCACTGTTGTCTCACTAGTCTAATAGCTAGAGGGAAGGGCACAAGAGTCTCTCTAGAATTCTTTTGCTTCTGCCGGGATAGTTTCACCAATAGAATGGGTATCTTATCTCATTGGTATCAAGACTTCAACTCATTGGGGTGACCCAAGGAGAGGTCCACTGCACACTTCACCATCAAAATTACACTTTTGAAGGGTGAAGGAGAGTCTATGACCCTCTTTCTCAGGCTGGGGGAAGCAGCTCACAGCCACTCAGGGCTGCCTTTTCCACAAGGCATTCTTCAGGCTGCTGTGTGAAAGGCATACACTGTCTTCTCATTATACATGAGGTGGCCATGCTTTGGGGCCAATAATAGCACCCCTCACATGTGTGGCACATCTGAGCTCCCAGAGTGGATGTAAAAAAGCAAACCCAAAGTATGGGGCTTGTGGCTCAGTGGGTAGAGTATTGGCTTAGCATGCACAAAGCCCTGGGTTTCATCCCACCGATGTGTAACTCAGGGCATGCCTGTGACCCCAGCACTCAGGAAGCAGGAGAATCATGAATTCAAGGTCATCATCTACTTAGTGAGTTCAAGGCAAGCCTGAGACATGTGAGACCCTATCTGTAGATAGATAGATAGATAGATAGATAGATAGATAGATAGATAGATAGATGATAGATGGATGGATGGATGGATGGGTGGATGGATGGATGGGCAGGTGGGCAGGTGGGTGGGTGGATGGATGGATAGATAGATAGATAGATAGATAGATAGATAGATAGATAGATGATAGATAGATAGATGGATGGACGGACGGACGGACAGACAGACAGCTGTGCTGTGCTATTGAGTTGAGTCTCCAGGCTCAGTCCCTCATCCTATGAGAGAAGCCTGTGTCCAGATGCCACCCATGCAAATGCTGTGCTGTGCTCTCTGTTCCTAACAGTGATTGAGTTTAATTAAGGTATCAATACATTTGGGGGGGGGCAGGATTTTGTGTAGCCAAGGATGACTTTGGGCTCAGAGTCTTTTGCTTTTCTTGACACTGCTCCACCAGCCCTCTGCACCCCGTCCTCTCAAGAAAGACCTCTCCATCATGTACTAATCCTCCATCCTCGATTGCTAATGTCGTGTTCTCTGTACTTCCCTTCCTTTCTCACAGACTCTTGCTCTTACAGGCCAAATGACCTATAGTGCTTGCTTCTGGGCCTGTCCACACCTCCCTGCTTTCCCCATGCTGTTCCATGGCCCTATGGAAGGTCCTTCCTAGACCTGCTCCTCAGCAGGACTGAAGAGCTTCAGTGCAGAGCTCCAACCCCAGTTGGTGGCCTAGAATCACTCTCTGCTTTGAAGGCCCTTCTCTTCCACAGGCTCATGAGCTCCAAGGCACTGCTCTGGGCACCTCAGTTATTGTTGCTTTGATCCTACATTTCCCCTCTCTTTTCCCCAAAATACATTTACGAAACTTAGATGACGACGCTAAGACTCCTTATCTTTTTAATTAATTTCTCAGGTAGGATTATACATAGGAAACCTTTCACTATTCATATGTCTTTTATAGCTGCTTTCATTTGCTCAACCATATAGTCATCACCAAATATGGTTTTATTATATAGACCAGGTTTCAGGGCCACAAGTCAAGTCCTTCCAAGTGTCAAATACATTAATCAGAAGAATAAGCGTAGTTGTCAAGCCACCATAGAGCCTGCAAGGGGTCCTGGATGTCTGTCCAGTTTTGTTTCTGTTGTTGTGACAAATAATACAACCAAAAGTAACGTTGGAGGGGGGTTTATTTGGCTTACACTTCCAGATACAGAGACTTAAGGGGGAACTTAAAACAGAAACCATGGATAAGTGCTGCTTGCTGGCTCATTCACAGGCTTGTGCTTACTTAGCCTTTTCTGCCTAAGGAATGGTGCTGCCTACAGTAGACCGGGACCTCTTACATCTATTGACAGTCAAGACAGTGTCCCACAGACATGCTTATAAACCAATCCTTTAACCTCCACAGTGTCCATTTTCTTATCTATAAAATAACACAAATGGTAATATCTATCTTTGTTCAGTTTTTATGAGAATTGAGTGAATTTAATTCACATAAGGTGCCCATACCCACATTTAATATAGAATAGCGGCAGAAGATAAGTTTGGGTAATATTTATATTGTCCTGACATAAAATCCTTACCAATCTTAGCTTAGTCATCCATGTTTATCCTTGAGCTGATCCTGACACCTTCTCCAGCTTTCTCCTTCCAGCACCCATGTTTTAAGCAAAGATTTTATGATATTCAGTGGGTACTTTCTTTTCTACCCCAAGGAATCATTGTACCCACCATTCTCCCCTGTTGTGTTTCCCCTTCTTCCTGTATAGGTCACACATCCCATCTTTTAGAGAATTCCTAGTCACTCCTCCCTTTGATGCTTCTGGACACCTGCTCCTGACAACCATGCTGGCCAGGTTGATCTACCTTCTCCTGTTGAACTGAGGAGAGGGCTTACATTGTTTATTTATTGTATCCTCCCACTGTGAGCTGTCCCTACAGACAGAAACAGTCTTTGTCATTTTATCAGTAGCACACTGATTCAGACAAACCAGCCACAAACGAACACCTTTGTGATTCCATGCTGTTCCCTCCCCCAGTCCCCAGATTGCTTACCTCACTCCTCTCTTCCAGCAGCATGAGACGAATGATGATGGCTAGGAGGAAACTCAACATTAAGATCATGGGAAAGTCGACTCATTTGATTCCCGAATACATCTTCTATTTCCATGTCCTTGACTTTGCAAAACCGAACTGGGAAGGGTACGGTTATTATTAACTAAACACTCAGTGACCATTACTATAGCAATGCCTCTATGACTTCCCCTCGAGTTTAGGCGTTCAGAGATGTCAACAAAGTAAATAAAACACTGAGGGGAACGTGTTTGCTTATATGACACATTAACATCTCTTAGCGCTTTTTACTTTAAAATGTATTCTAAGTCAAAACCCTTGGGAGTTGTCTATCGTCCTGTTCACTTTTATCTTAGTCTAAATAGGTGTGAAGGCATTGCAAAAAAAACAATGCATCATGGTAGGAAAAGCATGGGCAGCATGGGTAGGAGAAATACTCTTTTTCTATATGAGTAACTCAACATTCCTGGTCTGAGATTAGGGCGGGGGGGGGGGTGAGAGGGGGGAGGGGGGGAGGGGGGAGGGAGAGAGAGAGAAAGAGCACTTAGAACTTAACGAGTGATCATGGAGGACCCTTCATAGTTTTTCTCTAACATCTGATAAAAGCCTTGCTTTTTGACTGCAAAAAGAACTAAGTTATTTCTTAAAACAGTGTGTGTGTGTGTGTGTGTGTGCGCGCGCGCGCGCGCGTGCACGCATGCCCATGCGAGTGTGCAAGCATGTCTGTGTGGGAACACATGTATGCCAGAGGAAAGGGAAAACGGTGTGTGCACCCATGCATTTCTGGAAGCCAGAGGTCGATGGTGGGTACCTTTCTCTGTTGCTCACTACAAATATTTGTATTGCATTTTATATATTGTGTGTAACAGCAGTGGAGGTCACTGAACAATCTGTGGAAGTCAGTTCTTTCCTTCCGTCATGTGGGTCCCAGGGATCGTACTCGGGTCCATGGGCTTGGCAGCAATTGCTTTTCCCGCTGAGCCATCTCATTGACCTGTGCCCTATCTTTTAAGAGAGCGCCGTGGCACTCATTCACTGACTAGACTGGCTAAGCAACAAGCCCCTAGAATCTCCCTGTCTCTGTCTTCCAGCACTGGGAATATAGGTGCACACCACACTCAGATTTGTATGTGGAGATTCAGACTCATAGCCTCATGTTTGCACACCAAGAGTTTCACCTGCTGGGCCATTTCCTGGCCCTCTTAAATCTTGTTAACCAGTCATTCCTGAGTGGTTCTTGAGGGCTTGCTATTTGTAATTAAATTACTAGAAGTAAATTAGCAAAAATTCTACTTCTGAAGAACAAAATCTTCCCATAGGTCCACCGGCAAATGTATTTATACACACTTCTGCTTGTGAAGTGATTGAAGATTTCAGCTCAGGGAGTATCAACGGGTAATTCCTGCCAAGCTGTTTGGAAAATATGTTTCCCAGAAGAAGCTACAAAAGTACATACAGTACTACACACACACACACACACACACACACACACACACACACACACACACAAACACACACACACACACAAACACACACACAAACACACACACACACCATAAAAAGCAAACAACAGACACCTATCCATAATGAAACAGGTATCTTTTTTTAACTGGTGTCTTTTTTTTTTTTTCAGAATGCTGGTGACTCTCTCTCTCTCTCTCTCTCTCTCTCTCTCTCTCACACACACACACACACACACACACACACACACACAGCTGTTGGCTTGGGACAAGCTGTTTTTAATGCTTAGCTTTTAACACTAAACTTGATAAAAAGTGTTATCTCCAAAGCACTGAAATATACAAAATATAGAAACACACTGACCATATATTTTGACAACTTTGTCTTGGCAAAAGCCTTCCACCCTCCTTCTGTGACGAAGCCCAGCACTCTTTCTTATGTAACACAGATATGTCAATACGTACTAGTGTGAAAATATAAACCTTGCATGCATAGGGCAGATCTGCTGGCCACATCCCCAACGAGATTCAATTATTTGTCAGTAAGGCTAGCGTCTTTGACTTACAGCTACCTCAATCTAGATCATGAAATGGGGCCAACGTTCTTAAAACATGTTACAAATTGACATGACATTTGAAAGATGTTCTTAGTTTTTCAAAGAGAAAAACCTTTCATCTCTTTCTAGAAACTGAAGGCTGGGATATGTTAGGAGATGCTGAAAGATCGTGTTCTGTCTGTTACACATTAAGTTTTATCTCCTGCCAGGACTCTAAAGCGCCTGTCTGTAAACACAAATGGGTAGAGATTTTTCCTGGGGTTCCCATCCCAAACCAAGCATCTCTGGTGATGGAGAAGCCATTGTAAGGTCATTTGAAGTTACAGTATTGGAATCTATTCCAAGCACAATGTAGGGAAGAAAGCCAGCTCTTTCTGGTTTATTAACACTCAAATTTGTGTTCAGTTCCTAATTGGTGTTTTGTCATTAGTTTAGTGTGACTATCATTAAGCCCCTTGTATTTTTTCAATATCTCTACTATAATGACAAAAATCATTCCTTACATGTCCCATGGCACATTGGTGGTTTTAAAAATAAAAAAACCTGAGTCTGAAAAATGCAATGAACTCATGAAAATATCCCTCTTACTATTACTGGCTTTAACCATCTGAAATCTAGGGGAAGAACCCACAATAAGGCTTTTACATCTTTAAGCTCAACAGGAACTATGACCTCCCCCACAAGAGGAAAGCATCAGGGAGTATCTTGGTTAACTTTATCAGGTGGACACACCCTAAAACCATCTGAAGGCTCTACACCATCCCTTAATTGAGGGATTACCCAGATCAGATTGGTCTCTGGGCCTGTCTGTGGAGGAATTGTCTTGATTGCTAATTGATGTAGATGGAGGAGATCACACCCCACTGTGGGTGGCACCATCCCTAGGCAAGTGATCCTAGACCATATTGGAAAGCTAGTTAAGCATGTGCCTTCAAGCAAGCCAGAAAGTGATTCATGGGCAACATTACTCCATAGTTTCTGTTTAAGTTCCTGTCTTGAGTTCCTGCCCTGACTTCCTCCAGTGATGGACTATGGCCTGGAAGTAGAAACAGGTTCCTTTCTTCACCTAAGTCACTTTTGGTTAGGGTGGTTTTGTTTCAACAGGAAAGAGACTAGAGCAGTCTCATTTTCCTTTTCTAGCCATATCAAATACACATGTGTGTGCATGTTATATGTTGTGTGTGGTGTAAGTATGTTGCATGTATGGGCTCTTGTGCTGGTTACTTTTAGTCAACTTGATGCAAGCTATAGTCAACTGAAAAGAGGGAAACTCCATGAGACTGGGCTATAGGCAAGCCTGTGGAGCATTTTCTTAATTAGTGATTGATGGAGGATATTGTAGGTCAGGCCATCCCTGGGCTGGTAGCCCTGGGTTCTATAAGAAAGCAGGCTAAGCAAGCCATGGGGAGCAAGCCAGCAAGCAGCACCCCTCCATGGTCACTGCATCAGCTCCTGACTCCAGGATCCTGCCTTTTTTTAGTTCCCGTCCTGACTTACTTTGATGATGAACAGTGATGTGGGAGTATAAGTCAAATCAACCCTTCCTTCCTGGAGTTGCTTTGATCATGGTGTTTCGTCACAACAATAGTAACCCCAACTAAGCACTTTTCGGGAAGCTGCTTTCTCATTATTGGCGATGATGCCTGTGACAGTGAACAGGTGGACGAAAAACACACTACATTTTTATTCTTTTGCTATGAGACTATGAAAAGTTTCACAGGGACCTGTGTCTTGTATTAGTGGCTTGCAGGCTGTATAAGCAATGGAGCGGGGACTTAGGAATTGATGCAGTGCTTATGGAGAACCCTCTAGAAACTTATAGGGTACTGAAAGTGCATAGGCTTTCAGGTAGAATGTATACATCTGGGAACTGTAACAAAACCAGCTAACAAATATGTATATGAACTAGCCTGCTTTATAATAGCAGAAAATTAGACGTCCCAGGAATGGGCTAAATAAATTATGGTGCAGTTGCATGGTCGACTATATAAGAACTAACACCATTGTCCATAAATAACTACTCTTGGCCATTAAGTAGAATGAAGTCAAAGCGGGCAAATGTCTCCAATATGTTTTCAGTGTGGGAAAAGAATGTCTCACACAAATATATGACTTCGAAAAGAATCTATCTTACTTTTAATAACAGTTTAATTGTAGTGTAATTCATGCACTGTATTGTTCACCCTTAAAATATGCAGGTGACAGCCATTTGTGTCATCTATTTTCAGCACATTCTTCCCCCAAAGAAATGACTGCCTATGAGCAGCTCATCCTTTTCTCCTCACTTACCCCCTCCCCCAAATCCCTTTGCCCTACACAGCCTCTGAGCCGACCTACTGCAACTGAGTTCACCCGGTCTGAGATTGGACAGTCTCTGTGAATTGACTGGACCCTCTCATTTAAGAAAGTTTTTCTATGTCTATGTTATGACGTGTGTCAGTATTTAATCTCCTGGTATTGTTAAATAATATTTTTCACACAATTATGATACATTTCCTTTCCCTAACCATCAGTTGATAGACATTTGAGTTGAGTTGTTTCCACTTTTTGAACATTATGAATAGTAATTATAGGCACCATGCATACGTTTTTACCTAAATGCTATTTTCATTTTTGCTAGGGCATAAACTAGTGAGTGGAGTTTCCACGCCTCACGGTTACTCCATAATTAACTTTCTGCAGGACCTTTTAAATTTTATTTTGTAGTTCCCCAAGAACTGAATGATTCTGAACTTCTTTTCATTGGCTTTTAAGACGGCTCTAATTAATCTTTTTAAAGTCTTCGATGAGCAAATACACTTAGTCAATAATACCAACATGTAGATAATGCTTCTGTCCAGGGTTTGGTACTTAACCATTTTCTACTGAGCTTCTGTATCAGTCAGGATTCTACCAGAGGAACAGACCCAGAAGGACAAACAGACAAATGAGTAGATGGGTGGGATGATGGGTAGAAAGGTAAATGTATGGCAAAGGAATGCTTACAGGAGAGTGGCCAGACATGCCCAAACTCTACAGGATGGGACAGGAAGGGGCAGGCTAGAAGGTGAAACTGCAGCCCATAGGCATACTTTTTTTCTCCCTTGAGCAAACCTCAGGTCTACTCCAGAAGCCTTTCAACATCAGTGGGAAGAGACCCACCCAGATGGCCTAAAGGATCTCTTCTACTTTAAGTCAGTGGGTTGTAGGTGCAATTATATCTACAAGATCCTTTCTCCACAACGCTTAGGTTTGACTGGAAAACTGGCTACTACAGCCTATCTCAGTCGACACAAACTTAACCACCATGATCCTCCTCTATATTAATTGGTCACTTTAATGGGTTCTATTACATGTTAAACTACAAAGCTGGCATTTTTAAAAATATTCATTTTTATACAGTGATATCTCTAGTTTCATACCTGATTGATGACTGTGAACTTGTTCATCTTGGTTTTCCCCAGTAGGGCTCAAAATAGTGGCTTTGAGCCCTATTGTGCAACCCCTTCATATGGGTTAAACTAAGACTTGCATCAGACCCTTAGCTGTGAGTCCACATTAGAAATTACAAAAGCTGCAGTGAGTATAGCTTGATGGTAGTACATTTGCCTACGGCCTACATACAAGGCCCCAAATTTGATCTCTAGCAATGATCAAAAGAAACATAGGAGAAAATTATAAAGTTATATATACTTCTAAAGTGCAAGCATGCAGATCAAACATTTCTGTTCCAAAAACGAGGAGTGGGAAGGAAGGGACCAAACCAGACTGGAACTCAGCAGGCAAACTGAATTTTCTTCTTTATGTTCATTGGGTATCAGACACACATGGTGGCAAGATGCGGACCTCTAGGGCTTGGTGAACCCCACCTCCACAGCCTTGTTGGCCAAAGCCCATTCTCCCTTCCCCAGCTGACTGTGATGACTGGCAGAAATTTCCTCAGATGTTCCTTGTCCCTGTTTCCCATGACATCACAGGATCTCTACTGAAGCTTAGGTTTCACCCTTACAATTTCTTGTTATGCCCTTTCAAGGGCACACATGCAAGCATATTAACCCTGCCATGCAGATTGCCTGGGTCCTTATACTTTCCTTAGTAATCTTGGTGGAAGCCACCATTATCCTATAATTCTTGCCTTCTAGATGCCTTAAAAACTAGTATCTTGTGAATGATGCCAAGGACTGTTACTAGGGGGAAACATCCTCTGATGCTTCTATGTACACGAATGGCTAAGCACAGAAAAATGCTTTCCAGGTAGGCCTGTATAGGCAGGTTCTCCAGAGCTCTCATCTCAAAGCAAAGTCTTTCTAATTAGTTATAGTTAGCTATTGATGGATGTTACTAGGCCAACTCCTGATGTTTATGCTAGGTACTTTTCCTATTATCTCAAAGCCAAATACTTGGTGATAATTTCCTTACCAACTATAAACATAGTCCTTTTTGTCTATATGGGTAGGTTTTTTTTTCTGTTCCTTTTGCTCTTATTTTTGCTACCAGGTTTCACTATAAATTGGACTAAAAGAAGCCAGCAGTATCCATGCTACAATGTAAATATATTCTTCCTGAGAATGTTCTCTAGCAAATTAGTCTGTCTGTCAATTTGAAATTTAGCCTTACACAAATTCTCAGGGCTTAGGTAAAATGTAGAGACCTTTGCCAGAATTTAAATTTATGAACCCTTGTCCAATCCCCACTAAAGGCCTTATTTCCATTTGAAACCTGACAAGAACATTTTTACTATCAGCATTTCTATTGATAATCTGGACTTCCATTCATGACCTGCCCACTGAACTCTGCTTATATTATTCCTGGGTTTCTCTAGCCTGTGTCTCCAAACTTTCCAAAGTTTCTCCAAAATCCAGGTCCATAAGATTCTGAGTCACACAATCAGTAGTTATACTAATGGGCTTACTTCTTAGTATCAATAATTTTCCATGTTAGTAAGTTTTCTGTTTCTATGACAAGTATTTAAGATAAACAACTTAAGTGGAAATTATTTTTGCTAGAAGTTTCAGAGGTCTCCATCCATGGGTGCTTGGCTCCATTGCTCTGAAGCAAAGCATAACAGCAAAGAGTTTGATCAAGTGGAGTTGCTCATCTTATTGCAAATTGAAAGTAAGGAGAGCAAAAAGTAAGGGTCTGAAGACAAGAATACATTCCTCAGTGTCTCATTTCTTTAACTATGTACCACACCCTAAGCCCATTCAGCTATGATTCACCGAGGAGACATTCCATTGAGCAGATTATCATTCTTGTGATTCAATCTCCTCTTAACAGGGCTACCAGCTGGGGACCAAGCCTTCAATACATGAACCTTTAGGGGTATTTTATATTCAAACCATAACCCTCTCTCTCTCTCTTCCCGTCTCTTAGAAGAACAATTGTGATTGCATCTGGGGTTCCCGTGAAACATTCTAATAGCCTTACCATCTTGGGAACATTACTTAATCACATCTGCTAGCTCACTTCGCTGTATACCAGAACATCCGCAGGCCATGATTACTAATGAGAGCACTACAGACACTAACTGGTAAATGCTCACAAAGTAATCCCTGCTATCTTGTTCTTTTCCTAAGAAATCTTGACCCTTACCAAGCTGTTCTCTTTTCACAGGCTGATGTCAGAGTAACTTCTTCCAAAGAGAATTACAGTCCCCAAACTGAAGTTGCATGGCCCAAGGACACCATAGACAACGCCAAGAGTCTGGACCAACAAGCACAGATGGGAAGTTTGCCTGGGACTATTCCAGAAAATTCTCCAACTCCTAGTAACACAAACAGGAGAATAAATTCAGGTAACCTCTGCCTCTGTTCATGTTGCTATCCGCCAGACATCTGGTAGACCTCTAAATATATAATGCAAGTATCTGACAGCCCATTGATCACTTCTTTTTGGGGTCATAGTATACTTTATATGGCAAGGTTCTTATCTCCAAGACAGTAGAATTTAGTCTTAGGCCTTTATCGTGTGCGTAAATATTGCTGGTCATTAATCTTGTGGATGAAGTAATTAAAGCCATCTTTAAAAAAAAAAAAAGCAAGAGCCCTTGTTGAGAATTGAAAACACATTTTAGGAGTTGAAATCACAGGGCTTAGGGGAATGTAAACCCCACTATGTTGGCATCTTCTTAAGGGAAAGGTTTACATTTGTAAAAAATAAAATAAAATAAAATAAAATAAACCTTCATTAAACTGTCCTCCTACCTATTCCCATCCACAACATCAGAGAATACACAGTAAAAACGTAAAAAACAGTAATTATGATCTAGTGTGCTATTTAAACTCTATTTGTGGCCCTTCTGAGGCAATGCTGTGGTTTTCCCTCCTTTGAGCTCTTCTTTGCTGATGAGTGCTGACATCTTATTTATAGTTGGTCAGCCTTTGGAACAAAATGAACAGCACAGATCTGGAGGGAATGAACATTGTTTAGTTTAGAGGAAGAGCATTTCTTCCACGTCCCCCTTGTTCCTTCTCTGATTCCACCTTAGGATCAGAAAAGAGCCAGGATTGGCGCCAGAGTGATGGCTTTGTGGTTACGAGCACTTACTGCTGGTACATAGGACCTGGGTTTGGTTCCCAGCACCCATGTCAGGTAGCACACAACCACTTGTAACTCCAGTTCTAGGAGATCTAACTGTTAAAATAACGTTTGCATTATATGGGGTACATATGAGGATACAGGTGCATGTGTGTGCATAGAGGCCTAAAGTTGACATCAGGTATCTTCTTCAGTTGGTGCCTGCATGATATAGAGGCAGGGTGTCTTGAGAAAGCCAGAGCTTACTGCTTTAGCTAGACAGCTAGCTCTAGGGAGTCCCCTGTCTCTGCTTTCTGCCTGCTGGGATTCCAGGTGGAATCTCACATTCACCCAGCTTTTCTTCTGATTCTTGGGATACAAACTCCAGTCCTTATGTTTGCACAGCAAGGGCTCCTCTTGCCATGCCCTTTCTCTATCTTTTAAGACCTTGATATATTCATGCCTTTTGTTTCCTACACTGTTCCTCCATTCGGGGGTCTTTATGGTCTCTATATTTACTATGGTAACCATGTACCCCTTTAAGTCTCAAGTGTCAACTAATTAGATCAAGAAAAACTTAAGACGAGCCTGAGACAGACACATCACAGCTGTGTCTGTGAGGATGATTCCAGAGTGAATGAACCAAGGGAAGAAGACCCACAGTGGATGTGGGTGGCCCCACCCCATGAGCTGGGGTCCTAGAAGGGATTAAAAAAAGAAAAAAGGAGGAACCCATGAAAGCACAGTCTTTGCTTCTTGGTCAGTGCCACAGATCAAGCTGTTCCCAGTGTCATGCCTTCATCTCCATAAGGCTGTACTTCTCCCAACCGTGAGTCAAAATCAAACCTTCCTGCCTCCCTTAAGTAGCTTTTTAGCTTAATAGCTTTTTGTCAGCCATTTGGTCACAGCAGTGAGAGAAGTCATGAATGTACTTCATAATAAAACAGAAGCATGGGTAACCCCTACCCTACCTAATATGCTCCAATCTTCAAAAAAAAAAAAAAAAAAACAGTAGAATGAATTGAAATGACTGGCATTTCCTAAAGAATCTCGTCTAGGCTCAATATTCTATTTACCAAGACAAATACCTTAGTAGACTCAAAAGACAGTGGGTTGAAATGGTTACATTCATTTCTTTATGTTAGTGATACCTTTTGGAAATATCTGAGAGAGGTGGAATACCTGTGGTTCAACTACTCCTATATCATATTTAGGAAAGAGACTAGTGAGGTTGAGAAACTTGGTGTTGAAATTGAATTCAGTCCGAGTTACCACTCTAACTAGTCTCATCCCCTTGAGCAATGAGCTTTTACCATATCACTGTACTTAATGTAAAATAGGGATTATAGCTCTGCTCTCACGGATTGGTAAAACACTCAGTAAACAGTAACCATTACTATGTTAACCCTTCCTGGTAAGTCCACCAGGACTTTTGTTTGTTTGTATGCTTGGTTTTTGGTTTTGATATGAAGTCTCAAATAGGGTTGACATGAAACACCTGATTTTCCTGCCTTCACCTTGTGAGTTCTAGGGTTATAGGCAAGCCCACCTTTTAACAATAACGATAACAATAAAATCATTCTGAATCCATGGAGGTATTTACTTACGACCTTTACATTGAATTGTCCTCTGTGTTACCATGTCTGCTTACATGTTTGAGTGCTTTCCCAAAGACCATGCAGAACACTTGGCAGTAAGAATGGGCCCCATTTCACACACTGAAGAGCCAGCCCTGGAAAGTACTGAGCTGACTGGTCCTTCGTTCGTGCCATGTGACGGTCAGTCAGAGCCCTCTCTCGTGATAGGTGGATTAATGGTCTGAAATGAGAAACAGCTGGGCAGCGTGTGCAGCCTTCTCTGCATATGTTTTCAAAGCACAAAAACTCATGAAAGTTGTCTTTGTAACCACAGGGGTTAGAGACAGCTGCAAATGACTCCATCCACCGACAGTGCACTTTCTGAAGAGAGCTCCCTGCAGATGACTCTGCACAGTGTCATTTTCGACTTGAGTAGCAGACCCATCTTTGAGACAACAAGCAGGCACCCTTTATTTTATGATGTGGTGGTG